>NW_020884891.1:9135404-9333839 GCF_003945725.1 Corapipo altera
CAGAGATGACTGTGGATGTCTGCCTGAGATCAGCTTAGCTTAACCCTAATGGCTCTGCCTCTCTTACTTTTAGGCAAAAGTGGACAGAACTCTCCTCATTCCTTGTACGGTCCAAAGAAGACTGCAGAAAGCAGAACAGATAACTATTCAAGGGACAGTTAGTAAAAAACTTAAAGAAATAAAGTTACTGTAGGAAGAAGATGTATATTTCAACATAGACTACACCACAGATAAGGCAGCAAGCAATGTCTGCCTAGGCCATTGCAACTGGAATTATAACAGCGATATCCCAGGTGCACCACTTGAAAGCTACTAGAATAACTCCATGTTGCTTGCATAAAAATTTCTGACATTAGTATAATTTTGAAGCAGCAAAAGCCAAAGCTTGTTTTTGACCTTCAGCATTCAAGCCAGTTGGAAAATTGGCAAAACAGGCTAATCCATCTCTGTCATGGTAAATACATGTCAGTCTATAATCACATAGAACAATTAAAACACTTTGATCTTGTCCATACAACAAACCAAATTTTAGGTACTGACAGAAGGTGCTTTTTTAATTTCTTCTCCTGATGTCACATATGGCTGTAGAAAAGACACCCATCAATGTTGTTTTGATTGGTGTAGCTAAAAATCTGCCAATATTTTCCGAGTGAAATTCAGTTGATGTTGCCTAAAGAAGGCAGAAGAATCAGAAGCATATTGTCTGTATGTTTGAACGTTAGCTGAGAGGAAGAGCCTTTACAAAGAGGTGCATAAGCAGCAAGGCAAAGCCTGAATGAAAACCATGTCATCTCTGGGAGAGGTAAATTGAAATCTGAGCTAACAAAAGAAAATGACTTTTCATGGAAGTTCAATATTGTAGGGTAGAAAGAGGCCAAATATGTCTGAAACAGATATCCAGCTAAGGATATTGAAAGGATGGATCTTAACAGAGCTGAATAAAAAGCCATCATAAGTTGTGCCCTACAAGTAGTGCAGGATTAGCATTACTAAGTATCTGAATGACTTTCAAGCCATATTGAGCTGCTTTTATTGAGAACCAATTCAAACACTTCAATGAAAACATATCCTAACAGCTGCTTTGGAGTTCTGCAAGAGGATTTTCTGGCCCTCAAGGGATGGCAACTGGCCAGCAGGGACTCTGGATTTAGAAGGAGTATCCTGAAGTGGTGCACTGAAATTAGGTTTTGGCAGTCCACAGGTCAGAGCAGAGATGGGGTGGACATTTGAAAGGAGAACAGATAATTTGACAGTCTTCTACCTCACAGAAACACAACTACAAGACTTTGCACCTATTCAAACTGGGAGCGGAAGGCGCACTTTTTAGCAGAGAGGGTCAGGCATAATTGAAACAATTTACTTAGGACATGGTAGACTATCCTTCATTTTTGGTCTTTGTGTGAACCTTGAATTTGAAAACACTGAACAGAAACTATGAGTATCAAACAAAAACTGAAGGATGAATTCTTTTTTTTATAATGTTCTACAGAAAATCGAACAGCATGAACAACATGGTCTTTTCAAGCCTCAAAAATCCATTAATGATTCCAGAGCTCAGGTTGGAGCTCCAAATATTGGCAATACTTCAGCATATGCATGGGTCACACAGTGACCCTTCATCTCTCTTCCTCCATATCCACTCTGATTTTTATCTTTCTTCAGTCTTCCACTTGTGAAATGGAAGTTTGTATTGTCTGAAGAGATAGGGATGGGCAGGTAGGGGAAGGTATCACAGAGATAGCTCATCCCTTTTCAGGTGGGTCTCACTGGATCTGGAATACTATATTCAAAAACATTCTGCAACCTTTGTTATTTCCCCCTTTTAAAGTATGCCAAGATACATTCATTTCTATTTACAAAAAACACAGAACTTAAACTAATGTATCCTTTATTTTGAAAGTACATGGAATTTCCTGGGGAACACAGAAAGCCTCAGGACAAGAGTTTGTGTTCTTCAAGGTGATACAGAAAGGCAAATTTTCCCAGCACTGACAATGATGTGGTACAGAGATGGCAGGAAAGTGCAAGGGTTTGAGGCAGGCTGAGAGACTGCTCGTCTATCAGCTGCAAGCTTTCCTTTTTTGATTCCAGATGAGCAGTCTGTGGTTTACCCTTTCCATCCTCTTCATTGTACAGAACCTCATGACTTTTTCCATTCACATATGACAGCTTGTTTATTCTGACCTTGTTACTCCTTTTATGTTTTCTTACTTACTTATTTGATGTTTTCCTTCCTCACTAAAATCAAGCTTTATTTTCAAGATGCACAGCAATCACTGATCCTAGGAAGAACATCTCAAGCACAAATGAACATCTATATTTCAGTCTAACACTCAATGTATTGCCAAGACCATCCTAATTCTAGTCTAACACCTATGAAGAAATATATATTTGAAAGGAGAAGTCAGAAGTATCTGGCTATAAAGAGATGACTGCTGGTGGTTGTAAAGCCATCCTTTGATAACTCAGAAGACAGTAGGGATGAAAAGAGCTATTTTCCCTACTAGTTGATGGAGGTAAGGAAAAAAGTTGCTTTCTAAAAAATGACCAAAAGAGCTTTGGAGGTTATTTATTAGTTTTTTTGTCCCTTACTTAATATCTAATTGCCCCATGCAGCTGACACAGCAAACCTTTCCAAGATTAACATTGCTTTTTGAGCTACAACAATATAGTATTGGAACAGAATTAGTCTGCATATTTTGTGAGCAAAAAATTAGTACATAGCTAACACCTTTCCTAATTATTTGCTACATTAATGGAAGTACTAATATACTAACTTTCATGGAATATTTTTAACTGTAATAAAATACAGGATCAAAATGAAAGCAACTGGTCTTTTCCTGAAAGCCAATAAAAATTCAATCCTTATCAAAGCAGGTGCCATATCCGACAGTGTCAGACTAAAATTACATGCATTAATTTTGGAGTGTAGAATGAATGCAGGGTCTTTGTAACAAACACTGTGAATTATTAGCACGTCAATATCTTGTTGCTTAAAAATTCATCATGTAGGGGGACATTTTGTAAGTCCCTACTTAAAGATCATAACCATACACTTTAAAAGATCTGAGCGGAAATTTATACTGTTCCAAGTGCTCTTTTGAATGATGATTTCTAAGAAAAATTGGTGACTTGGACCACTGGTTGTATTCCACTGCATTCAGCAAATCTGTCACTTGCATCTATTCTGTACTGGGATGTGCTACTTATCATCTGAGATTTTGGCTTTGTGAGCTCTAAGGGGAAAAAAATAGTAGTATGTACATTGGTAATGACATGCTCCATTACAGAGTAAAATGTGCAGAGTGCATTCATTTCAAGAAAACAAAATGTAAATGTACAAAGCACACAGGAAATCTACTTAAACTCTTAATCAAGTTTAGTGGGAATCAAACCTTGATGGTCCTCTAAGAAAGAAGAGAATTTTTATCCCAGCATGAGAGAACGGATGGTCACTTTTGTTTAAAGATTTTTTTTACAGAGCTTTCTTACTCATCAGCCATTGCATCTAGAATTTTTTTTTATATACTCCCAATCTCTCTCAGAATTGGGGATTCCCTGATTGCATGAGTCTGATCAGTGCTCAACAACTCAGGTGAGAGTCATGCTTGGCTGTAGTGTGTGCCAGGAGGCACTTGCACTCTTATTGGACTACTATTCTTGCTGTCACACCATCAGGCACACAACATTCTTGTCACAGGGAAAATGCATTTCTTATCCTTGGCAACCAAAAGCCAGCAGAAAGCACAGGCAATATTGATATAGCAAAGTCTCCAGCATACCTGTAGAGCAGTCTGACCCTGTCCACTGTGGCTCACAGCTGCAGATTCCTGCATCCAGGAGGAAAGTCCCGTGTCCTGAGCACTGCTCCTGGCACACGGGAAGCGAAGTTTCACAGTTCACACCACCCCAGCCTGTGGAGCAGTGACATTCCCCTTGGACACACACACCATGGCCAGAGCACATTGGATCCAAGCAGTCCTCTGGAAAGCAGGGAATATACAACTTAGAGCATAAAACTTGCAACTTCACACTGATTTACTAGTGAAATACACTAGTAAACATTGGGGATTCAGAGCAATTTGGTAATTTTTGTGCAACCTAACTGAAACTATGTTAACAAATATAGTCTGTGTTAACATCTGCAAAAGTGTAAGCCAAAAACAAGGAAAAAAGCAAGCATGGAGACAGTTAGAGGCCATATGAATCTGCTTGTCATGGATATTGTCTTATTTTTAAAACACAGAGTCCCAGGACAGGTCTACTGGTCTAAGTCTGTGAAGTTTGTGCTTTGGCAGTGGGGTTGGGAAAGAGCTGGAGCAATTAATAACTACTTCTATAATCGTGCTTTGTATTTCTAGTTGGGTATTTGTGCTCTGTGTTTTATTTACATCTGGGAAAAGAAAGATTTATTCTTTCATATTCCTGTGGAAAGCTATCTCTACAGCCGAAAATTTGCTACAAAAAAACGGTCATCCATTAACCTCGAGTAGTGAATTTCTGACTCTATGCTGCAAAACAAAAAAACTCATACACTCATAAAAAGTATGTGCTGGGCAATTGCAGGTAATGAACAGCTTCATAAAAGTCATAACGTACTGATGAACAATTTGCAAACAAAGAGCTAAATTTGTTCTCAATTTGGATTAAACTATTCCTAGTGAAAAATTCAGGAGCTCTGTAGAAGAATTTAAATCGGCTGGTTAGTCCTGTAAGAGCAGCATATTCTTTCACAAAGCCCCAGCACTGTTTTAACAAGACAGGTTTTAAGCAGGAAGCAGCCTGCCTTCTCTGGAGGCTGCAGGAAGGCTGCAGAGCTGAACAGGATCTGTGGGGTCTGAGCATGGGAAACAATTAGCCAGCAGCCCATCCATGTTAGATCAGGCTTCAGACTGGCACTGTGAAAGTTCTGCTATGTATTTTTCAAGTATCAGCACAAGTACTGTTTTAATAATTAAATTGTAAACTAAACAAACAGTACTCTGTGCTATGGGAATGAAGAGACGCCCTCTGCTTCAGGAAGGGAAGGCTAAATACTTCAGACACAGAGATTAATGGCCTCCACTTTATAGGACCTTTTGACCTAAAAATAAAGAAGTAATGCTTTTTCTTTTGAACTGCTACACCACCAATTCGAGATCTAATTTCAGGATTTATTTTTTTATCTTTTTCAGCCTTCCAGGCTTGTGCATAGCACCATGTAATTCTGAAAGAGGGGAATCAGTGTTTCTGGACAATGCACATCTTGCTAAGCATAGGACAAAAATACACGACAATTTTCTCTCATCCTGAGACAGCTCTTTATTTTGCTGATATTTTAAAATTAATTGAGGGACTCCATTTTAGGAAAGATAATCTGACAGGACAAATTCAAAGGACTCCCACAGCAATGAATATATGTAGCTACTGGTGCTCCTTGGACAGTACATCTGTTACTATGTCCGCTATGTTAACAGTGCTAGAAGACTAAACTCATATTTACATACAATAATATAATCGCAATTAATTTGTGGCAGAATTATCTCACTACTGCACAAATTATGTTGTACAATACCAACTGAACAGTCATGTCAAGCACACAACGATACAATAAAAACCCACCATACTCGGCTTACACAGGTTTGTTTCACCCACCATATTTCTACATAATTTCACCTTTTTTTTTTAATTTAAACAAGTTGTTTACTATAAAAATCCAGTGTTTTCACACTCTTGGTTTCAATAGCTGTCTGAGTACACTTACATCAATTTTTTTCCCTAACCATTTTGCAGTGTCATATTATGGCAAGAAACAAAGCAACTAAAACCAGCAGTCAGCCTCTCACCAGCTACAGGTTTGTCAGCAGCATGGCCTCAGTGAGGAAATCTGTGTATTACCTGCTTTTCCCCATTTGGGTTTTCTACTAACAACTGACTATGTCAGATGTGTTCTCTTGATTGTCCCTTTAAAAACCATTCCAGGTATGTCAGATCCATCCTGGACATTTTTCTGACTAGAGAATTCAAGCCACATAAAAAGCCTCCTCTGTGTGCTACTCAAAAGAATTACCGAAAATCTATATAGCAGGAAGCACAAAGTATACTGTCACTAGCTTCAGGCTAAGGGGACTAGTGAAAAATCATCAAATCAGGGCAAGCACGAGGAAGAGTTCTGCTTTCCAAGGCTGTGCACAGGGGAATAAAGTCAAAGCTGATGAGCTATCTCAGACATGCTAAGAGGGAAACAACAACTGCTTCTGTCTATACATGAGGGCAGAGACACATCAGAACCAAAACCAGTAAAAATACAGTTACTTGTTCTCATAATTTCCCACTTTTTATTAGCCAAGCCTTAAAGGATGCCAGTTTAGTACCCTGAACACAGGTTCCCAATAAAAATGACATATGACAACAGAATTACACAATATGCTCTAGTAAACTGAGCCTGTTTGTTGCACTTTTGGCTTTATATAGTCAGAAAAATCTAAGATGTGGCAGAATGAAGAAAGGGAAAAGCTGATTACGATCATCTGATTGCTCTAGAGAACAACCACATCATACTTTGTTTAAAAGATCTTCTGACTGCCTTACCCTGAGTTTTTAGCCCAGTAAAAAAAGCCTGGGCAGGCTCTCTGATGGTGTGTGCTAAGGGACCGTGGTTACAGGCAGCAAGGAGGGCTGGGGACACCAGCCACCCTTCCTCAAAATAGTATCTAGAGCCTGACAGAAGAAAAGAGAAGATAAAAAAATTAAGATGGTCTCACAACTTTCACAGAAAAAAAAGAAATCCTTGCTTCCTGGGATGTTTTCCAGGAAACATTCAGAGGATTGAGAATACACTGCTGGCAAAAACTTCCACCCAGTTCTGGTCTTGCTACTGAGCTTCAACGGAGGGGGAGTACACAAATCACCCGAGAACTACAGTCCCCTTGGACCAAAAGAGAAACTGAGTATTTCAGAGAATTGCCCATGCTACAAATATTAGATGGTCTTATTAGACAGTGATAAATAATTTTATCCTTTTGAATAAAAATGTGATCAGCCCACTGACTGTTACCGAGACCTGAATTCCTTTACCTTCCAAAATGTTCTATTTTAACATTACTTTCTATGAGGCAGTAAAGGAAAGGTAGTTTTGAGCAAAACAGTCAGTACTGCTTCACAGAAAGCAGTACTCACATACTCACATATGTGAGATTTTAATTACCTTGAAACAGGAGTGGAGATTAAAGACAAAAATCAACCCCCCTAGCTACAGAGAAGGAAACTTCACCAACCTTGCTCACAAATCTCTCCTTTGTATCCAGGGACACAGATGCAGACACCCATGATACAAGTACCATGGCCAAAGCAGGTTGGATCAATACACTGCTCTTCTGGAACATCACACTCCGGTCCTTTCCAACCATTTCGACACACACAGTGACCTTTCTCATATTCTCCATTTCCACTGCACAGCACTGGACAGGAATCTGAAGAAGGCAGATTGACCTTTTTAATGTATTTACATACTTACTTAGATTAACATTTATTGCATTTATTGTTCTGTAAAATTGCTTTTCCACTCCAGCTCCTCGATCCTCCATTTGGTTCAAGGGTTGTAACAGACTGAAATCTTTGAACTAGGTAGTGCAGCAGTAATACAATGTCCTCATCTCCTCAGTCTGTCTCACTTGTATACCTTAATTTTGACCTGAAATGGGATATCTTAGAAGATAAAAATAATTCTCTCCCCTTGATTTGCCTCTGCAGAAAACTTGCAGTGATGCCTGCTTATGATTTTCAGAAAGTTTAATATTTCTTTCCTGTGTACTGAAGGATGATCCTGCCCTTTTTCCATCTAAGACTTGATGTTACTGAGGTTTTAGCCATTACTAATCTGTATGTAAACCAGCAATGTGGAATCTTAGTTTTACAATCCAGTATCTATTTCTGAGCCAATTGAGGTCTTAAAAAAAAAAAAATAAAGTCAACCCTACATTTGAGGAGACATTGGAAAAACATGAGAACTTCTGGACATCATATGCAGCAGATGATGGATAATACCGACAGAAATATCTGAAAAAGAAATAAGGTCACTTAACATGTTTTTTGCCTTAATGCTGGAAAACTGTCTGTAAGCTGCTTTAGGTTTCTTATCTACACCCTATTCAA
Source organism: Corapipo altera (assembly GCF_003945725.1). NCBI lineage: Eukaryota > Metazoa > Chordata > Aves > Passeriformes > Pipridae > Corapipo > Corapipo altera. The sequence goes on from NW_020884891.1 coordinate 9,143,538, forward strand.
GTTAAGACCACAGAAGCATTTGATTTACTTATGTTTTCTCCAGAGTGAAACTGTTTGTCACTTTTAAATAACAGAAAACATTATGCAAAGCTAACACACTTAATAAAAAGCGTATTTTACAATTATGGAGAGGATGCAAAGAGGGATGGAGGAACTTATTAACTCTGAAAGTCAGGGAGGGAGAAGTGGTTGATGCATGTTAACTCAAGTACAGCATCAAGAAACTTTCCACATGTGTGCTTATACTGTATCTGCCATCTGGCTGGAAAAAGGAATTTAATCTCCTTTAATCACTTTGAATCTTTGCAAGCCCAGCAGTCACACACCATAATCATGATCCCTGTCATGCACTGTGGGTCAGTTAATATGAGATTACCTTTTGCACAATCAGGACCAAGGAATCCCGGGAAACAGTGGCAGTGCCCTGAGATACATTCTCCGTTCCCATTACAATTAGTAGAGCAGTCATCCAGGATTTCTGTTTATTCAGAAAATTGTGCACAAAGAGAAACAGAAATTGGTTGAATTTGAAATGAATGGCATCTTCACCTCACTCTGCAGGACACATCTCAACATACAAATAGGTGCAGAAGCAGTAAAAAGCCCATTTTCATTCATAGGGAGCATAAAACAAAATTCCTGTTCAAGCAGCTTACAAGTATTTATTAGATTTTGTCCTGACAGCTTTGAGATAACAGGTGCATCATTTATATTACACCAAAAAGCTTTTAAAGTAAGTGTTCATGTAAAATTTACCACCATTAAAAGCACTGCAGGATCCTGAGTATTTGCTGAAAAATGTCCACCTTAAACACTTTTTTTTATTGCTGAAGTAATTTGTTTGAAACCTGTTTACAGAGTAAATTGCCTTCTATGGTGTTCATTTGAACCATGTGAATTGAATCCCTTGGAGAAGGGCAGGATTTCCACTTCTATACAATCAGATAAACAAAAAAATAGTCTTGTGTACGGTGATGAAATTCAATGCAATAAAGGACTAAGAACTAGATTTGAAGGAAAACCCACCTTCAGTTCTGATCTTAAACTTGCCTACATTTTATCACACAGCGTTGGATAGTAAGCCACTTAACCTCACACATCTGAGGACAGGCTAATCCATCTGTACGTGGATTAGCAGGTTTTAATTTACACCTGTATTTCCTACAGGAAAGCAGTAGATTCACTGATTTATACAGGGTTAGAATAAAGAATATGAAGTAAATTCAAGCTAAGATGACCCTGCATGGAGCAGGTCACTGTCAGGTCAGCTCTAGGACTGAGGGGCTCTGCAGCCCACGCAGGTGCTGTGCAGGATGGGAGGGGAGGGGACCTGTGACTGTAAAATGCACTAACAGATGTGGGAGGTACCTCTGACTATAGGAAGATGGGAGACAGGACTCCTTTGTCACAAAATAACAACTATTGAGGAAAAAGAAGAAAACCTAGATCATTTTTAAGAGTATCTGTCCATAGCAAGTGATTTGGGAGGACAAGCTCTCTCAAGAAAGAGTATATCATTGGAATATTTAATTTGCTATGCTTTTAAACTCAAACATTGTCAAATGATGCATTATAAGCACATCCTACAACTAATAAACATAAATGAAATAACTGTATTTTGATCTTATTTATGGGCACTTGGACAGATAAGGATTGGTTCCTCTTGAAAATGCCTACTGTTATTTGCCTACTGTTATTTGGGCTATGGTTTATATTAAAGAAGAGATACTTGATATGTATCTATTCATCAGATACCCCATAACCTGGACACAGATATCTGTTTCAAAGTCAAAAAACCAGCTCATTTTTAGAGGTAATTTTTTTCACAGGTATGCTGCTTGTTATTAATTTTTCATACTGCTGTTCATTATCAACTCTTCTCTTGCTCTGTGTGTGCTCTTGCCTGCCTTCTCAGTTTTCCGGAATCACATGGTAAATGATCCCTACATTGACCTGAAATAAAGAATTAATGGTTTGAGAAGTTACTTCCCCTCAGTGCAATGTCCAGTTTGGGCTGACCTTTATTTAGCTAACAAAACTTGAGGCATGCTACATTTTGTATGCAAATCACCCTCCTCAAGGGAAAGTCTGATCCGAGCTTTAGCTAAAGTGTCAGCAAAATCAATTTTGTACATAACTAACACTGAGCATCTTGAAATACTACCTAGCAGACGCTGATGAGGAGGGCATGACTGGTTCACAGTAGCACACAGCAGAGATGCATCCAAGCTCTTGCTCTAGTCTGAGTGCTTCTGGTCCTGGCTGATTCCTTTGTCAGCAGAGACGTCAAATATGACACCAGCCCAGTCAGAAGTAAGGGCAAGAAGTATGCTCAAGGATTTTTATTTTTGTTTTTGGAAATCCCCAGAGAGACAGCCAGGAACCGTTTTGCAAAGAAACCCAGGAGAAGTAGATACCCAGGTTATGAAAACAAAATAGCTAGCACTGTTTTCTAATGCATCTGCAATAGATTCTTGCTGCAGCATGAACAGTCTTTTTCCCAAAAACATCTTCTTGCAGCCATTTTGAAGATGAAATATAAGGATTCCTGCCTGCACTGTGTCTAACATGCTTTCCTCTTTAACACATGGTTTGTTCTGCCTATTGGCCACATAAGGGGATGGACAACTTCCTTTTTACCAACTACAGCAAGAACTAAACTGCAGCGATTAATTTCATCTTTTTTTTTTTTTTTTTGAGAGCTTATGCTACTAAATGAAACCCCCCTGTATAAACACTGCTATCTTACAGCAGAAATAAACAAGGGGGCAGGAATTTGGATTACGATCTGGGCTGGAGTTTGGCCAGGTTTTATAATCTTTGTACAGAATCTGCAACCATGCTTCACAAAGCACTTAAATATTATTTTCTCATATGGTATTGAATAACGGCATATTTTCTTGCTTGCAAAAGATTCACTTTCCTGAACAGAGCAGATATGGACTTTTAGACCAAAACCAGCCATTAAAACTCCATCTCAATTTCTAATTTTCTTTTTCTAGAAGTCCTTCAGAATCCTGTTATTTGAATCATACTGTCCTGCTCTGCAAGGTGTTCACCACAAAGTAAAAATAGTATCCATTTTTTCTGAAGAGCAGATGGCATGTCCATTACTAGTAAAGACATCTTGCTAAACATATGGTAGAACAGGTTAACTAAAGGGTATAGTGGTTAAAGTCTTGCAGCAAACTGAGACTGTCATAAATACAACACTTTACCTAAATTTAAATTTTGAAAAAGCTCTACGTGTGAGGACTGCTCACTCACCAACCTCTGCAAACACTTTTCCACCTATATGTGTTAAAAAGGCAGTAGGAATCTGATATGCAATCAGGACACTGCCTCCTGTATTTGCCCTCTGTGTTCCAAACAAAATGGTGCGTTTGAATAACTGGATAAAACAACACAACCAAACCACAACCAAAATCCACAAAAGCCACCTTTTAGATTTTCTAACTTCTAACTGACTCATATACTGGAAATAAAAACTTAAAGCCTGGATAATTTTTGTAGAATTTATGGTTCCCATGTAAGTAGAGAGGGTAGATATAATCTCTTTTATTTTGAACAAGATAATACCAGAAGTTACTCAAGCATTTAAGCTATCACATAAAAATCTTAGCACAGAAAAACTTCACACTTAATTAATTTGATAACATCCATCTTTAATATACAAATGTTGCTATTTGTTTAATATTGGCTTAAACATGAAGTTGTTCCACTGAGGTGAATTAAACTAAGCTGAAATAAAACATGTTTAAGACAATACTTAAAAGAAGTTGGAACTAAGGTCAATAATTTTCAAATGCATCTTTCCAATGTAATAATCAGAATAACAATTTGACTGTAATTGTTCTTACCAATTGCTGTAGTTAGTACAAACACTTGCTCCACTTTCTTTCCATCATTGTAGAAGGCCATATGCCAAGCTCCTTGATCCATATACTCGATGAAACCTGTCTCTTGCAGTGAAGTTAAGATCAGGTTCCTGGGAGCTTGCTGAGGCTCCTCTGAGTTTTTTGGATCCTGTTTAATTAACTGTTTTCCATCCATCAGTTTTACAAAATCAAACTGAAATAATAATGAGCAAAAATTAACCAGCTAGCAAATATTCATGAATCTACTCTGCATGTCTCCTTCAAACAGGAATAAACAGTTGAAATCTTATGAGGAATTGCCTAAGTATTCACCAATGTGGACAGCAGTTGCATAACCCAGTCTGTTCAGCTTCAGGTTACACATAAAAAGCACTATGGTAGGTCAGAAATTTGGCATTAAAACTTGCTTTTTGCTGTGGCAGGGTAAATTCAGACTTGTTGCACCAAATACAGCAGATTTACTCCAAAAATTACATCTCTTTAATGGGAATAATTCCAAAATTCCCAAGCTGTAGTTCCCACGTTATGCAGCTATTCATCTCAAATGCCAAGAACAGATTAAAGAACCTATTGTTCTATATCAGATTTTTAAATCTTTGCCCTTACTATCGATATCATATATCAAAACCTAAATATACTTTTTATTTATATTTAATGTTATTAATACAAATAAGTATATATTTTTACATGGAAGTTCTTAATACCTAACTGGCTTAACGCTGACAACTTTAAGACCTGTTAACCTCAAAGCATCAGAGATGTAAACCTTTGTATGAATCCCTGTTCAAGAAAAGTTTATATTTCTCTAGGGTTTTTAAGCATTCTGATTTTCAGTAAAGTTCAATGTCAGATCAGCTGAGGATCCAGCTCCAATTAAAGTCAATGACTACTAAAAGTGCTTATTTCTAATACCAAAACTCTAGTAAATAATTTCTGAGGTCAGAGTAGATGATCTCCAGAGGACCCTTACATTTTCCGTTATTCCATGTATACTTATCACACTTTATGGAGTGTGATCCTGTTATAAAGAAAGATGAAAAATCTATTACCTATAGAAATGACAGCTTCATATGCCAAATACAGTAAGTCTATAAAAAAAAAGTTGCATGTGACCAGCAATATTGCATAAGTAATATTTATTTATTTTAATATTACCTAGGTTTTCTCCTGCAAAATCCCCAGGAGTAAGCACTCAAAAAACCCCATCATCATCTTAGAAACCAGAAAGAGCTTTTTTTTTTTGCTATTAACTCTTTATACTGACTATGCAATCTGTTTGTTTTAATGGAGTCAGAAAAAGATTAAAGTATTTTCAGGTGATCTGGCACTTCATCCCACTGCCCTTGCACAGAAGATGCTAAAGCTCTGCAGCAGGACGGTGTGTACCTGTCCAGCCTCCCAGACAGTCACATCCCTGTGGTCACAGCTGCTGACCTGTCTGGTAGGACACTGTTCCTTCCCCTGAGAGGGGATGGTTTGAGCACAGAGCTAGAGCTCAGCAAAAGAAAGGGATTACCAGACTGCTTTTTGTGGCTACAGCCAGTCTATTCCTCCTTCCCTGCTTTGAAAATGTATTGTGAGCATTCACATCCGCTGCTGCTTGAAAATGTAAGCATGATAGAAGCAGGATTATTTCAAATTACCTGCGTATGAGTAGGTGGGATGTTTCTTCTGCCGTAAATTCCCAGCAGAGAATCCTTCGCCAGCGAGATGTTAAATTTCAGGTACACTGGGTGATGTATAGTAATTTGGAAGCGCCAGAATAAACCAGGGGGGATGGTCTGCATAACTTGTGCTCCAATCTCTACTTCTCCTGTGTCTATGGCCCGGCCCTTCTGAAACACTGATTTTCCAGAAACAAACAAAAGAGTCGGTTGTGTATTCATGGAGATAACAGGTCACAAGGTATAAATGTGCCTTAGATATATAATGGAATATAACAAAACCAATTTCTAAACAGAGGGCATTTTGCTGGAATAACTGCGTTTTTTACTGAACATGTTGGAAAACACAAATAAACCTGCATGCAGTGTTTCCAACAACAAGAGGTGTCATGGGGCATTTTTGCCCTAGAAATCTTGGAACACTGAACTGAATATGAAAAGGTGGAACTCCTGCTGCATAAACCATGGTCTTTACCTATCAGCTATAGAAACAAAACACATTCAACTGTGAACACACAGAGGGAAGGCAGTGGGACATTCCTCCTCTGACACCTATTTCAGACTGCTGTTGAAGGGGCACTGCATAAGCTACACAAATGGACCCCAGTGAGGACAGAAAATCCATCAAACCCAGTAGTTCAGAGCCTGTGTGCAAAGCCTAGATTTCTATTAATCACCATGCCTAATGGTTTTATTATGGTAGCGATAATCTAGTCCTGGAGAAATAAAGAACATCTGTTCTGGCTTGGTCTTTCTGCATGAAAACGCAATAGGGGCACGAGGACAGGGACAGGCACTCTGAAGAGAAAACTGGCATAATTTCATAATGCTGAACAATAAATTTGCAGACATCTACAATATGTAACTTCACACACGGGTATGAGAGAGCTGAAATAGAAAGGGAAATGGAATGCATAAAGAAGACTTTGCCAAACTAAATTGGAGCTGGCTTGCTTTGCTGGCTTATATCACCAACTTTGTGTTTTTTAATGCCTGTCTGTGATCAGCATCGTGACATGCTGCAAATCACAGACCCAATCCTGCTAACATTTGAGCTAATTCCATTGAAAGGTTTGTAAAACTCTGACATTTCCATCCTTTCTCTCAACTAGAATAAAAGCAGGATTGTATGTGCCATCGGAGGATGAGTCAAAAGAAGACTGAATTCAGCAGCCATACCCATTTGTGTTTCATTTCATTCCAGTATCATGGTGAAAAATACTGAGGAGCAAAGTGACTGGACTCTCAGCTTTTACAATAATGCATATAAATTTCTAATCCAACATAATGTACGTGAAACTTTATAAATCGGCACTGGAAATGAAAACAGCAGCAGCAAAGCCAGGGCCAGCTTTTCCTGAACATGTTAATAACAAAGACCCTCAGTGGGATCTTACAGAGGCTTTAACTAGCGTAGGAAGTACTTAGCATTCTTAATGAATAGAGATTTAATTTACAAGGCAGGAGCAATTCCCAGGGTACTGGATCTTTCAGCTTTATGGCTGCTTTGTGTCACCAAACCTACAGCAAGAAGCAGGAGCTACCTTTTAACACCTCATCACGTAAAAGCATCTATTTTTAGTGTACAGAACTTGTAATCTAATACTGTGAAAATACACCCCTTAGTTTGTGAGTTAAAATATTTCCAAATTGCTGCTTTAACAATGTCCAAGGTGAGACTACTCCCCAGTCTGCTTAATGGAAAAAATCTTGAATGTTGAGGTTTGAAAAGAGAATTAAACTTTCTACGTTAGACAGTCAAAGTGGATCCCTTCCCACTCCAACTCATAAAAGATCCTACTAGGCTTGTGTAAATTTACAAACCTTTTCCTGTATTTCCAGTACTCCAGAGATATTAAATCTTAATGATTCTTTGCAAGCAATTACCTGGGGTTAAGTAAAACACTACGGAACTTTTTGGAGTTATTGACATATGGTAATTAATGTGAAACAATTACAAGATGGTAGAGCTAAGTAAAAAGTCAAGGATACAGTATCATTTTTGAAGTTAATGGCATTACTGGTTGGTGTTCAAGGTCTGTAAAATACAGTAACTGCTTCTTATTTTGTTCAAGGGAAAAGGTCTGGTTTTTTGTTGAAAATAAGAAGCAATACATCTTTAGCCTGGGTGAATTTTCACTAACTGATGTTATCAAATTATGCTGAATATCATGTTACTGTTTCTAGGCTCAAAACAACACATCAGAGTTTTTCACATTTGGCTGAAAATACCTTTGCTTTAGAAACAATTTTATCTAAACTTTAAAAAAACCAGATGCACTTATATGTCAACTTATCACGTGGAAAAGAAGTGCATGCTGCTGTTGATAATGCTAACAGGAAAACCTATATACTATCTACCACTAACTGATAGGATGCAGTTGAAGTATCTCTACCCTTCAAATGTTAATTTTTCAGACAACTACACGGCATAGAAAGGCCACTGTAGAAGCCATGCCTGAAGTGTATGTTTTCATATTCACTGAGCCACTGTGCCTTCTTTACAGAAAAAGAATTTAGCTCTGTTTCTGTGCCTAGTTGAATTAAGTAGGTATTTGGCTGGACAAAAAAGGCATCTGAAGATACACTCTTCACAGACTATCCTCATGTACTTTCTTGCTCTTTCTTGAAAAAGTCAAAAATAAGCTTTTAAAATTACAGTGCTGCAATACAATTCTGCTCTTGTTCTAAAAACATTTTTCTTATGACAAAGTATCATTTAATTATCTATATTCAATTCCTTGTACAGCTCCCAGTATTGCCAACTGGTATTAATTCTTCTCTATTCTTTCTAAGTACACTTTCCTTGGAAGTCTAAAACAGAAGATAGACTTCTATTGGCTTCAAGAAAAAAACTCCAAACAGCGTGGTGCCAATTACCTTCACAAGAACATACCCGTATGCTGATTATTACTGATCCTGAAACAATCAATCTCCTTGTACTCCCCTGGTAAATACCAGCATCAATAGAATGTCTGACTTTTTAATCACATTACTACATATTAAAATGTTAACTCATAGCCGTGGGTCAGTGTGTTATAAAGTGACTTCTTGAAGAAATCTGACTTGCTGGTTTGTAAACCTGATTTTCATTAAAAGATTAGTTAAAATATATGCTTTCAAAGTCTGGAAAAGCCTTCTGTGCTGCTGCATTGTGTTGGGAAAATGGGAGACCGCAGTATCTGACAGCAGTTATTTATCCCTGTGGAATCACATCAGAGGCTTTAAGTTTACAGGCAAAGCATCAACTTTTGGTGGTATTCTGCTGTAGGGAAAGTAGTTGCCTGTTTCCAAAAGCTGCCTTTCACCACATCCACAGGGAAAATTTTTTATGAGGACTGGGAATAAAATTAATGTTATATATTAAAAGTGACAGAAAGAAATAAAATGAGCAACAATTAGCCAGAGACAGACTATACACGTACTAATTCCACACGATTTTTTCTGTGTTTTTCCCAGTGCATACTTCTTGCTAAAATACACTCTGGATTCCATGTTACCCACAAAAGGTGAAAGAGGACAACAGTTTAGCTATATTGATCACTGACCTGAAACTGCTGGATAAGCCCTCAATGAAATGGCTCTGCTATCACAGACCTCTGCTCTTCAGCATTGTGGGGGAGTTGTGTAGCTACACTAGACATTGGGATTCCCTGGGGCAAGGCAGGTGGTTTGGGTTTTTACCTACTAGATCGAGTCTCTATTGACTCACACACATATCCTTTTCTCTGTTTTCAAACAACTAATTTTTTAAGGTTTTTGATCTTTTTTTCTGCACATCCTCCTTTGGAAGCCAAATGCTTTGGAAAAGTGTTTATTAATTCTGTAATATATTGACAAAAAGATTTAATGCAGTCGAGAAGAACTATTTGAGATATTTTCCATGGTTCACCAGGACAAAAATATAAAAGTGTATAAAACATTGACTGTAATTCACTACCATTCCATTCTAAGGGACAAAATAATGGATAACAACGTCATTGTCTCCTTAGATACATTTCTATTGCACATTTATCTAATATGATGTCTATCCAGTTGTGCCACACTGATTTGCAAGACTATTGATGTGCAATGCAATCTTCCTCCTGGAAGGATTGGTACAACAATGTCCCACTTTGTTGTATATTTTCAGTCATAAATCTTACCTGAAACACACAAAATCAGATCTCTGCTCTGCTCTAAAATTTGAAAGCTCTGGAAATCTCACATCATTGCAGAGCAATCAGTACAATTTTACCTTCCACTTTACAACTGGAAAGATTAGGTTTCATATTCTACTTGCATTCAGTTTTTCTGATCTAATCTGATTTATGTGCTTTTTCTGAGTATCATAAAAAGAAATGGGAGGGCCACCTGCTTCTTATGGTCAGAAACCATCATCACCGTGGTGAACCTGAAGCATGGGTCAGAGCTTGTGACTAATATTGGAGCAGGTGACCTTACAACATTAAATGACGGGACTTGGGAGGAAGGAACTGCACATCTCAGACACTCCTCTCTGTTTCATCCTCCTGGTTGCACTGCCCACTCCTTTCCTATCCCAGCTCTGGTACGTCTTTGCCCCTTCAAGAGGTCTGGTTCAGCCACTTCCATGGCACAAGATCACCTACATTCTCTAACAAAGCTGTTTTCTGCTGCCATAGGGAACTGATGTGTCTTGGTCATACATGAGACAATCCCTGCAGTGGGCACAGGGATGTATGGAGCCACAGAGGGAGGCGGGAGTGCAGAGCAGGGCTGTGCCCCTGGCAGCAGGGAGCTGCCAGACTGGCTCAGGCGTTTTGTGAAGTCGTGGTAGATTCCTGTGAGCTGATTCACTGTGACTGGTTCAGCTGGGATGTGACAGGATGCTGTATTTTAGCTTACGCCTTCAAGAACTGGATGACTTGAAAAGCATTAAGATTTCTACTCCTCTGCACATTCTGACCTGTCAGTGCAAAGGGTTTCACTTTGCCTGAGATTGACTTTGGTCTGCAAGACAGGCATAGCATGAAGACCTCTGCACAAGTGGGAGCAAGGCAAATATGGTCTCCCCTCCCCTAAGACAGAAGCCACATGCTCTCACTTCTCTCACAAAAGAAGGGCAATTACCATGCTACTGAACCTTCCTTTCCTAATGGTCTGAGTTGGTTGCTAATTTCAGTGAGAGTTCTGCTAATGGAAACGATCGGGTTATGAGCTTTTAAAACCAATTTTAAAATTATACTAAAGAAGATAGAACCTGAACTCAAAATACTGCCAAAACGTAGCAAATACAGAATCTGAACAGTAGCAATGTTTAACTGTTCATTATCTGTCTGTCTTCTCATTCACACATACCTTTTTTTTCTGTTTTATCAGAAACTTTTCCTCCAATTGGTGAGTAAGTAGTATCCATGGATTCTGTTCCTTTATTTCCTTTGCTAACTCCATTTTCATAGAGCTGCCCTTCCACAGGTTGTAGTTGCCAGGTTAAACCAAACAAGTGTACTGCTGCAAAAAAATGAAGACCAATTAACTGATGTCTAAGCTACAGCACCTTCAGTAAGACTATGAAAGAATGTGATGACCTAGTTTCTGCAAAGTCAAGTATTACTTTGTTCTGTTAGTAATAAATCAGCATTTCAAGGGGGCTAATGAGCAATTTACTATTTTACCTTAAAACTCAATGTTTAATTAGTTTCCACACTTTTTTTTGGAGCTCAGTCAGGTCAGAGTGATGAATTTCTACAGCAATTAATGGAAATACTTGCAATTAAAAGGATAACAGTTGAATAAATTCAATATTGTGTGACAGATTCTAATGTTACATCAATGTTGTTCCTCAGCTCTTGACTCTCAAAGAGCTCAGTTTGTTGATTAAAGTACTGACAACAACTTCTCACCTCTCCAACCTAATCTAAGTAAAAATGTGCCCACTGCATTTCCAAACCTTTTAATTTAGGTTAAACATTAGTAAAAACACCGACTCCATAGATTTACTCTAGAATTGCACTGCAGATAAAAAGCTGGCTCTAGATCTAAAATACATGTAATTATTTTACAACACAAATTAACAGAAATATAATTGTTATTTATGTATGCACTATGAAATCTACTAAATAATCCTTTTAGGAAGTTATAAATTATCCTTATTACCATACATAGGGGCTGCCTACTCTACTTAGCTTGCAGACCCATTTCTGTTTTCTGCTTTCCTTTCTTTGTTTCTGATCTGAGGCCTCAAAGGATGGTAGGAGAAAGACAGCAACAGAGGATCTTATTTTAACATAATATGATATTGCAGTCAGTCTAGACAATTACCTAGGTCTTACTGAGAAGGGCAAAGTATTCCAAGGAAGAGGTTGCCTTAGCATTGAAGTAAGTCAGCGGGGAGGACAGATGACCCACTAAAATATGAATTGAGGATCACCCCCACTGAGGAGCTGAAATTGTCACATAAAGAGCAAAGCTCGAGCAGCAGCTCTTTAGCCACATGCAGCAATTTGCACTGAGTAGGATCTGCCCACAGTGGGAGCCTAAAAGGCAATATATTTGCTCTTCCTGAATCATGTAGGAACCTCAGAGACTCTCAGGAGAAGTGTGATCTAGAATGGGTCTTGCATTAAGAAAATACATAATTTTATTCTGCACTTGTATGTACTTCAAGGAAAAAATCTCAAGACAACTGAGAAACTTGGAGTCCATTTCCCTCGTGTTTGCTCACAAGTCTCCTTTGCATGCTGAAAAGTTAAAGTATAAAAATTTAACAAAATCCCAAGCCTTGAATGGATTCCCTGCAAGGACTTGCCAAAACTACCACAGGAAAGCAAAGCTGCCAATCTACAGTCATGAATTCCAGATCTGTGCACTCCTGGGTCACCCAACTACAGCTACATGATCCAAACGAAGCAAATGAGAGCATTACTATTGAATTAGTGAGGTGACAGTATTTGTGACTCATTTATATTTTTTATATTGGCTTCAGAAGAAGAAAGCCAAATTTACTGGATTCTCAAATCACTGACTCACCATCACATCTGGGCTCTGAAGACAAATCACTGGGTAGCAGATACCCATTCCCCAGAAGAGATATTAGAAGCTTACTCCAGTGTCAGTTGTGAGAACTCAAGCCAGAGACCTGCCTGAATTACTTCATATTCTACAGGATTGAAATCACCAAGGCACCACGCTAATACTTTGAAAACGGTCTTGCAGTCAGATCACACAGAGCTAAGGTCTGAGTTTTCAGCTTCTTAATGCAAGACAGATTACTTCTACATACGGAAGGTACAACAAAACCCAATATGCCTTGACATCTCTAGAGCAGATGTTCTTGCTCCTGGCTTGAGCTTCTAGACATTATTATCATTTAAAGAGTTAATAACAACAAAAGGGAACAAAGTTCAATGGGACTGATAGCTAAAGAATTTACATTTCATTTATACTAATGCAAATAATTACATCAGCACTTCAAACAGATCAACACTAGAAGCAAAACACAACTGCACACATAATTTCCTAAGACAGCATTTGCATGTGCTGCAGAGGGTATGTCACAAAGCAAGGGTTGAATGTTTACTGCACCTTTTCCTTACTGCCTGTCTTTTCCAGATCACACACTCCGTGCGTGTTGTCATCCGCTCGCACCAATTCCAATCATTCACTTGCTTCATCTTCCTTGAGGCTGAGGAAGTGCCGTTGTTTTTATAGCTCATGCCAAAGCTTGGCAAGCTGGAAAAAGTATCTGTATCTATGTTTGACAGTCAGCTTCCTCCCTGAGAAACACCAACTGCGTTGTAGATAATGATGGTCTCTGCCAGCCTCGGACTTGCTGTCCGTGTGAGGTGACATGGGGCACCGGTGAGCCAGATTTGCACCAAAAAAATGGGCACAACCGAGTGCTTGGAGAACAAATCACATTGCTGTGAAAATAAGGTCTGCTTGAGTTGAACTGAATGACTTCTAGCACTGTAGAAACCTGGTCACCTTGCAGTCTTAAAATCATTCCAATTTTTATTATGTTAGTTTTAGCTATCGAGAAATTACCTTCAGATCCAGGTGTCACTGACACTAAACAAACCACATACACCAGTAAAGCCATTCATTCCTCCATGTACCTTTTTCAGAAGTTAACTACAGGGAATAATAAATGTTTATTTAGTAGACACAGAGCCCTACCTTGTCTCTTCCTTTTCTGTGATACTTTTCTTTCTACCTAGGGTATACATAATTCCTACAAATCTTGTTTCCTACAACATATGTACACTATGTTTTAAATATACACTTATTTCACCAAATAAGATTACATAAAACTTTCAAATCTCTGTCTCTCAAATCTCTTTAGAAATAAGTAGGCATGTACTGAATTTCATTAAAAAGCTCAAAAGAACTTCTCTTTTGAGTCATTCTCTCTTTGATTTTTCTAGTGGATTTCTGGCTTTTGATTTTCCCCTTTTGCACAAAGGGGCACAGAAAATGCAATTCAGTTGTGGGTCACAATGTCATTTCCCACATCATAAATCCCTTTGCAAGGTTCTCAGCTGTATTTGCCATGTGTAATGCCCAGCTATAAGATCCTACTCCACAGACCAAATAGAAGATGATACCATCGGCTCTGTCCAACTTAGCAGTGGGCTGGGTAAAAAGAAGAGAGATTCACTTTCTGATGAAGGCCTCTGCCCTTTACTCAGAGTTCAACCTTTCAGACTGACGTTTACACAAGAAGATCTTGACTGCAGTACTCTTGAGGGCTGGTTGCTGACTAACAGTACGCAACCCCACCATTAGGATTAAAGATGCATTACATGATGTAGCTCAAGTTCACACAGAACACAAAACAGCCTTTGAGGTTTGATGACTACACATATTACAGAAAAAGCAAAAGCTACTTTGGCTCTGCCTATCTGGCTTACCAAAAAATTTCTGCAATCACATACCCTGTATTTTGCAGCACCTAAAATACTTCAGCTACTAGTGGGGTGCACAAGGTCACTGGTGAACTGCTACAGTTTCAGGCAGAACCCAAGGACTGGTAGGGCAAGTGGAGATGAAACAGCTTGTTAGTTGGCACGATTGCAAAATTCCTACTTCTGTTAGGAGGAGCTGTGGTGAGTCAGCAGGAGCATCAGTCCCTAACATCCCCTCAGCTGGCCTAACTGAACCTCTCCTCTGACAGCTGAGTGCAATATTCTCCCTGCTGGTAGCAACTGCGCTTTTTTACCCAGCATTCTTGAACTTCCAACTTGATTTCTCTCTTTCCTTGGTTCCTCTATCCTACTGCAAAGCTCATCTGAAAAGATACTCTTTCTTGGCTTGCTTGAACCTCCAGTATAATCTCCCTGTCTATCTTTACATTATTACTTTGCTCTGTGCAATTTTTTTGCATGTTGCCATGAGCAGAGCTGCACGTTGCTTTCACTGAGGTGATCTGGAGGCAGGAAAATGTATCTGAAGGCAGAATTTGACCCTCCTTACATAATGTTTGGAGATAGGTCTTATAGGATGGATGCTATCACAGCTATAAATCACTAATATTTTATTAGATAGCCTCGTTTAATTCAAAGTTTCTGATAAAATTGTAACTCAAAAGTAGAATTTTTTTTTATTTTTAAGATGCATTATGGATGTTATAGCAGATGCTAAATGTGGAGGAATCTGTAGTCTGAAGAGACTGGAAGATGCCACAGGATTATGGTGAACCTAAATTTCTTCCTCAATCACCTTACCCTGGCCAGGCTGCACAGTGGAGCCGTGCAGGGTAACTTTAAATGATCAATCTCTCTCCAATACAGAAGATCCTACACGTAGTACAGAGCTTTTCTGGGTAATTTATTATGCTTCTTAGGTAAAAAATAATTATTAGGTATAAAACAGATCTCTTGTAGAAAAAGATATATTAAAGGCCTACATCATCTACCATTTCCATAAATTTCCTTCATGGAACAAAGAGATAAAAAGCCAGTGTTACTTTATGCTGCCTAAGGGATTTTCTCTATCCAGAGGCAGGTTTCTGGTTGCTTCATGTTACTGCTGTAAGTGAAACCAGTCGGGCCATGCTCAGAACCAAAGCCTGGGTCTTTACCTCTGAAGTAAACGGCCAGATTTCTTATTTTATTCAACATTTAAACAAAACAAACTGACACTTCCAGACTGTCTACCTCAGTCCCCACAATTCCACGGCACACTAAAGTAAATAAATATTCACAAAGATACAAGCAATTTTTTCAGCACTCGCTTTGTAAACTGGATTAACCCACCATCTGCTACGAAGCCAATGATCTAATTTAATTTATTCTTATCTACCTTCTGTGTAAGCACAGCTTGTCAACTCCGGTGCTACATGTTTGGCAGAATATGAATAAGAGCCTTGGCTCCGGTGCAAAAGAGACACTCGGTAGTGAGGAGACGTCAAAAAAGTCCTGTGCAATAAGCACTTACAACCTGAGAGCTGAACTTCAGAGGACAAAAGTCCTGCAAATGTGAAGTCCCTCCAAATTGCTGACCTCCACTCAAGGCTTCTGTTTAGCTTTCTCTGCTGTTTCCAGTTATTTTACAGAATCTCAGTAGATCATCTCCCTGAAGCCCAGACTTTAGAAGAGCTGTAATAGACTGTATACCAGCAGCTGACTACTCTTTCTGCACCTGCTCTGACTAAGTGCCAGAAAATGATTTGTTTCTGTAACTGCTAGCAGGTTCTGCTTATAAAACTGGATTTTACTGTGGTATGAAACCACAGATGCATCGGTGTCTCACTTCCAGTAAAGGTGAAGCAATGTGAAAATATCTGCACGCAAATAAGAGTCAAAGTTCTGATCCTGACCTACAGAAGGGGTGATCTTCTGTAAGCTCATTTTATAAAGAAAATACTACTTCATTCTGCTCTAAACAAATCTGAAAATTTGAGACTGCTAATATGTGATTCAGTCTTAAGAGTACTTTCTTTAAATCCATATTAAAATGCTAAGTTATTTTTGACCAATTAAGGCATGATGAAATAAGGATTTTTCCATATATTTCCATATATTTGTTATAGCCATCTTAACCCTCAGCATTCTCCTCTTTCTCAAGCATTCTTCTCTTTATAGTTAACATATTTTTATACCTGAAAATACAAATATACTCCCCCTCTCCTGCAATCCTCCTGAAGGGATGATGGTTTCATTTCTCATTACTGACTTGTATTTTAGACTTAGGAACAAACAAAACCTAATCTTAGACAACAGCAGATGTTGTCAGACTTTCTCCTCTGAGTACTTAGAGATTTGTGACAATATCAAATTTCTCAGTAAGACCCAGGATCTGAGAGAGCAGCCACCATGATTCCCAACTGTGACACCCTGTTGAACCTGTCCCGGGGAGAGTTCTCCCACTAAGGAATTCAATGACATTTCAGGGTTGTGCATCTGCATCACAGCTTTTACACAACTCTGAAATTTAGCATTGTTTACTATACCATTCTATGCTCCAGTGTAAATCAACATATTTTCCCCTTGAGCCTTCTCTGTGTAATTTCTATTTTTGTTACTATTTTATATTGTTTAAAACTATGTAACCAATGTTATAAATCTATGCACTGAGATACATCTGTCCTTAAAATCTGGCCTGGTCCTTCCCAATGTTGAAACCATCACTCCTCTACCTTGTACACGGAGCGAGAAATGGCAGGTCACAGTGGCAGGCAGCAGAGAAGCTTTAATTTCCTTACCCTCCATGTGAATATAATTTAAGACCCAACACCCATCTCCAGTGCATACTCATAAATAGTGATAACATCATGAAGGATGGGGACAACTTCATATTCATACTTGAGAATACATTTGTATATAAAATACCCATTTCATAGTCAGGGATGGTTAAATTCAAGAACATGAGATGCAATTTTCAGAGGCACTGAACATTTGCATCACCTACTGAAATCAATAGGAGCAGTAGGAGTTGAGCACCTTTGATCAATAGGACCAGTGATTTGCAAGTCCAAATCAGCTGCTGATAAAATGGTAAAGTATCATGGAAGAAAAATCCAACTTGCTAATGGGCTAAAAATAACTAACTAGATGAGCAGCCACATCACCCATTTTATTTGGCTTAAACAAAATGATGTGCTGAAAAAAACAAAAAATATTACATTTCTTATTCTACTTCTTGCATTTGCCTAATTTACTCTTAAAATTTTTGGTCAAATTTCTTCTTTAATTGCTTAAGTTTTTATTGCAATTAGTTAAAAAAAAGAGAAGATTTACAATAACATTATGCAATAGCAGGGTATTTTATACCCTATATAGCAACACAGACCAATATTCAGTTGGCCTGAAATTGCAGCTCGTAAGTTAATGCAGGCTATGCCAAAAATACAATGATGAAAACAATTTTGCCTTTACAAAGTCCCCCTTATTCTTCCAGTAACAACTGTTGAGCTGATCCCAGGTTAAGTTTGGTCCTGAAATGAAAATGAGTTCTGTTTTACAGTTTGGACCCAAGTCTGTAGCGATTGCTCAGAGACAACTTTCTTTGACTTGAAGAAAACCTGCCTGGAGACAGGACTGTGGGACCTGAACCATGGTGAGCAAAGAATGGATTTTAACTTCAGAGTGTTACACAGAGTCTAATTTTCTATATTCAACTACTCTTATTTAAAACGTGCACATTTCAAATTTTGAAGTGAAAAATATGCAAGCCTACAGAGCAGTGAACTTTGAAAACAGTTTATATGCTATTATTCATACCTAACAAAGGGAAAGAACTAAGGTACCTGAGTCATAAGAAGAGACCATAAACTTATTCAAATATTTTGAATAAAACAGAGATGGGCAGCAGGAATATTAACTTGGAATAAGCTAACTAATACTACCTGAATCTGCAAGGAAAGCTTATGCAACTGAAAAATGTCTGGGACAAACAAGAGCAAATAATGGCATCTTGAAAGTTTTCTGAATGAGAATTCCTGGTTCAGAAATTTGTATTTTTCCATAGAAAAATAATAATTTATAAAACGCAAAGACACCTCTATTTTACCTGCTTCTGTCTAACTAAAGAAAATATGTTACACCCTTATGTAACCAAACTATGCCCAACACAGACACATCTACAGGAGATTCACACAGAGCTTTTTAATTCATGGTGACAAGGAGCGCTTCCAGCCTTCTCAGGCCGATGACATGCACCAGTATGTCCCTGGAAAGTTACAGAAATTTCAGTGGCAGACTGAAATCTAAAAAGGGATGAAACAGGCAGTGCTTCATCCAGATAAAGTCTAAATGGTGTGGGTGGGATATATGTGTAGCAAACAGATGAGGCTGCAAAAATTATACAGCCAGTCCTAACCGAGGGCATATGCTCACCAGCTGTTATGTAAATCTGCAATTAATGGAGCTTACGAGATCCTCAGGTGCTTTCAAATCATCATACACCAGAAATGATCAAATCTGCTTTCCCATATGCATCAGATGAGGATGTTAGAAAAAAATCCCTCCTGATGAGCATCTTGCTGACAGTAACCAAAACTTGGTCACTATGGGACAAAGAAAAAAAATCCAACCCAGTGGAAAACAAGAAATTATTGCAATTGTAACAAATTTCACTATATAGACATTTATTCAGAGAATACAGAAAATCAGTGGCCACTTATTGGTTTGGAAGTATCTGTATTTGGATGTCTGTCAAGTTTTACCAAGTACTCATTCAGGCAAACCTGGAGTTATTCCCATTCAAACTATAAGATAAGCTTGTCAAGGATACTCTAGTTCCTGCCACCTCTCAACTGGCATCTAAACCAACACTAGACTAAGAGTGTGTGTGAGACAGAAAAAACTAATTAGATTTTCCTACGTTTACAGAAGCCACAGTCACATTCTAAGATTCTACACACAGAATGTTCTTTAATATTTTTAATTCAGATTGAAAAAACAATGTGATAATTACTGTTCAGGCAAAATGTCATGTAGTAAATCACAAAGACTTGCTCCCCTATGTACATTGCAACTACACTGACTTCAAGCCCACCTTCAATATATCTCTCTTCCAAAAACAAACCCCAGGAAGCCATTTCGAGCTACTCGAATAAATCCTGTCAATATATTTTGCTAACAAAATTACAGTTAGGTACTATGTAACATTTTTTTTAAAACATGAATTCAATAAAGTGATAACAAAATGTATCTTAGAACACATGGTGTAAAATCCTGTGTATTTTTAGAGCTAGTTGTCATTCTAGCCAATGATATAACAATTGAGAGGAAAAATGATAGATTTAAATGGTGAAGAGATTGAAGAATTGAACTAAAGGTAGCAAGGCTAAATACCATCAAACATTACCAGTCTTTCCAGACAATCCTTTAAGAGCAACAATGTTGTAAGGCTTAACATGAAAATCAAATGTTTAATTTAAGAAAATATCACAGCAACTAAAATCAGTAGGAGTCCTCTGCTAGTATAAACATGCAATCTTGAATAACATTTTTTTCTCTGTCAGGCAGCATCAAGGTCAACAGAGTAGAAAGTTAATGAGAATTCCATGTTTTGTTCAGCCTTTGGCCAACGTGGTGTTTTGTTAGCCAGAATTTACAAAGCACCAATGGCAAACATTAATAGTAAAGCATGATTTGTGTTAGTGTAAAGAAGGCAGGACAACGGAACAGAGAAGATAAAGGATAATTCAGCAGAGGGGGAAGCAGAGCTTACCGATAACGTAGGCGAGCAACAGTGCCAGGGTCACCGTGATGGCAGTGGCACTCAGAGCTGTGCACTTCCAGTTGCAACACCTGTAAGGTTTGTTAAAAGTGAAGGCAGGCCTGGAAAAGGTGCTTCTAGGGAGAGGCCTAGGAGGTGGGGAGTAAACAGTATTGGATGTTAAGGGATAGTTCTGACTGGCTGCGCTGAAGATGGCTGAAGACCCAGATCCATGTTTAAACAGGAAATGCCTACAAAAAGAAGACAAAGAACCATGTTGTTAAAACCATTTTGTGATGTAAAAAGTGAAGGAACTATATCAGCACTGTGTGGTTGTATTGCCCCATGTAAGCACAGTGTGGTAATACTGCACATATTCACAGAAAATATCAAAGACAGGAAAACGTATTTCAATACCCTCTGTACTGGAAGTTTTTCAACCACACCACAAGATTTCCAGCAATTTTTTAGTGAAATCGTATAATATAAATGAATTCTAAACTATGCTCCCAGTGTTTCAGAGTATTGCTGAGGAAAGGCTGTTTCTCAGCAGAGCACCTGGGATCCTCCAAAGATGAGCAGCCCGTGTGTGCCTTGTACGCAAGTGTGCCAGAGACAGGGGAACTGCTGCCAGCAGTACCCACTCCATCCAGAAACACACAACTAAGTTCACCTCACCAGGAGTACCCACAATATGCTGAAGCCACTTACTACTCTGACCACTTATTTTTCACCATGGAATATAGGAAATAACAGAAAAAAAAAAAGGTGACTACTCAGTCACCTGATCTACAAGGATAATCCATTTGGAAGGACTGCAGTTACTGCATAGGTAAGTACAATTTCTTTACTGTTCTTAATTGAGCTATTTTGAGAGCAGTTTTTCTTCAAATGCTTTTGCCTACTGTGGTGATTCTCAAACACACTAGGAAAGAATTCATTTGGAGACCTATTTCAGCATACTTTTCAGGACTGATTGCCTTCAAGAAAAAAAAGCAAAGACTTACATTAGCACAAAAAATAAGGTACAGAAATGTGCCTTGCAGAACAGGCTCTGGTGCAGAAATATAAAGTGGTTGCTTAGAGGACAAAGGGTGCTTTTCAGGACTGTCAAGTGCTCTCCAAGAGAATTTAGGAAAAGTTATTTAACGTTAAACAATAGCTTATTGTGTTATGTACTCAGAAGTTGTGGCAAAAAGGACAAGTTCAGGGCTGACCATACCAGCCACTTATTCTTTTGGAAACACCAACTTTCTTTGGACCTTCTTTCCTTTGTTTTATCCAAGGGAGCAAACTTCTTCAGTGCACTCTTTTCTGACAGGTGCACATCTAAATCTCATGGTACAGCCTGGACCCAAAGAAGTTTAGAACATCTCGGTGTTCCCCTGTCTCAAGCCATGAGGTCTGAGCTGAGAAAGCAAGGGAAATGGCATTGACACTACACAGCTTGAAAGAACAAGGCCCACCTTGGCCACAGGGCTGCCACTCGAGTATTGTTTCAGCCTGAATCTCTGTAGACTTTCTGCTGAGTACCCCAACTCAGGGAGGCATTTCCTAGAGACCAGTATTCAACTCTCCTGAGCTTGCCAGCTCTTGTTCTGGGACCCAGACACTGATGTGAAGCAACCACCAACCTGCAGTTCAGACAGGCCCTACCATATCACCTGTGCCGGGGGTACAGGTTGTCCTCAGTTGTTTCTGCCAAAACTGATGGAGGACTTTGTGTTTAAAATCTTATGACACTGTGATTCCTGCAAGCCAAAAATCACAGACACTTTTCAGCTGAAGTTAACTGGCCAATGCTGACATGATCCAAAATCTTCCCAATGGCAAATGTACCTTTACACCCTTCAGCAAAGCATAAGGAAAGTTTTTGAATGCATGTGTGGATCAATCAATCTGTGCTGACAGAATTTATTTGATTGATACACAGCAGGATGTACGCAGGATCAAATGCTCAAGAGTATGAAACATGGTTATACTGTGACATTTGACTTTAAGACTATTGTAAATACATGTTCCTGAAAAGGTAATTGCTAAAATCGTGTGATGAGTATGATATTATGTATTTCCACTATAAGATTTTAAAAGAAAGGTTACAATTTTCAAAATGCCAGATTATAGAAAATAAAAAGGGCCCTTTATTCAGATAGTTACATAAAAAAGAAGGTAAATGAGAATACAGGTTAGCTTGCATCACTGTTTACAGTGCCTATGAATCAGGAATCTTATGATTAAACCACGAGAATGAAATTTGAGTACTAGTTACTGCTCGTCATAATTACCCAAGTGAACCACACTCGGACAAAACAGGACAATTAACCCCGACTGAGTGCAGATCCTGGCATTATATCACACAACACAGCCTAGTTTTCCTTCCCACTGACTTTCACAGCTGTAGATATATACATTATAGAGATGGCAGTGCTCTGAACATTGTAATGTTACCCGTGACTCATTAAGTTCAAAAATTCTAAACTCAAATATAGCAAAATAATACATTCAAATGAAGTAACAGAACTGCCTACAGGACTTCATAAACCTGCTTCCTTCCTAGCAGGCCACGAGATCACAGCTGGTTATTTTGGATTCAATGCTTCATTGTCACACATGGAGGCTTTTGCAAGTATGGGAAGCTTTACTTCTCAGTCAGCAGTTAAGATACAGTCACTCAGACTTCTGGTAGGAGAGACTGTCAAGGCAAAATTCCCATTGATATTCAAAGAAATAGAAGCAGAATCACCATATAATGTTATAAGATATAAGCATATACATATAAGAAGTATGTACGCATATATACATATACGTATATATACACACAAATATTATAAATATAGAAAAGTCAATTGTTCCTTACTTGCATTATGTGTTCAAGACATAATGACAAAAACTACTTATTTGATAACTTCTCATTTAAATTTTTTGGAAACTGCAGCAAAAAGGTCTGATATTAGCAGTATAGATTGTCCTTTATAGTGCATAGCTCAAAGGTATCAGAGGTAAAGGGAAGGAAACGCTCAGCTGAAAGTTGTTATTATTAAGGCACTAACAGCCTCCAATCAATAGCCAGGAATAATTTCATTCTCTTGCACAGGGATTTATAAAAGGGGCTTGATGGTAAAATGCCAGTGTGCAGAGGGACTCTATTATCAGAAGAGAGCACAGAAGCTGGATCCAGCTCACTCCATTTTGGACAGATGACTCCATTCACACAGAGTAGAATTTAAATCGCTCTAATTTGTAATAAAACTGAGATTCTGAAGCAACGGCACACTGAAACTGAGCTACCAGTGAAATAATGTTGAGAACACGTTAAAAAACCCAATTGTTTATGTCTTCCATTTTTCTGAGAGTATATTGAGTACCCAAAGACATTTCTATAGAATTTGAAAAACACTGGTGGCACAAAGACAAATTTCCAAAGCTAGACTGTGACTATGTTCTCATAAACTCAGACGACTCCTCATCTGTCTGAGCACACCACTGTTCCCAAAGGATGTCAGGACATGCTAAACTGTTGCTATCAATTCTATAAAATCAGACACTCTCTCCAAAGAGCAAAATAATAAAACCTGCAGTTCAAAAGTTTAGATGTGACTGCAGCCTGGTGTGTGCTTTAATATTTGATCGAGGAGAAAAGCTGAGGCTTTTTTTTTTTTTTTGTAAACTGGGAACACAAGAAAAATCAGAGAATTTATAAGGATAATTTATAACACTACTCCTTCCAACTGGAGAAATTCTAAATGTTCACAAAAACATCAAAAACATCCATAAGGAAGATGATAATACTCTCCTAAAAAGAGAAATATAGGACCTAATCTGTAAGTCACTTATTTGTGAAATAAAAGTCACTTAATATTACACTGATAATTCCAATACATGAATAAATATTAAAGGCTCAGTAATAACTTCATTTATAGAAGAGGCAGTTGGAAAACACTTATAACCACCCCTGTTTGCCTGCCTATCCATCTGTTCATTGCTACAAACGTAAAGATTTTGAACTTTGCATCCTCTCAACTGAAGTTAAGTGGAAGAAAA
Organism: Corapipo altera; assembly: GCF_003945725.1. Taxonomy (NCBI): domain Eukaryota; kingdom Metazoa; phylum Chordata; class Aves; order Passeriformes; family Pipridae; genus Corapipo; species Corapipo altera. The sequence goes on from NW_020884891.1 coordinate 9,167,746, forward strand.
AGATCCTACCAGACTCAAAAAAATTGTGGTGGGGTAGGATCAAAGCCCTCAACACCACCATCCCCCACTCCCTGAATGCATCAAAACCAGCAAAAGGCCCTGGGAGCTTCCTTTCCCAAATTCAGCTCTTTGCCCTCTCCAAGCCCTTCTTGCTGCCCATCCAGTGTCCAGCACAGCACACGCTGGTGAGTGAAGCACAACACACAGAGGCTCATCAGCAGCCAGGTCTTGACCTGCCCTGACGTGCTCAGTAAACAGAAAAGCACTGAAGGAAGGGAGTTATTGGGGAGTTCAGGTGACACAAGGCATGAAATTAGACCTCTCAGTCCTGCTGATGGCAGAACCAATTGCATTCTGGAAAGAAGCAGCTTCACGTGGCTCATCTGAGTGCTCGTTTAACCTCAAGAGGGACGGCAGATAACTCCAAGAGTGCAGTTCATACAAATGATGAATTCTCAGCTAAGAGGAGGTTAGAGAAGAGTTCTCTGAGTCTAACACTCTTCTCTATCAGGATATTTCATTATGTACTTTTGGCTTCTTATCTTGGAATAGTAATTTAAGTCTTAGAAGAGCTACTTGTGAAGCAACATCCCAACTGAATTCACGTGGCGGCAACGTAATATTATTACAGAAACCAGATTAACCCCACACAGAATTCCATAATTAAATTCTGAGAAAATATGTTTCTATCCCAGTACCGTAGAAATGTCCCTCAACTTTGTCAAGGGCTTAGTATCACTTCTCTAAGTTCTATGCACTTCCTCAGTGCCAGGCATCTGTAGACCTAGAAGTCCACCTTCATCTGTTCCCATGACATGCTTTCTTTCCATTTCTATTAAAAATCACAGGTTTGTAAGAGGAAAAATGAAGAACAAAAGCAGATTTGAAAGGGAGCCACCTGGTGAGTTAGAAACACAAATCTTGGAATACCTTGACCAAAAAATTAGCCTGAATTTCTCCTGCATAAACCAAGTAGGAAGACATTTGTACCTGTGTGTGTTTTGCATTTGAGAAATAGTTACTTAAAGCATTACTAATTGCTGCAAAGCTTTGTGAGAGGAAAACTAAGAAGACTTCAGTTCAATCACTGAAAATTCTCAATTTCTTTTGAGCTAAATTTATAACTGCATGTAATGCATATAACTGTATATCTATACCAATGTTTAATTGAAATAATTCCTTTAGATGTCAACAGAAGCACAAAGGGAATTTTTAAGAGGCACAGTAGCTGAAATGTAAGAAGGATTCTGGTTTTTGGTATAACCAGAAACTATATGAAGACAGTAGTCAAAAGGGGTTTGGAACTGATATGTTTGCCCATCTACTTTGGCAAACATCAACAAGGAGCCCATTGGTACTTATTTTAAGTTATTTCATATTTCCTGTGACAGTGGTAAGAAGCAGAAATTTGCTCTTTCATGACTTTCTACCCATTCTATTCTGTACCCGAAGTGTGAGGGGAAAAAAAGGGAAACTTCTAAACTTAGATAATAATCAGAATAGGGACCTGTCTTTGTAAATCTGATATATGTCATGCAGCAAACTATATAGGATAAAAACAAGACAGATATTCTGAAGTAATATACAGTACAAGACACCTACTTGGCAATAAAGATACACACACTATACCCTCATCTTGAAAACCAACCCAGGGAAGCTGTATCTGAATAAGACTTGACATATCATTATAGATAGAATCTGACCTATAATTTTATCTGCTTTGTTTCACCTTTTTGTGTACAAGAACTGCAGGAACAAGAATTCTCATGGGTGAAAGAAGGGGGAAATGGCCATGAAAACTATTTATTTAATTTATTAATAATTCTATTTTTACATGCATAATTGAAATAAATTTGAACCCCCCTGGAGATTTGTCTTTGGGAACAGAACTGCTTTGTTAAAATTTCCTCTTTGAGCTTGACTTGCTTTTTTAATCATTCATATAAAATTGCTTCCCTTTATTCACTCATATTTTTTTTATATAGCATTTGAAAACTCAGCCCTGTGACCCTGGATGTGAAAGGATGTAAAAGGAATCTGTATCCTTTACTTTTCACTTTAGTACAGAACAAGAAATGATGCAATGCTGACTCACTTGTCTGTTGTTGCTGTAAGGCAAACTAAGCCTGTTAACCAGGTGGCTAAACCTTCAAGTCCCTGGCAGAAATCTGGGACAATAATTATATAGATATAGGACAGTGCCAAAATCAATCAGGAACAGTTTCTAAAATGGACCAGTTGTCCAAAACACAACTACTTTTTGGTTTTATTGGCTAATTAAAAACAAAACAAAACAAAACATTACTACATGGAGGACATAAATTACTCTTGTATTTTTGGTTTTGTAAGTGGAAACACTGTGTTTCATAGAAAGCTAACATGCTGCTTGCTCATTGGTGGCCATAAAATAGCAACATAGCTTTACTTTTAGTTATAACTTTATAAACCATATCATTATTCAAAATAATGAGCAAAGAGTATCTGCAGTGTGATTGTTCAAGTTACTATAGTTAGCCTGCATAAAAAACCCTTACACAAATTCCAGGGAAACCCACACCAGAGCTTCTCACAAAGAAAAAATACAATAGAGTATATGAACAATTTAAATCACCTTATTGTCCTTGGTGACTGGATCTCAAATTATTCAAAAGCAGGACCCTCAAGTACCATTGCTGCTGACATGAAAGCTGTACTTCATTGCAGCTGACAAATGTTTGTATTTTTATTTTCATTAAAGACACCTTCATTCTCACATTATTAAATTTAAGGTCATATTTACGGCTTTTATTTTAAGATCATGGTCATATTTACAGTTTTCAATTTATCTTTTACAATTCAGAAGCCTGAAATATTTTTAGATATTTTCTGCTGTGCAGTGAAAACACACGGGACTCAGACTGAATTTAAAACCCTTTGCCATGTGTCTGTTTTTAATATGGTCAGCCTCTATACTGGTCAGATTTATTGTTTAATTAGGTAGAAAATGAGAAAATACAAGTGAAATGTTACAACAGCAAATACCGCCCGACATGATTTGAAGAAAAGATCATAAAGGAAGCCCTCCCCTGCATTTATTCTTGGAAGAGCCCCAAATCTGGTCATTTAACTCAGGAGTAGGTTCCACCGGCAAACAAGTTCCTAATGAATTGCAATGCTCAAACAGAAATTGTCTCCCTGCTTGGTGGCTTATGATCATCAACACCTGTCTGCCTTGGGAGCTGTTAAAGCCATTCTGTTTGCTATGGAAACATTGAACTGGGAAAAAAAGGTAGGCACAAAAGTGCTTTCTGTGTCTCTGCACTGGAGGAACTATTCACAGGACCCACAAGATGCTCAAATGCAGAGACCAAGGAGAAAGAACAAACCTTGCAAAGAGTTCACAGCAAAACATGTCAGTGCGTATCTAGATATGTATTTTTATTTAATTATTTTTGCTTCTAGAACTACTCCAGCTTACACAGAAAGGGATTATGTACAGGTGCCTGTGATTTGAAAGGCTATCAATGTACTTTTTGAAGAGCACAAATAAGTATATGCTTGATTTAAAAAGAACAAAGGAAATCCCTAGTACAAAATAAATCTCTTGCTTGTTGTCAAGATTCCCCCCCCCACATATGTAAGAGAATTTAATCAAGATATTTTTAGAAAAAAAAATTCAGCTAGTCATAAATATGCACCTTAAATAACTGTATAGTAGAGAAAGGAATTACTCCACCTGTGTGATGACCTGAATATACTTCTTGCACCCTAAAACTCTCCAAGTTTTCAAGTGTTTAGAGACATAATCAAAGTTTAGGGTTCTGAAATATTGTTGAATAGTAACTGAAAATCATAACTGCCTTGAACCCCAAATACTTCTCTTATTATTCTAGTACTTCAAAGTTTTATATAAATTAATGATAATTGAATCCCAGGGTTATGGTCTGGTACCTCACTGTCCCTTTAGAGGAGCTATTACCATGGTGATAAGATTGCTTAAATTAAGCTGTCTTTTTCCACAGGACTTGGCTCATTGCCAGTGCAGTGAAGGGAGATTTCAGTCCATTCAGCACAGCATTAACCTTACTGCCAACACTGCTAAATGGGTTAGAGGAACTAGGAAGAAATTTGATTTAAAAAACGAAGGAACAAGCAAATATGTTAAATACTGAAGCACAAAACAGGACTAGTTTCAAATCCCACTTTGAAACAAAATCAAAATTAGCTAAGTTTTGAGATTTAGAGAGAAAACTTAAAAACTCTAATGTTTTGGTGACCTAAATGCAAAGCTTTACTCAAAATAAGTGTGTCCAATTGTTTATCAGACTATATGGAGGATGAGAGAAAATGTCAGGTAAGAATCCCTACTTAACATCTAGTTTTTACTTCTTATTTGGGAATTTTACTGAAGTGGGAAAATAAATAGCAAGCAGCAGAAAAAAACCACAAAACCAAACAAAAAAGCAAGATATGGAAACAAATAACTGAGTGAACTAGCAGGGCATGGAGCAAATGAAAAACACTACTTTAAATTGTCAGGGTTTAATACCTACTCCATAAAAAGTAGTAAGCTATGTACAGATGAGGCTGTCAGAGATAATGACAATGTATTACAGTGTAAATCATAAGATTTGAAACATTAGAGCAAAGTATCTGTGAAATCTGAAAAAACAATTATTTTAGTGGAATGGAAGGGAATAGGCAATAGGTTGCAAGTACTTTATTCTAGGGGAGAAGAAAAAAATCAATTTATGTAAAAGCCCAATAACATTATCCTAAAAAAGAGAATCAATGTTTCCCCAGTTTTTATGTGTTGTGAGAGATCCTTGCAGTCTTTTTCTGGCAATACTTACAAATTATTTCTCAGTGTGACAATGAAATTACTTCATGTTCCTAAGTAATTTTAATAATGAACATGTTATTCTTCCCAAACAGGGTGTGCATGCACACAGGCAGAGCCTGCATTTGCATGACAGTGCTGAAGGTGCAGCACAGTCAGTCACCAGCTTGAGCTGTTACACCTCCTATAGCTACAGTTCTTCTCCAATTTCTTCATCAACAGCTGTTCCATGACACATCCTCTGAAGTTTTAAAGGTGTTCTTAATTCTTATTTTTGTTCAGGTTGCTTATAATCAGAATAATTGCCAGAGTCAAACAGCTGGCCTTGGCAATGATATACAGATAAACTCTAACCTTGGCTTTGACAAAAGCTTCTGTGAACTTGAACAAGTCATTTCATCTTTCCAACTCAGTCTCGTCATTAAACAGTTGAGTTAATAAACTGACAAAACTGTTTTGCAGATTAGTGCATATAACACCTCTAGATGAAGCACAAAACACCTCTAGAAGAAGCACAAAACCGAATTTCTGATTTGCCCTTTTCTGTAAAAATATAACCAAGTTTTACTTCCCAAAAAACCTTTCGGAACACATATCTCAGCATACATCTTTACTATAGCCCTTTGTGGTCTAATCTAGGGTTTCAAATTCTGATTAGGTAAGAATACATGTTTAATCAGAAAACTGCAAATTTTTTCAGAACTATAGAATTTTCTTTGACATAAACATGACACATTATCATTATGAGCAGACTCATAAACTTGCTTAATTTCTGACTGTCCAGAGTGAACAGGTTTTACAGTCACATGATTAGTTCTAGGAAATATTCTCCTGTCTGAAAATTCTCTAATATTCCACAGCAGTAGAGAAAACATCAAGCACATGTGCTGATTATGGATTAACAGGAGATACAGCTGGAAAAAAAGCTGAACATGTGCATTCTGATTTTTGCCTAGTTGTTACAGTAGGGAATACATTACTGTCTAAGTCTTCTTTTTGATGCAAATGTTCCAAACTAAAAAAACAATAATCTGCTTAGACACATTAGGTATGTAGATATTAGGTAGATTTGGTACTATTAAAGATTTAGCACAGAAACATGGCTGCCATTAACATGTTTCCCCTTATTTTGTAGGATTATTTTTAATGGGCAGCTAAACATTAACAAAGAAGGAAAGCAAGAGAATCCAGATATTAGGCCAAAGTATCTGTTCAATTCGAGCTGAATCATTCACTGTAAAAGGAAGGAAAAACAAACTGCAAGCCCTTCTTTTCTCTAATGCTGTATGTGTACTATAGACTTCTGGGAAGTGGTGATCACAAATGTTTTTTATTACAACGTTCCCCTGCTGTAGCACTTGTCTGCCCATAAACTGCAGATACATCTTGGCAAACAGACTCACAGATTCTCCTTTTGGATTATATAGCCTTTCAGCCAGCTTCTTAGGAGGCTGCAGGGAGCAACCAGAGGGGGTATGAAATCAGCTGAAACAACCACTGAAGGACCGGAAAGCGGAAAATTCCCAGACTTAGTGAATGAATAATGTGCAGCCCAAAGGATGTTTTCCATCCTGAATTCCTAATCCAACACACAGCCCTTTACATAATTATAGATCTACCTATATATCTCTGTATTTGTGTTTGAGAAGCTTCAAATTTGCAAAAAATAATAAGAAACCAGAATAATTAAATTGACCTCAAAAGAGAAATGCATTGCGAAATATTTTCCCCCAGTGAGGTCTGATGAGAATCCAGTGAACAGGGATGCAGGGAGGCTAAACAAGATCTACCTGGCTGTTAACTGAAGAGAACCAAAAGGTACTTCAAGGGTACAGAACACCGAGGGATCAGCCTTCTTGCAGCAGAAGGTATAGACAGATATATAAGATTGTTACACGAGAAAAGACAGAGATTCATCTTTACAAAGACTGTGTAAGCAGACTCTTTTAGCTCTAGAAGGAGTAGCTGAACTAAAATGTTGTTTATGTTCTCTTTTGGAGAAAACTTTCCATCCTCCTTGATTCTTTTTGAGATTTGTCCTTAAGATAAATAAGGAAAGTTTTATTTCAGAATGAATTGGCGTATTCTTCAATTCCAATTTAATAGCAGAACTAAAACTTAACACTTCTGATGAGGAGCAGTTAAGTGTTTAAAGACGGATATTAAAATTAAGTTTTGTAATAAAATAAAAACAACCTTTTTATAAGAGAACCAAATTTATATTTCAGTGATTAAGTCTGATAACTGGACCTTGGTCATATGTGTTTAAAAAGAAAACATTTCCATGTGTAATACCTTTTATTTTCTGGATCAAATTAGGTGGATGTTAGACATACTCCTGTTTCAGCAAACAAAACTTTCACAGAGAGTCATGCACTTTACATGCTTTAAAACGCCAAAATCTAAAGGAAATCCTAGTTAAAACCTCCTGGTGTTTTGCTCACAATGAAGAGGACTGAAGAAAATCAAGGTCTTGTTTTAAAAATCAAGTCAGCAAACACACTGTAGTTGAAAGCCATCAAATTACCTAATACTTATCAGGAAGAAACAAACAAACAAAAAAGCTTATTATAGCAGAAAAGTCAGAGGAGACTGTGCAGAACTTTGAGTACCGAAATACAGGTTGTCTGAATACAGAATGTGTTTGTGATCAGTTATACTTCAGAGTAGATTATTTGTGTAAATTGTGAATGATCCTGAAGTTGAACCTCCCTTTCCCAGCTCCCAAAGGTAAGGCTTGCCATGCTCAATACCTGCCTTGGGCCTGTATCATTTCTCCATTACCAAATGATTATCAAATTACATTCTTTGTGTATAGATGCAATAAAGTATTTAAATACACATTGAGGAAAATATTATTTTAGTATTATTTCCCACCTAATCCACAGGAAACCTACAGCCTGACTAAATGAACTCCAGAGGTCCCTTCCCACCCCAACCCCAATCCTAACCATTGTGTGACTCTGTGCGACTCCAGAAGTGGCAGAGTGCACTGATTAAACCAAACCTCTATTTGCTGATTACAAAATGGTCCTGGGAGAATGTGGGAGGCAAGACAAATGCACAAGCACAAATCCTGACCGCAAACAACCACAAAATACTCATGTAACCCACACACCTTAAAGAAATCAACATCTCCCAAAACTTTGCAAAATGTGCATTCATGAGTATTAACGATCTAGATGAACCAAGCAAACAAGGCCTCACGTGGCTGCTCAAATCAAAACACACCAGCATGTCCTGAATGACAAACTTGTAATTGCCCATCACCATCTCATGGCACTGCCAGGCCACCTTTCTATTTTTTTTTTTTTTTTTCCCTTTTTTCCCCTCCCAGTGTCTGAGATACTTTGTGCACCAAAGGTTGGTCTGTACCTGGTTTCCAGCGGGATGTTGCTGTTCAGGACCCAGCTGTTATGGAGATGCACTGAGTCCTGGGTACTGGTGGGGGGAGTTGGGGCAGCAGGACTGGGCTGGCTGCGGGTGGTCATGGATCTTCTCTGGAGAGAGTCGGCCGTGGGAGGCGGTTTCCTGGCGCAGGTGCAGGCGTGAGGCGGTGGAGGCGGTGGTGGGAGGGGTCTGAAGGTAAACTGGTTATGTGGGCTACCTGGCATATCTGAAACAACATGGAAAAAGCACAGAAACCCCACAGAGGGTTATTATTTAAGAAGAAAGATGAAGACAGTGTTTGAATGTCGTTTTTGCAGTTAGCGGTTCATTTATGTTCATTTTAATTACAAAAAAAAAATAAATAAAAGGAGACTAAAGTCTTAAACTGAAGGAGGACAGATTTAGATGAGATATTAGGAAGAAATTCCTTATGGTGAGGATGCTAATGCACTGGCACAAGGTTGCCCAGGGAAGCTGTGGATTCTCCATTTATGGAAGTGTTCAAGGCCAGGTTGGATAGGGTCTGAGCAACCTGGTCTAGTGAAACGTGTCCCTGCCCATGTCAGAGGGGTTGGATCCAGATGATCTTGAAGGTACTTTCCAACCCAACCCATTCCATGATACCACGATATAATAATTATCAGGAATAAAGCATTGTGCTTTATCATGTTATTAACCCTGTTTCCTCTAAAATAAGTTGCAACATGTGAAATAATTTAAAATATAACAATCTACTGAAACAGAGACTACCAGATACAGACACACACCCTACAGTGCTGTAGTTCAACAACAACAAACAACCCAAAAGAAACCAAAAAATAAAAAGAAAAAGAAGAAGGTATAACATTCACTTAATTTGTCATAGGATTTTGGAGGGACTAAGTTGAAGAACAAATAAATCAAACTGACAGTGAATTGCAGCACAGATACAAGCTGATTTCATGAGGTATAGTTCTCATTTAAGAACATCTGTGAAAGAAACAGACACAGTATAAAAATTAGTTTTGCACCCTAACAAACATCTTTCATAAAACAAGGTTAACACATTTCTGTGAGTCTGGTATTACATTTGTTAAATGGGAGCTGAGAAAAGGTCTCTGAAGCACTGATGATCCAGACAGCCAGAGAAAAGGTTCTAAGGCAGACGAGCTGGCAAGGAGCTCACAGCCACTGGGCCAGACTGAGGAGACAAAGACAAATGTGTCAGGTACCCAAGGCCCTATTACCTGTCCTGCCCTTGTCCTTCAGGACCCCAGAGGGAAGTTGTAGCTGCACTGTCCTGCCCTGTGCTAACGCTGCCACTCAGCTGTAAAGTGTCTTGAATCCTCATGCAAAGGACAATGCAGACACAAAGACAGTATAATTGTACATTGAAGGGACAATAAAAGTTTGTTTTCTCTACTTCCCACAAGAGCCTCCAAAGCCTCTCATTACAGCAAGATACACAGCTATGGAGAACTGAGGCAAGAAATTCCCTTGTAAAGGAACAATAAGAAATACTTTGCAAAGAAGATGCCTATAAAAATTGCTGCTAGATTGAGTGAACTGTGAAGTTATTAACCTGAAACTTCTCCAGCTACTTCACCTCAGTGCCTAAGGCAGCTTTATCCCATTTCTGTAGTCACCCTCACTCTCCCTTTTACCTCAGTAGATGTCCAGTTACATTTGCACAAATCCAGCTGGAGTGAAGCTCTGATGAACCTGCAAAAATTCCCTGCAAGGAACTGTTATTGCCATCCATTTACAACACATGCTTTCTTTAAATTATGACATGATGTGTCTTCAAGGTGAAAGATGAAAGTGTGTTCCCTCCTTTCTTGGAACGGCTTGTGGAGAAAAAAGCACTTTTTTCTCTGTGACAGTCACAATTTACCCCAACTGGAGAAACAAGGTTGTTCAGTGTTCCACATAAGCTTTCCTATGCTGTGGTAAGCAAAGCTGTCATGGATTTGGCCCGGGCTTAATCCTTTTAATTTCATTGATCTTTTATCAAGGCAGCATTCTTACAGTTGCACTAAGGTTTATGCTGTAATATTAGTTTGCATACACCAGAAAAGCATTTCTAAGCATATTAGAAAATTATAGACCTCAGTGAATTAAATCACTGGAGTCAACAGTCCAGGGCTCCAAAATAATCTGCGAAGGCACTTTCATATAATAAATAATCTCAATAAATCCTGTATCCTGCTATTTTAGAACTGAAAGCTCCCCAAATCTTGGACATAATATTTGATGTCCAGCATCCTTACGTATTTGATCAACGGCATTCCCTTACTTAAAGTATCAATCTTAAATCCACTCTACAGAAAATTTGCAGGTTTATTATACAACCTATAATTTGCATGACAAGACATTTTAATGGCTGAGCCACTGTCCTGCTAGAAAAATGCTGATCTTTGCCAGGACACACAGTTGGACTCTACAAGGTACATCAAAAGCTGTGCAGCAAATGCTGAACAGCCAAGGTAACTGCTTCTCCAGGCAAATGGGAATAAAACCTGTATAATTCATATGGCAACACATCTTTTAGTTCCTTTCTTCCTCCTTTATGTGTCCTGTCCCTATCCTGCCAACAGCACACAATTATCTGACAAAGAGTTTAGTTTTTTCCAATGCAATAGACTGGTTCTGCTTTGTGAACCATAAAGTCTTTCTGGTTGGTAGGGTACCTTATACCTCCCAGTGTAATTTATCACAATACATCAACACATCAGATTTCCTGGGGGATTCCTTTTTAATTATCACACTTGTCACCCTTTTGTCCAGCTACTGGCATCACAAAAAACCTCACATCGGATCCTGAGTATTTTGGTGATTTAAAAAAAGCCTTCTGCACCAGACCCTCATTTCAGTGAAGCACTGCAAACTCATTATGCTGAGAGTCAGCCTGAGCTTCCAATTAGTTTTTACAGACTTTCTACTTTGGCAAAGGTATTTTTATTTTGTTTGAAACTAAGTCTATATCTCATTAACTTTATATCACAAAAAATGTTGCTTGGGAGATAAAGCAGCATTAAATATAAATATTCACACACTTCTTCAGGACTCTAAATAAACAGCAGAGTCTGTAAAATAACTTACTGCAAAATCATTTAAACTCCTAAAAAGGGATATCATGCCAAATAATTTGTATATAGCCAACAAGCTTCCAAAATGTACAAGATTAATATAGGAATTGGTTTAGCTCCTGTTTTTATTTTTAATGGTTGCTAATAATGCTCAGATTTTATAATCATTTTATATCAAAAAGTTTATGCATGATATGCAAATACAGCATTGTTTTCAGTGTGTTCATTGACATGACAGAAATTTCCATTCATCTAAAAACGTAGGTATAAAACATGACTTCAGCTCAAACTTTGCATTTACAATAATTTGCTTCAAATCAGATTTCCACCTGAGGAGCAACCAAGCCAGAAGTTATGCTCTTGGCCCTCATCATTGGCCTTCTCACCTGCACTTGCACTAAGGTCATTTTTTTAGAGACAAAAGAGGCTGTTTAAAAAATTTCTAAATTCTTTCCCTTAAGAATTCATTATTTTTAAATAGTTCTCTCTTTTCAGAAGAGCACACCTAGAACTGTGATGTTTCCTTATCAGATACATACAACATTCTGCTGATCTGCTGTATATTGGATGTTTGGTTTTAATCTAACTTGCACAATCCCCTTCCACTCCACAAACTCCATTCAAACTTCTTTCCACCTCTTTTTTTATTTGTAGGGCTTTTGCTTCCATGTCTCAATAACAGTGTTAATTTGTTAAGCTCTTCACTTTTGAGGCACTTCCCAAACTCCATGCACTCACACCAGAAGAGAAACAGTATGGATGCCAACTGTAAAGAAGAAAATCTTTCCTTGCAATTCTGTTAGCTTGAAGGATTTCTACTTGCTCTCTTTCCTTTGAAGTTTGAAGGAAGGAGTCCTATTTCTCCCCTGAATGTCTCTTCTTTGGTTCTGGCTTGTTCCCTTGGATGGCCCATGATCAACACTGAACACATGCTGCTCCATGGTAAAACTTGGTATTCCACAGTTATGGAGCACAGACTTCAACAGCTCTCCTTCAGCTGCTGAGTTCTGTTACTACTGCTTTTTGTTTCAGGAGATGCAGTAATTCAGATCCTGCTTTTTTAGTAGGCCTCTGCTTTTCAGAAAGTGGGAAGTTAACTCAGACAATCCCCTGACACTGCCATGCTGGTTGAGCTCTGCCATTCTGTTCAGAAGGTATCGGATGCACAGACTGATGGATAAGAGCAGCATTAACATAAACTCATCTTCCTTAAGAGTCAGGCTAAAATGCTATTGCAGTCATAAACATGTAGCCAAATTGCTTTACAGACTGACAAAAATGAAATAAACAGCTTAATCAACTAGTTAGCACATGATTAAAAATTAGTTTTGAAAATTAGCCAAGCCTTGGCAGAACTATTTTCCTAACAGTTTTGAAATATACTTTACTACAGTTTTTGGATCCATATAAAGGAAGGGGTAATTGAACTGTTTTATCATTTACTGACAAGACTACAATAGCCTGTATTGTTATTAAGTGAAGTATATCAGAGAGAATATACTAAAACTCAATGAACCATAAAAGGTTTGCATCCAACCTGTAGTGCTTTTGAGATATTTTAACTTTTTCAGTTCCTGAATTCATTATTTCCTGGTATGTTTGGATTTTTAATTTTTTTTTTTTTTAACTGGATGTGTCTCAGTTGAGTATGAATTAGCTGGCAATCCATTATTTAATGAATGAAATTGCAACATATGTTCAGAGAGTTTATGTAAAGGTTTTATGGGGATACTACTGCTCAGTTAAAAATCAGTCTGTGACTGTTTTTCAACCAGTCTTGGAATTACAGAATGGTTTGGGTTCGAAGGAACCTTGAAGATCATCTTGTTCCAAACCCCCTACTGTGGGCAGGGACACCTTCCACTACACCAGGTTGCTCAAAGCCCCATCCAAACTGGCCTTGGAAACTTCCAGGGGTGGGGTAGCCACAGTTTCTCTGGGCAACCTGTACCAGGGCCTCACCACCCTCACAGGGAAGAATTTCTTCCTAATATCTAATCTGTCAGTTTAAATCCGTACCCCCTTGATTTATCACTCCATGCCATTGTCAAAAGTCCCTCTTGAGCCCTCTTATAACCCCTTTAGATAGCAGAAGGTGCTCTAAGGTCTCGCTGGAGCCTTCTCTTCTCCAGGCTCAACAACCACAACTCTCAGCTTGCATTCACAGGAGAGAGGAAGGAGCATCATCGGCACGTGGAAAAGAAGTGGAAAAGATTCAGTGCAGGGAAGACAGAAAATCTGAATGCTTAAGACTAGAGCTAATTAGGACAGAATAAACAAACAGAATCACAGCATCACTTAGGTTGGAGAAGACCTCTGAGATCACTGAGTCCAACCATTGATCAAACACCATCAATGTCAACCAAACCACAGCACCAAGTGCCACGTCCAGTCTTTTCTTAAGCACCTCCAGGGGTGGTGATTCCACTACCTCCTTTTGAAACAGTTCAACATTTAGTAGGCCCAGCTTTGAGAACTTTGTCATATCACTAGGATATGAAAGTATCTTACCAGTACCTTTAATAGCAATTTATCTTTAGATTATTGCTCTGCTGTATATGACTTCTTTTCTCATCCTTACTTCACAAAAAATCTCCCATAATATGAAATACCAAACATCTTTAAAAAATTCTACAGATCTCATGGTTTTATGCAAAATAAAGTTTATATTGTAATGAAACTAAACTAAATGGACTCAAAGTTTATACATGAGATAAAAGAGATGTAGAGATTTCCAGAGACCAGTACTACTTCCCACCACAGTGTACTGACTCGTGCCCACAGTGCTTTGAGCTTTCCCCTGCAGCAGATTTTCCTTGCTGAGTAGGTTGGGATGGTCCAGAACAGACTGAGGGAGGGAAGGACACCCAGGGATCATCAATGTGCTCTGGGCTTTACAAGTGTGCCCTCAAAAAGGCATGCATAGAATTTCATACCACACTGCCAGTCTAAGAGCAGAATGACTCCTGTATATAATTTTTTAGGCCGTGCTGGAAACACAGCACTTCATTTCCAAAGAAAGATTAACAGAGGTCTTATGCCATGTACTTTGAATGGTGTCAACAAGCATAAAATACAGCTGGATTTACATTATAATAATGTAATGATGTCAAAGAAATTATGTATAACACGCAGTCCAATGTGTTCATATGGATTCCATTAAATGTTTCCTTTATGTTCTCAGTATCACATATGTTCAATTCCCTTGAATCTCTTACAATTACGCACATACACGATAACAGCTTCTCAGTCATAATCTGTGGATCATTTCAACAAAAAGAGATTTGGTAAAATAAGAATTCTAACAATTTCCTACTGCTTACAGAAACTTATTTCTCCTTCAGCATTTCCAAGTTTAGTCATATTTAAAAATGAAATATGATGAAATTCAACTCTTTAAAACACATTCACATTGAATGTGTTACTGTGTAAGGAAAAAATCTATTCTGCATAGAAGGTACATGGAGAGTAATGACTGTTTATGATGGTAACACTTTCTTTTCTGTTTTTACATTAAAAGTCAAAACTTGTCCTGTAAGACCCAAGTAACTATATTTTGTAAACATACATATTGGACCTCACTCTAGGAAACTTTATAAAAACATAATTACCCAGTTTTGAACACCAGAGTAAAAAGGAATGATGGGAGCATCACCAACAGGTCTCTCTTTAAAACACTGTTGCTTTTATAAGTGAAAGTTTTGCTTCTTTAATTTTGTTTAATACAATCTCTTGTCATGGTAAAATCAGCTAAAATTCCCTCTGGAGTCCATATTTATTTAGGTAGACTTAGATGAGCCTGGGATTTTCCCATTATTTTAATTTATGTTTTTGGTCCATTTCTAACACCAAATGCTGTATTACTTATCTACTAGAAAATCTTCACAAATCAAATAGTATAAGTGGACATTATTACTTGCATATGATGTCGATATTAAGTATTAATCCCTTAAAACCCTCAGCAACAGTGAGTAAAAAGAATTTCCATTATCAGGACTCTGTATTCACCAGTAATTTGCCATTCCTGTTGCATATCAGGATAGTAACACTACTGGGCTCCATTTCTGGTAAAACTTTAATTAGTGGCATGATAAAACTGAAAAAAATATTAGAGACCTCAGTGTTTTGGAAAATAAATTTGAAGTGTCTCAAAAGGGTCTCTCTAAACAACTATTTCTGGACTCAGCTGTAGAAAGATGAGAATTTTTCAGGCAAAAGAGTGGAGGTTATAACTAATCAGAGGAGGAAAGGCAGATCCCTAGGGAACTGTCACCTTTTCCAACTTTGTGGATAGGATGCATTTAATAATATTCTAAAAAATTGTGGCATAATAATATTTCAAAAAATTCTGGCATCTGTCGTCTTTCTACTGTATGCTTAACTTGTCAGTTTTACTTTGTACAATTCTTGAAATAAGACTGATACACTCTTTTTTTAAAGTGTGTGGGGGGGAGTGTTTTTGCTTTTTCTGATGATAGAAATGTTAATATACTCAAACCCAAAGCAGGGCTTGTGGGCCCAAAGCTAACTCTTTTTTTCTGCAGCTGTATTGGCTGGTGCAATGAAAGACATTACCTTTCCTGACAAACTTTGCCTCACTTTAGAAGCACTTACATTGCAGCTAAAACAGCACTACTCCTCCTTAATTAACTCCATCACTCAGCGTTTTAACTTGGGAGCCTGATTGCTGAAGTAGAATAATTTTGGTCATAAACACTGCACTGTCTCTCTCTGTGCTGTAGTTTGTAACCAGAAATGAGTTTCAGGTTATAACGCTGTGTACTGAGGATGAGATGTAAGGTTTAAATGTTATCATGCAGAAGCACCTGACAATATAAACACACTGATGTGTGTTCACATAAAATAAACACTGCCAAAGGGGAGTGAAGAGCAAGAGCTCCTGAGGTGCTCTTATTCTACTGAGCTGCCTGAATTATACCTTTTTTCTGTGGTACTTCTTCATATAGCTGTTAAATACTAATGCACTCTATGTGTAATATTTATGTGAAAAACATTCCATTTATGTGAAATGCTCACATTTATGCCAATTAATATGAAAAATTTGCAATGAAACTATCCTACTCAGTCCCTTCCCTCTCCTTTGCTGCAGATGGTACATCTGTCAGATTCTCTCTAATACCCACCCAGTTGAGACAGGACCCTCTGAAATCACTACAGGGCCAACACAAGACAGGCTTCTAGGTGGCTGAATCACACAGGTCAAGGACAAAATGTGAAGGCAGAAAAAAAGCAGCACTCCAGTTCTGATGGAGACTGAGGGAACAGCCTAAACAACCAGCTGAGGCTTCCAGTGGTTTGTTTAGCAGATCAAGCAGCTGCTGGTACAATTAACATCACATGGCATTCAAAGGACAGAGTGAAGATTGACAGCTCCCAACCAGCTTAGAGGTGATATTTTCAGGAGAATGTGTAATTTCTGCCATTACTTAAAAGTGGTGGGTTCAGTCAATATCATGAGTTGTAACTTCTATCAGTGGGAACTCACAGGGGACGGTACAATCACTATTCTAAAGCTCTGAACAAAGCGGGAGAGATTACAGCTTACAGAGTAAGCCTATCATCTAGGTTTGCAAAAGTCAGGCACTTACAAGTAGCCTGGTAGCAAATTTTGATGACCTTAGAGGTGAACAGATTTTGATTAAAGAGCAGTTTATGATTGGTAAAATAGGTTGCAAGCAGTCATGGTTGTAAAAATTAATGTTTCCGCAGTTATTGATGGTTTTCGGCGGTGATAAATATTCAAGTTTTGGCCCTTGTGTTATTAAATTCATTAGCTGTGAGGGCTTTCTGAAAGGGATCTATGGGTAATGGAATTAGCAACTATAAATCATACTGAAATACACTGTGTATTTAGCCCAGTAGCTCAGTGGAAATATCATGAATATGGACATATTAAACAACTTTGTCACCACCCTGCCTGCCTCTTACCTGCTTCATCTGTGTTTCTGTTATTTTGCAACATTTTCAGGAAAAAAAGACTGCTTGAGGCCATGCCCTGTTACAGATCCAAAAAACATAAAGCCCTGCAGCATTTGAGTTCACTGCACTGCGAGGGTTGAGGTGAAAACTCTTCTCTTTTAGTGCTTGTCTTCTCTAGGATGGGGACAGTGACACGAGTCCCACCAGTTGCCTGAAGTACAGAATCCTGTTCAACTTAAAGCTCAGCCAGGAGAGAGATCAGTTGCCTATTCATATTTTTTATAAATATAACTATTCTGTGAATCTACAGAAATATATGATAAGCCCTAAATCACGGTTAAACCTGACAGTTACATCAGGACCCAAATTCAAGCCCTGATGAGCCCTGAAATTACTGGGGGAAAGATCCCAAGCATATCTTCTATCTATTTTGACTCAGACAAAGCTAATGCTTTGTTGGCAGCACTGCAAACTTATTCTAAGTTTACCTCACGGTGGAAGTACCTGAACTTTCTCAGTTCAAGGATGAATCATACTCCAGTTTCTCCCACCTGGATATATAAAAGCTTTGCTCAGGACACCTAACTCTCTGCACTCTGGATTATCCTGTCAAAACCAGACATCCAGAATGTCTCCTGACATTATTTTGCAGAGCATAATTGAAAAGATCCATTTTTATGATCAATACCATTCTACAGATGTAGAAGCTTGAAGCTCTTCTGGATCATTCGGGAATTGTCTCTACTCCCATCTACTTGCTTCATTTTTAAGAGAAGCCTTTTAGAAAGATACTAATGAGGGAACATCATGAGCAGTATAGACTATTTTCCATGCTCATAGTATTCTGAAGAACATGTTTTTAGTTTATAGAGAAAAATGAAGATCTCTTTTATTCAATAAAACTGCATTCTACGTGTTTTTATTACGGATTTCCCCTTGACATTAAATTGCTTGATACAAACATATTTACATATATTTCCAGTGACTGTTATATAATTATAAGGAGTATTAAAAAATTCATTTACCTAGGGTTGTATAATAACTTGTGTAGGGGAAGAAAAAGCTGTCAAATGTATCCAAAATATGTAAACATTTTAACTGTCCCTCTGTATGCATATCTACCTCAAGTTCGTCAAAATAACGCTAATGTAGTACTGTTTTCTAAATAAATACCAAGATGTATTTTTCTTGACAGAAGACTTTGCAACTAAACTTTGTTTAGCACTGTAGTCAGTTAAACAGACTGTGATACCTGTAAGGGTGAGGCATTAAAGCCTTAGGCAGGGCTCAACCTCAGCTGGAGGATACAGAGGAGCACCACACATGGCCATCACTGAAATAAGCTAAAAAACTATTTTAAGCCATATCATGGCATTGAGGATTTTAAAGCAGATTTGGGCAGATTCTATAGAATTGTTTACTTCTAGGCTATTTCTCTGCCTTCCTGGGGGGAAGAGAGGTAGTGGTGCAGTGATGGACCAGAGCAGTGCTGGGGTTGTCTGTAGAAAAGTAGAAGACAGCTCGCTCAAAGTCAGCTGTTCAGGACAAACATCCCCTGACCTACAAAGTTCAACCAGAATTCACTGGGCTGCATCTGATTATAAATCTGTATCCCCTATGCCAGCTCTGTAAAAATGATTTCTGCTGTATTCTCTGAGATTTAATTTTAAAGCAATTCTTCTTTCTCTGTAGACTGAATGGGGTAGCAGAGTTGTTTGTTGCTACAATTTCCTGCTAGTCATTTTGGATAATGAATGAGCAAAATCCTCACACAGAACCTTGCTACCAACAAATAAAATGAATGGCTTTTGGTGAAACCTCCAATGCTTTTATCTGGCTCTTTCTGAATGACTATGTATACATTCAAACTTGTTATGTGAATCAGGAATACGATCACTAAGTCTTGCTCAGTCAAGAAGAACCTTCCACTTCATTTTAGTGGAGGTTAGTTTTAACCACAGTTGATAAATTGACAAGCAGCAAGCACATGTGTTTCATACTGGCCAAGAAATATCACTGACAACATTTAAAAAAAATAAAATAAATCAAGATACATGTGTCCCATGCTATCCTCTCCTCAGAGCAGTCTGATCTATAAACCAATTTGCAATTAAAACATAAATTACTGTAGGACAGATTTTTCTCAGCAACCTTACTAGTTCCCTGTTGGTCAGGGTAGTGAGCTCACAGGAAACCAAACTGTTTCCTTCAGCTTCACTTACATTCTCCTTCACAAACTTCAGTTGACAAACTTCTTAAAAAAAAAAAACTCCTTAAGACAAATTACAGTTTCAAAACACATATTGTCCTTTTCAACTTTTGCTTTAGAAACAAATTTTAAATTAAAGAATAATTTCAAATTATCAAACAGAGAATTACTGTTTTAAAAAGGGAAACAGTTTTTTTTTTTTTTTAAAAAAAGAAAGGTAACCTTAGCTGTAGAATAGTTAGCATCAATTTTGTCTTGGTAACCTTTAAAATTACATGGTACTATTTAAGGAGGTTGCATGTAATTGTCAGGTCGCTCACCAAATGATTTTGCATGGTATCTAAATGACAATATATTAGTTAAAGGATATACCTCAGTGTAGAATTAGCTGAACAACTACTCTTGCCCTTTATCCCTAGAGGTGGTTAACAAGTTCCTGTCCCTCGCAACTTAATGCACAAATAAAACAAATACTTCTACAAAGAGATCTATTCCTGCATTGATGTTTGCTAACATTTTGTTTCGGAATGTTGACACTTCTCCTATAGTCCTGAGCTGGCTGGGAGGAAAGACAATGGTACATGTGTAACTGATGGTAAACAGCAAATCGATTATTTTTCAAAGAAAAGCCAAACTCCTGTAGGGAAAGACAAAATAACAACACAGAAACAGGTAATGTAATGCCTGAAAACGAACATAACACAAGGCACAAACCCACAGCTTCCAATTCAGTCTCTCTAATGCGTATTTAGGCATTTAGAGACAAACGTGTAGACTTTCTGAAATACTAATAAGCTACTTCTCCACTAAACTGTGGTTATGGTTTGGTTCCACAGAACTGTTTAGCACTTTTAACTCCCCTCTGGTGTCTGTTTTTAGGAGCCCTGCACTCTTAACCACCTCTGCAGTTTTGAGCAGAGCATCTATCAAGTGGCCAATAGGGCCACTGCTGCAGACACAGATTCAGATGGTTAAACTTCATGCTGGAAAGTTCAACAAGCTTCTCCTGCTAGTCTTGCTCAACTTGGAAGAGGAATCCAGAGCAATTCAAAATTAACAAAGATTACACTATTTTACAGTATTAGCAGGCTATAAAAGTTCTTTGTGGCTGTATCCTCAGTTCACCTCACAACACATTTTTTTGTGTTTCACTCAAAGTTTATCTATACAGAGTTATTTAAACTCATTGTAAATAAGACACACATTTTTGAATATTACTAGAAATTACATCTATAAAATACTGAATAAAACCTTCAAAACAAATGCATAAAGAAGTATCAAGGGAAACATACTTTTTCATATGAATCTAACCAACAAAGTATTTTAATGAGCGCACATCTATTAAGAGAATTCTCAGGATACTGTAATTATTATTCATTTTCTAGAATTGTTTCACCATGAAGCTTTATGCTACTATGGGGACTTTAATGTTTATGTTTTGTGACGGCTGCGTTGACTATTAAAAAGCAATTTGGCTGACATTTTAAGTCTTTTGTTGCCAGTTTTAATTGGATTGTTCACCAAGCATCAACTCCCCCGTTAACTGCAAAAATTACAGGCCGATGTCAGTTTATAGTAATGACTGTTTAATGATTTTATCCTGTCAGTATGCCAGCTTCATACGGATGCATGCATGATTAGTTGCATATCAAGACCTGTAATTAAATAATTGAAACCTCAACAAAAGACATCAAACAGGAAGACATCCTTAATAAAGACTCAATGATTTATCAAGACGCTCATTTAAAAAAAAAAAAACCAACAAAAACCCAAACTCAATTATATTTTGAGGTCAATCAGTGCAAGAGTTGGTGTTAAAGAAAAAAGTTCTCTCACTTTTTGCTACAGAAGAAATTTCCTTCTAAATGATGCAAAGTTTGAGAGATCGTTGCAGTGAGTACTTTCTTACCATTCTGAAAACTGACTCCAAATTATTCAGAACTCATTATTAGCTATTTTTGTTTGCTTTCCAGACCAGGTGCAGCTGCTTTTATAATAGTAATTATAAGATATAAAAATAATTATATCTCAACTGAAACTTACAGTACTTACAATCAAAGAAAAACAAGCCCACTAACTTCTTGGGAATTCAGGTTCTTGAAAGAAAACAGATTATTAGTCTTTGTTCAGCTCTCAATCCTATGCCAAACTCCTACATAGTTCAGAATTTCAAATAGAGAAAAAATGACTTTTAGAAGATAACTCTTTGAAAGTGTGAAATATCCATGAAAATAAAGCCAGAACAAAGACTCACAAAGCAGGGCCAGCACTACAAAGACAGTGAATGCTTCCTCATGCTGCTCAAACAGAGTCCAAGAAGCTCGGGGCTTCTTGGAGAATTTCACACCTCATGGTGTGACCATCCGACATGGGTGGAAACTTTCTGGAGGCAGTTTAACATTTGAATTTTGAAAAGAACTTGGTATTTCACACATTTCGGATACTTAGGAAGTCCAGGGAAAAAATTACTGACCCAGGGCTTTTACTGTCTTAATAACAGCAGTGCACATCTGCATTATAAAATTTGGGGTAGGGTGTGTCTGTATATCGGGCTGGTATATATTTATAGATTCCCATTAAACTTAGATCTCAAAGGTCAAATATCAGACTTTATTGTGTTACACACTCAGCAAGTATTCAGGCAAATTTCAGCAATTTACAGCAGCTTTGAAGAACTTATGCTCATCTGTTTTCAGGCTTGACTTTTATAGACTATAGTCACCTACTAGAAAATATTAACCTACTGGAAAGTCAATAGATTTTTAAGGTTGCTTCATTTTTATGTACAAAAAGCTTTATTCCTCGCAGAATCATTCATTTTCCTTTTATTGCCAGGATGATGGCTTAAAACCTGTTCTGATCAAACTTCTGAGCAGATGGCTTTATTTGAAAGATTTAGGGGTAAATTTAGGGCCCATCTATTTTCCCACTTACAACAGCATGATATAGGATTAACTCCATTGATTTCAATTATGTTACTCTGTCTTAGTTTGCTAGATGTAACCACAGAAGCGAACAGTCCAACTTTGATAGGGCACATCTATTTTTAATATATTTAGAAACAGAAAATTTGTCACTTCAAAGTAGCAGCTGTGGAACACCGTATGATTTTGTTCCAGGAACAGGGTTATTGTATTTGTGATTTAGAAAGGAATGAAGTACTGACCCTGTAAAATACAAGTTAGCGCAAACTTACTTCGATTCGTAAAATAAGAAGGTCCAGCAGAGGTATGTGAATGGACCATACATCAGCAGATGAAAATTCAGATCAGCAAATGAAAGGAACCTCAGATTGATTGCTCAGATCTAAATTAACTCCAAGTCCTCAGAAAATGGCCCTGGGTATGTCAGTAAACAGCTCAATAAAAACTTCTTTTCTATGTACAGCTTTAGTAACAGCATAGAAAATAAAGCAAACTGGACAGAAAGTAAAGAGGTAAATAGTGTTAAATCATCCCATACACATCTTGTGGAATACTGTGTTCCATTCTTGACACTTGTTCTTCAGAACAATTTGGTAAAAATAGAAGGTATTTTATAAACAGATGACTAGATCAGTGATGTGGAAAAAACAGTGTGAGGAGACACTAAACAGATTATGCAGTCTAAAGAGAAGTGAGATGTAAATGATAGAGAAACATCATCCTGAAGTCAGTAGGTATGCAACTATTTACACTCATAATAAGTACAGTGGATCACTAAATGAAACTGTTATGAAACAAATTTAAAAATGATAAAAGGGAATACTCTGGAGTGTTTTGTTTTGTTTGTTTTTAACAACAAATTTAATAGAGAAACTTGTTGATACAAACTGTCATTGAGATGAGAAGGTTGCAAACATTTTATGTATAAAATTTCATATAGGTAATTATTCATTCACACAGTAGGCAGGCAGCATACACATAAATCTCAGTGTATATACGTATAAACTCTACATATAAAAAGGAAGTATTTTTATGCATGTAAGTATATCATATACATGTGTATATTTTGCATAAACACAAGAATCTCCACTGAATTTCTACACAGAGGAAAGAACAGAAGGTTGGTTGATATTTCCTTAGTCTTTTTACAAAATTAATTTCTCATAAAGTATTTCACTTTAGAACATTCTTAGAACAGCACAGAGCAAAACGCCATTCAATGATCACTTCCTACTCCAGCCAGAGAACATCAACCAAATTCTGACCATTGGTGAATTTACTCCTACGTGATCAGATCACCCCTGGTTTAGCCAGAAGACATTTGGGGAAAATAAGAGAAGCATGTCATTTGCTCAGCCAACCAGTGAAACGAGTTTCAGGGAGAATGGATCTGCCTTGAAGTCATGTACCACCAGTAATGCAAAAGCTAAAAGCTAAAGATGAAATATCTGATTTGCAGATCTTGGAGTGAGCTAGGTATTGACACTTAAACAGCAATTTGAAACTCAAGATATATAAGGAACCCATGAAACCACTTCTATATGATTTATTGTCCAGAACGTGGTAATTCAAGACTCCTGATCCTCATCCTGATGTTTAAATTCCAGTTTTCATGCTTACTTGCACTCTTTCGAAATACATGACTATTACCAAATATTGGTAATAATCTCATACAGATTTTGTGAGCAATAAAAATGGGACTCCTGCACTTCAATCTGAATGATGCAATAACCATGTAACAAAACACGCTCTGCAAAACTCATCCCACAGCACTGAGTAACAGAATAACCAAGGAAACTAGGATAGAACAACTAGTTCTGTTCCTACCCTTGCACTGTGCTTTATCCACCTGCCCGCCTTTATTATGGAGTACGCAGACAATGCAAACAATATCACGTGGAACAGCCACCTTTCAATAAAGAGGATGGACAAAATTGGTGAAGATCAGCAGGCAGTTTCAGCTTATACACAATTTCAAAATGACCTTTTAGAAGTAATTATTAGAGCTGAGTTGCAGCATTCGGCTGCAGTTGAACTCTTCAAATTTCACATACAAAGTAGAAACTGTGGAAGAAAAAGGCATCATACACATCAAAAAGGGGAGGGCTGCTCAGACACAGCTTTCCTCCTCCTCCAGTTTGTCTTTCACAATCTGATATTGAACAAAAAGCAACACAGCACATATCTATCAAAATAAAGCATACCCTATTGTAGAAAAAAATACATGGCTGAGAAATGTTCAAGTAAACATGTCAGTGCATTGGTTCCAAATGAAAAAAGAAGAACGGCTCAAACCAGTTGTATGGTAGTCCATAGTCCAAATTCAGATGAAAATTTTGCCTAATGCAGGAGTGAACATCAGATGGCTGCAGAGACACTATCAGGCTAGTTTACAGCCTGCAGTGATCTCAAAAGCTCTAATTCTGTCCTGTTGATTAGACAGGGAAAAAAGAGGGAAGGGAAAGATCTGTCATCAGCTCAGTTCTACAGTGCATGTGCCAGCACCCAGACTCGTTCTGTGTGTTGCAGAGCAACAGCACTGGTCCCAAAGAGCCTGTGCAGAAAGAACAGCTGTCGAGCCAGAATTCATCTCATGTGAATATCTTTGCAATTTGATAGCACAAAGATGATTAGATTGCTACATCATCTATATGAAAAACATCGCTGCACACTACATGTGACAGCACAGCTAATGCAAAAACAACTTCTAGTTCATGAGACCAAACTAAATAACTGAAACTGTAGATGACACTTACGGTATTGGTCAGGTTCTAACATTAATACAAAGTAAAATGGTTTTGGAAGTTTATTCATTTTCTGATTAGTAATTCATCTCCTTCAAGATGATCCCTGAGGATGACAGCATTGTGTATGTTTGCATTCATCTTCACTGCGAGGTATTAGCTCCATTTCACTAACATTATCATGCTTGCTTTAACTATACAAAACTAAACACTTCATGCTGCTTTCAAAATTACTCTATTGTCCTAAAAAAACCCCCTTCTAAACTCATGGCAACAGCAACAAACTCCATGTCTCGTAATAAAAGCCCTCCCCACCCCCCATAGGCATTAGTCAAAAACAAAGCTGTTCTTTTTAGTAGAGAATCCTTGAATGGTTGCTGTTAAAGTGAATCATGTTGTCCACATCAACAGTGAATATGTAAAATCACCTGGAAGATTTCCAGAAGAGATTTCATAGGATGTAAGAAAACTCTGCACCCAGTAATGCCACAAATACCAGAGTAGGACTGCAGGCAATTACTATTTGGAGTACACAGAGAGCACAAGCGGTCCTTATATGTACCAAAAATAGGCAGCAGGCTCCTGTCAATGAAGACAATGCACTGAGATGCTCCCTACCCAAAAGCAGGAAGGGAGAAGCACAGATCAAGTGAGACACTGTCTTATTTTCCCCTCACATAAACCAGGTGAATGCAAGGGAACTGCCAAGTGCACTCTCTTGATGGGCATAGTAACACATTCCTTCTCTCTCACAGTCTCTCCTGGTGCTTCCAGTGGTGCAATGAAGCTCTTTATTTTCTGTCCCAAGTTCTTACTGTCAAGCAAAACTGAGCAATGAACAGGGATACAGTTCAGCTGAGAGCAGTATTTGATTTAATATTCCTATAACACTTTGAACATAAAAATGCACTATAGAAGTGCTAAGTCTTATTAAGCTTGGCAATAGTGAATGTAGGGTGACAGTTTCCCGAGACTTGACAGTATGGCTCACCAGACTCCAATGCATACAGGCATAACCAGGCAATGCAGAGAACACTTAAGGGTAGAAAACAGAGGAAACGTTCCTCCTCATAAATCTAGAAAGCCAGTCTTTACAGCTTTCATCTGAGCATGGGAGGCTCAGCTTTGATTATTTATATGCAGTGAAGTGGCTCACAAGAGATTAGAGAGAGTGAGGAAGAGAGAAGACTAATTGTGTACCAGGTGTGAGGGTACCATTTTCAACCTCCTTCCTCGCCATTATTTGACTTTCCAGGCAGGTATCCTGACAACTGCCTTTCCTCTGTGAGTCTCTTGCTCTGATGAGTAGCTTCACCTCCAAACAGAGATCTCTTCTTTGGGGAAATGTCACCGGCATTGACACATTTCCCGAAATGTTTGGGTTTCAGCACACATTCAAAGAAATGGGGTTTTACACTTTAAAGCTTTACCATAAACAGGCCACACAGTAATGCAAGGCAGAAGTCACAGAGGCAGATATATCTGTCACAGATGGGGGTAGCACTCTGAAATCAGAGGAGCTGCTCTGACAAGGCACAGGGGGCTCCCGTGAGGCTCTGGGCTGGCGCCTGGGGCAGCACGTCTGCCCCAACCAACATGTCACCAGGACTCTGGTTGTTTAATTTTTTACCTATCAAGCCAAGTAAACAAAATGTAGGCTAAATAAAGCCAACAGGAGTTTCTTAATGAAGTAAAATTGCGCACATAACTTCAAGTCCATTAAAAATCGTGAATAACCGATTTACCAGCTTTGTTTCATGTACAAGAGAAAGACTCTGTGGATTCTGAATGTATCCACATACCCCTGATGCTATAAAGAAAGTCTGATTCTACTACATAGCCCAATAAAAGACAAGATACCTGGTAAGCTGCCTCTGTGAAGCAGTACTACTTCTCTTCTCACACAGCATGGAAAGCTCAAAGGATGGCACTTTATCCCTTTGTTTGAAAACCTCAATAGACACCATTTTTTTAAAAAAATAAAATATTAAATGGGTTCTATTCAAATGCAGCATGAAAGAAAATGGTGTCTAGTCCAGGTTGGGCACAGTGACCTGCCCTAGTTTGTAACTGTACAAAGGCATAAAAGCAAATGATAAATTTCCATTTTGTTATACAATATTTCATTAGGGAGCTAATTAAACAAGCTTTACTCAAATGCAGCATATAAACAATATTATACAGGAAGGGGAGCATTTCTTGGAAGATATTAACTGATAGCATTAACATAAATAATTTATTTTTTTTTTCTTTTCTCAACAGTTAGGAACAAAAAGCTTTTTCCCCATTACCTCATCCCAAGTAGTTTTTCAAATCAAGCCCATGTTCACATTCACGCTGTCACTGATAATGGATCTTGTGTCAAATAAGAAGAGAGTAAAGGACCTGATAATAAGTGCAATTATAAAACATCAAAAATGGTAGATCAAAGTGGATTTCCTTTATTCCACTGTGTACAGTCACTTCACAGCTTTTCAGTGTTCCTGTCATGCGGTCCTGACAGGATGTATTAATTTTCTCTATTATCATAGCAGCAAGAATGGCACACTTCAGAAAGCAGCTGACAAATGCAGCTTCTCATTATTACTCTGTCTTACTTTTATTCATTTTGTTTATAAAAACACTCTTAAAATCCCCTTTTCCTGAGGTGCTCAGGCATGATGATAGCCATCAAATGGTTGCTAACCTTGTGATAAACAACATTTCGGGACATAGTCTCAAGCCTTCCAAGTCCTGCTACTCTTCAAAAAAGATCTGAAATTTACAGCCTCAAAAAATTTCAATTCCACTAATGAGTTCATGTTAGAAGAGCTTGAAAACTCCACCTAAATATTGCCATTTTAATTAATTTTGGGAGAGTATCCATTTTCTGCATTTTTACTAAATTCTGGATGGGAATTTATGGTATAGATTGGCAATTTAACATGGCAATTGCAGTTGAAAAAAAAAAGCTCAGGAGTTAAGCAAACTAGCTCAGCTTCATCCTTCCTGCCTTGGCCTCCTGGGTACCATGACTCAACTCCTGGTGTGGCTGCTCTGGTTTATCACTTCAGCGACAGATAGAAGCTTCTGAAATTAAATGTGCATGGCAAGAAAATAGTTTTACAGCATTTTCCCACAGGAAAAAGTATGGATAGAGGCTTTGAGCTGGTCATCTCCTCAATAACTCTGCTTATGTTTCCCAACATTCAAGCTTTCAGAAGTGTTTGCTTTCAAGTTGATCACAAAATGTTGCAGCTGGTATTGCTAATATACAAAGGACCATGGACTTGAACACAAAGAAAGCAAAATAAGAATCAAGCAAATTGCATAACATAAACAAGTGTATGCGAAACTAAGTCCCGAAGCAATACACCGCCATACAAAATTGCATACCCTTGTTGAAGCAAGTAAACCATAGTAACTTGCTCTAAGTGAAAAGATAATATTCACACAAAAACCTGAACACTATTATATTTAACGTGCAGAATTTCACAGGATAAAATCCACGCTAAGCATGCGTGCTAATGTAAAGCACCATGTTCAAAAAGTCTACAATGGGTTTCTGAATTTAGAGTTATACTTGACCAGTACTGACTTTCATGACTAGTTCAAAAAATAAATCTAAATTCACTAACTCAATTGACTATGACATGGCCCTACACAGTTGGAAATAAACTGAGGCACTATTCTATGTTGTCATCACAAAGAATAACTGTTTTAAACAGTATAAAAGCGGATGCAGCGGTTTCATATCCTATCATAAGAATATTATGGCAATGATGTGTAGAAGTGATTTACATCTTCATTATTTCTAGATTGCAAGAATCGCTATTGTGAGTACTTTGTAGAGTCATTTGCTAACATTTAGGCAAGTCATGATTAATGCAATTTGAGTAGAATACATATTGGACAGATAGATTATAGCCCTGCTGATTCTGTATGTACAATTAGTGCTGTGACAACAGCTAATTATTTTTAATTTTAAAGTTGAAAGATTTTATCCATAAATATTGTGGTTGGAGTTAATAGATCAGTTCTTTCCATAGCCATAATAAATGACAGAAATTATGCATTAAATAAATGAATAATTTCTTATCAATATTTAAAACTAATGGAATGCCAATCAATAACATTCAAAGACATTCAAGGCAGTGCTGCAAAGCGTTACTGCCAAAATTAGTATATAAAGCACCCACATCATCATCCCACCCGCTGCGCTGTACAACACAATGAAACTTATTAAAAGACAATTGAAAACAGCAAAACTACCTCCTTAAAATTCAAGAGATCTAAGACAGCAGTATGAAACACTGTTCCAGTTGTTTGGAAGACCACCTGTCTGTGTAAGAACTCGAGTGAAAAAACAGATTCTCAGATTGACTGCAAAGGAATTACTTCATTGATTTTGACTGTGCTACTCTACAAGGGCATGTCCAGCCTGCAGTTAGCATCAGGACCTGACTGACCTGCTAATGGTCAAAGTACTGTTCTGGATAGTATGAACATGCCTAAGAATTCAGATATCAGAATGCCACATAAACTGTGAAGAGCTCACTTGTGACCATCACTTGATGTGACCATCAACTCATCACAAGAGCTCACTTGTGACTGTGATAGACCATCTGGTGTATCTCAGAGTAAAGTTTCTGAGTTTAAAATACTCCAGTAACTTTGAAACTCTAGGAAAAGTGACTTGAAAGACTTTAAGGGGACGTGGGGGGCAGGCATAGGGAGAGAAAAGAAAAGTGTTTTGCTGACACATTAGGATGGTGCACAACTTGCAGCAATCCATAAAGGGCAATGAAGGACTTATTCCAATATATATGGCACCATTCAGTTACCTATGCACCAGGTACAATTTGAGAAGGGAGGATAGCACTGCAGTTATTGTTTCAAGCATTGACACCTACTTTTCCTACCCCTGCAAATTCCATCAATCTCTGAGCAACTGATCTGTGCACAAACAATATCTACTTGCAATAGCAGCACAAGGTAAACCCAGGCAGTTCACCTATACCAGCTAAGATGTGGGCCTGAGCTGCTGCCAAAAGGTATGGTCAAATCCAAACATTACAGTAGCCTAAACTAATGAGGCAATGAACACCATATAGGAATGCAAACAGTATATATGACTCAAGTGTTCAGAAATAATGAAAAAAGCTCTAAAAAACAAGTTATAACTGGAAATTATGAGATTTTGTTAAACCCTTTTAATCCATTTCCCTGTGAGTTTCTTTAGGCCCAATGGGAATCATTTCATGCTTCCCCATGACTGAGAGGAACGCTATTTTACTTGAAAAGAAAGCTGAAATCCTCATGTCACCCTGTCAGCACTGCCTCCTAACACACTCCTAGGGGAGCAGGCAGAGCTGGGGAAGGCTCAGCTTGCAGAACCTTTGGCTTGCTCATCATTCTCAGGGATTGGAGCAGCACACCGATTTTCTTTTAGTTCTTCTAATTTTCTGGCATTACAAAACATTAATAATTGATGTTTCATTGATTTGATTATTTTCTTTAGAAAGCTGTCCAGTTCTTCCCCAGCTCAGAGCTGTAGAATGCTCTCAGAAGCATTCGCATTTATCAGTACTCTGACTCACTCAATATCAGTTTATTAGCCTTAATTTGTACCCTTGTGTTTAACATCAAGGAAGTTGCTTTTTGATTGACTCTGAAGAAACTATCCTTAAAAACAGAAACTGAAACAAAAGCTTTCCCAGCAGAACAATTTTTAAAACTTAATGATACTTGAACAAACTTCTTGGTTTCATTTACTTGGGTAGCGATTGCTCAGTGCAACAAAGAAGCCGTTTCTAATAGAACACTCATATCCCTCGCTCCTTTAAGTGCACTTGGTATCAGATTAAATATTAATACAAAACAAACTGTACTGTTCAACTACTTTTTGCATTACTATTCTTTAAAGGATCACACGATGAAGCAGATGTAAGACTGATGCCAATGTTAAATGTACTTAGCTTTTCTTTAAAGTCAGTGTGTCAATTTACACAAACAGAAAGGTTTCAGCACTTGGGATTTTCTTGAGCATCTGCATCTCAGAATCATCATGAGATGAAAGAACTGGTCAGAAATGCACTGAGGTTTCATTACATTACAGAAGAACAGAAGAACCTAAGAAAGCATCAGACAACTACACCTCCCCATAAGTCTATCAAGAGATCTGATAAGCCAGCAGAAACAGTCTTAACTTCTAGATACGTTGAACAAATGAGAAAACAGTTACTATGAAAGATCCACATCCTACTTGTATTCCTGACACAAACATAAATAAATGTAAATATCACTACAAATACCTTATTCTGTTTTATTTGGAATTCATCATCTTTTGTCCCATAGGGCAGAGAACAATGAAGAACCAATTTTTTTTCAGATACTTAAAACAAGTTCTTGATGGTAAACACTTGGAAAGGTAGAAAAATTTCCTGTCACAAGTGGAAAATGAGACATGAGGTGCTCTAATCCCAATTATGACTGGGTAAAGAGGAGCTCTCTGGTAATAGAAGTTTATCAAAGGACTCAGACATATGAGGGACACAAAGACCACTGCAGAAGTACAAGTTTCTGTGGAGATGTAGCCAAAATAGAGTACCTGTCATAAATTTTAAGCACACTCATTAGGAAGAATTGGTAATAACTTGCCTTGAGCTCAGATGGAAGCAGACTAAAACAGCATGTATCCAATACCATAATATTTGATGGCACAGCCCCCCACTATATATAAACATTTTATTAAAGCATGTAAGCAAAGACAGAAACTACAACTTGTGCTCAGGTGTCACAGGAAAACATGTAACTAATGCCCCAAGTAATGGAATTTACAAGGTAAAGAAGGGATAAGCACCAAGTATTGCAAACTGGCAGGATATCCCAGCATGACATGTGTCATCAATGAATAAATCCAGCAGAGTTTGGTTTTGAAGTCTCAAACTGGCTTATCAGAAGATTTACCATTCTTCTAAAAACTATCCCCACACTGTCACTGATTCCCTAATGATGTGTTTATGTTCACACATACTCAAAGCAGCTGAGGGGACTCCAGCTGCTCTGTGAGCTATGCAGTTTGCCGCAGACCTTATGCCCTTTAAATGCATAATAAAATAGAGAATGAAGTCACACAAGGTAATTAAATGCAATCTGACCCAAGTTCCTCTTTCTGCATTATCATCCAGAGTCTTTCCTTGTCACACATCTAACCTGTCGGATGCCAGTGCCAGCTTGAAGCCCTACAGTAATCAAGACTGTAAGTGAGAATAGATGCCTAAAAAAAGAAGCTAAAGTAGTAAACCACAAAAAAGTATGGGTGACAAACTGTGTTCCTGCAGATTTTAATGTTTCTTTTTAAAACATAATTGGCACTAACTGCACTACTTACATGCTAATGCACAACACCTGGCCTCAGCTGGATAGAAAGAGGCTAACAATATTTTCCTCTCACCTCATTGACAGGGAATTAAAACACAGTCTAACAGAGCTGGGCTTGCCAAATAGAAGGCCCTAATAATTAGGACAATGTGGAGGCAATGTAATTTAGTCACAAAGTTTAAACATGTGCAAAGCTGCTGAACAGTAATTTTGAATTACTAATAAATCAGACTGAAAATAAGTCCAAACCACACAGATACAGGAGAAAAATAATAATGAGAGGCAAGGCTTGGTTAAAGAACTTGTTTTTTGACTTAAAAGAAGAGAGGGACGCTCCTCCCTAAAATAATCCCCAAACCAACCAAAAAACCAACACACAAAATAGAACAGAAAGACACAGTTACTTGTGGATAGGATAAAAAAGCATGTAGAGCCAATTCTAGCTGTTCTAGCTGAATGGGTAATCTGCCACATTATCCTTATTATAAAAGTTCATATACTGCCACACTGAAAAAGATAAGTGCCCACAGAAAACATCAGCAGTCAGAATAAAGCAGTGGTGATGAAGCTCAAAATGTCAACCTAGTTTCTAACTACAGAGTGTTTTTCCTACTGGACCAACTGAAAACCACGTTACTTCTTACTTCTGTTTTAATCAGTGAGTCATTTCCAATACAACTGTTCTTAAAAATGCCCAGGCTAATTCACTTTATCTCTTTTAAACACTTGCTTTTTCAGTGAAATTACCGATGCTATACAAGTAGTGCTCCTGAAAACACTCATTTATTGTTGCTAATGAGCACATCTCTGGAATTCATTTCACAACTCCCATTCTTCAGCATCTTGCAACCTGAAAACAAAGCAAGCCAGGTAACTGAGCAGTGATGTGTGCCTTATCCAAGTCCAATGTATGCCAGCCTTTTCCACCTGACATTCACCCCAGAGCACAACCTGAAGGATTCTGCCCAGCTTCTGCAGATCATACAAAATATAATCTCAAGATATGATCTAGTGAACTCTGACTCTTCTGGCTGTACATTCAGATTTCTCATACTTCTAACTGGATTTTTGTAGTAAGTATGTTCAGGAAATACTTATTTGAGGCTTATTTTTTAGTCCTGTTTTGTTTCACAAACTTAGTAATATTCTCTTGAACAGAAATGCAATTAATGTAATTAGCTGTATGTTGCTAATTTTACATTGTTTAAGAAAATATCTCTTCAATTATTGGTTTTTTCCCCCAATTTTCTAATTAGAAAACTCCTAAACATTATTATAGTTCAAATTCCTATTTTCCTATATGGTCTTTATCAGAAAAATTATGCAGACATCTAAATCTATTCAATACAATATGTTTCATAAGGACAAACCATATCAAACTTCTATTACTGACACACAGAGATCAGTTATGCATCACAAAATAATTTTGCATATATTGAAACTCAGCTCATGTCAATCAAAACATGTTCAGAATAAAAATCCCTAATTTTTAAAAAAATATTGTACAAAATGGAATACAAGCAAGTTTTTGAAGACCTAAGTTTCCTAATGAACACAATCTCAGGGACTTGCTTTGCTTGCACTTGAATGAAGGATAAACGAGGTTGATGTGTTTAAAAGAAAGGACTAACTACAGCTGGAGGAAGAATTACCAGGTTTAATTTAGAAAAGATTTGTTGCAAATCAAGCCACATTTTAACAAATCAGAATTTAACTGTTATCAGAATTTGCCAACATATTCTAGGAATAAGCAGGAACTATACACAAAATAAAGGCACACAACATAGAAACGAACATGGCTCAATTCTTCTTTCTACTCAACTACCAGGCAGAGTTACTACCTAGAAGCAAGACTTATGATTCATAATGAACACACACACACAAAAAGACATGGGTGTTGGATGGAAAACAAAGACTGCAGGAGGAAATGCAGAAGTTGTAGGAAGTACAGCTCCACTATCAGCATTACTTTAAAAAATAAAGATGGACAGAATAGGCAATCAGCTTGTATATCAGCTACACACACTGGATGTGAATGAAATGTGCTCAGGTCTTACCCAGGCAGAGGGATCAGCCTTCCCGTTTCAATCTCCACAGGGAGAAGCTTTTAACGCTGCTAATGTTTTGTTTCCCGTTGTAGCTGATACACTGTGTGCTGAGTGGCCTCTTAGTTTTCACCCTAAGAACCTTTCAATAGCCTTTTACTGCCTCGGCGGATAATGAGGTGAAAGATGGGAAAACTAAGGGCACTTTTACAGTTAATATAATATCTAATGAGGAAGATCAGTGCAAAGTCAACACTGCAGAGACAAAAATACAAACACTATCAAATTAAAAGAATTATGGTTTAAAAAGACCCAAAACCCACAAGCAGTTTAGACAAAATCTCTGAAGTCAAAAATAATTTTTACAAATTTAGCCTATTAACTAGAAGAAAGGCCACTGAATTCCCTATGCATATCTTTTCCAAGGACACTTATGAGTTCAGTTAAATTATGGAGCAATGTCTCTCTCCAGTGATGAGAAACTGTGCTCTCAGATGAACACTGTCTCAGCAAACACCTGAGGTACAGCAGGGTGAGCCCAGACCTCTGTGCACACACCCCAGCAGCTCCACTGACCCTTGCATCTCTGGATAATTCCTCCAGTGGTGTAAACTGGAGTTGAAGGCAGCTGTTTCCCCTCACAAGTAACACACCCATCCCAGCTCATGCCAATCAAGGCTTTCCACTCAACCGTGATATAATTTTTAATACCAGTAATTTTCCCAATAATTTAACGATAGGAAAGTTATTTCAACACCATTGCCACTGGACACAATAAACCACTGAATATTCATGTATAAAAATGAATATGTATTTCAGGAAAAAGAAAGATGAAAAATCTCTTTGGACACTACTTTTTCCTCCAGTTATCTCTTATGCCATTTGTCCCATTACTGGGTACTTGTTAGAGAAGACCAAATTAATGGTATCTCCACACAGACACATGCAGTGAATTCCAGAACATATGGACAGGAGTATGGAAACACTAGATGATGACAGTGAACAATATAAATCACCATCCTGTGAGAAGCAGAAAAGACCTATCCCTAAACCCACTTCTTGGCCCAAGTCTAGTTTCAAACTTTGTACAAATATAGCATAAATGCACATATATGCATCCACATATACACCATGTTTTACAGTACTCTGGATAAACATGCTATGCATGCAATAATTAAATTGTTAACAAAATCCCCTTTTTTACTTGGCTTGGATTTTTAGTAACAGTATTAAGGAACACCAGCAAAAGATATGAAATTCAATCTTTATGAAATTCAGAGCCCCATCAATCCACCAAGGAAAAAAACCACCTTTGAGTGTTCAGGAAGAAAAATCTAAGCCTACAGCTGAATGTAAGAGTCATTCCAAAAGGTGTGGGTTTTTTCCATGATATTTTAGGTTTGGGGGGAAAGATTTAATGTGAGATGAGAGGCTATACTTTATATAATGTCTAATTGACACTGAAAAAAATTATGTTTGTGAAAAATCAATAGAAAAAGATAAATTTGAAAATAAATAGTGATTTAAGCACTCAAGACTGTGAAACAGAATGACAAAACATTCATTACAGTTAAGGTTGACATTCTATAACAAATGACTTTGTAACTCACACCTGACAATACCAGATTTTATAGGAGAGAAATCATTTATAGGGACAATTAGGTGCAGATTCAGTATTTGAGCTTAATTTCTCACTTTTTGTCAATTTAAGTTATGGCTCTCTTATTTATTTGAATTTTAAAAATCACAACTCATTTTGAAGAATTCTTTTTGGGAAAGCTAAAATTGTATTGTACTTATGGTTACTAAAATATTGATTTGTAACACAGATCAGCAAATACAAGTGATGATGGAGCTTCTTTCCCAAAGGAAACCAGAGCTGGCAATGGTCTTTATATCGACTTAAATTTGACAATCGGAAAAACTACAATTTTAATAGTGAACAAAGTTCCAATTTAACTGAGGTTAGTTTGAAGTTACCAGTTTTTCTTCACTGTGAAGAAAACTCTCAAATTCTCTTCATCTCCCATCTCTCCACAAACAACAGACTTTGCTGGCTGTTGTTTTATGCCCTAAAGTACCTCTACTTCTTTTTTTTTACTTTACAGAGTATTTCAGTTCCTTTTCTTTCTTGGTAATTTTTCTCATTCCCATTAATTAAAGTAGATTTACATTTGGAAAAGAAAACAACGGTCATTGCCTTCTTTACATTAGAATCTTCTAATACCATAAAGAAAACACAACTCAACTGACAACAACAAATATGTGTCCTCAACTCTGCAAGAACTGATGGAATAAGGAAAAAGATCCTACAAAGGAAGAGTTAATAGATATATGTATATATTGTAATATTAAAAACAACAATTAAAAAACAAATCTACCGAAACCCCAAAGGAAACAAAAACCCAAACACACAGGGTCTTACTTTGGCTCTTTGGAGGATTATTATTCTAGAAGTCCAGATTTTGAAGCAAAGTATATTCAATTAATAAACCCACTGTGATTTAACTCTGCTGGTTGTTGTCCTTAAGTCTATCACTTCCTATGAAGGCAAATCTTTTAATAAATTAGGTTAGCATTTAAAAATAATGGCTATCAGCAGCCTGGTAACCAGTAAACCTATTACATTATCATCTAAGTCAGACTGGATGGGTAAGATTTTTCCCTTTTGCAGAGCCCTAATTTTCCTCTTGTGATATGTTAGTCATTGATGTTTTTACAGTTGTACCTTTAATTACCCTTTTTATCACTTCAGAGATTGATGAAATAAAGCTTGCATTAGTAAATATCACGAAAAATCCTTGTCTGACATTTTAACCTGACTTTTGAATTTAATATGCATTTTCCCAATTATGTTTATTAATAAGGCTCGAGGTAACTTTCTTGTTATTAAGAAGACCTGGGGTAGCATAATACTTCTCAGGTACCTGTGTACATGGATCAGAGATGGTTTCATATTCCTATAGGAGATTGATCTGCATTTGAGAGCTCTCAGGTTCTGCAGGGGTGAAGGAAGAGCTGGCAGCACTCCAAGCACAGCCAGATCTCTAGAACTTGTCTGAGCTCTCCTCACTCCCACACATGCTTTGGAGACCACAGAGGAAACCCTTTATACACCCCCCTTCTCCATCCTCTCCTGCAAACCCCAAAACAAAACAGGCACAAGGAAATTAAATAAAGCAGGTCAGGCTAATTGAATTGATTATAATGGGAACACAGCAGCTAACAGTAATTTTGAGGTGATGCTGTGGCTGGGGAGATCACACCAATCCCAGCAATACTGCCTTAGGAAGCTGACTTCAAGGCTGTCTTTTAAAAGAACTACATTTGCTGATTGCTACTGTTCAAGGTAGCTGCTCCTCCCCAATGTACTAGTTTACATGGAAAAAACCAAACCAGAGGAAAAACACAGGTTTGTGGACACAGATGTAGAGATAACGACATGTCTTCTACTCTCTGATTTTCTACTGTACTGAAGGGGTATGAAGAACACCTCTCGTGCATTGACAGCCTGTTACATATATTTTTATTGAGCAGAACTGTTAAGAAAAATATTAATCTAAGAAGTTGTTAGGAGTCAATTCCATCACATCTTTGAATTGCTGCAAAAAACAAAGACATTTCACAATACAGTAACAGAACTGCAGAAGCTAATGGGAAAGATTTTCCTGCATTGTCTATTGTTATGGATTTAAAGGTCCAGTATGCACAAACACATAGAAGAAAATTATGCAAATGTCAATTTGCAAACCTCCAGCTCTGCTGACTGAGCTTAAGTGCTAAGTGAGATCCAATGGTATCACCATCAACAACGGAGAGAGGCCTCTCTCAGGCAGGCACCGGTTGTGGCATTTGGTAATGTTGAGAAGAACAAAGATATGAAAAGCAGTTGTAGGGTTGAATTCTGGAGAGTACCCTTGATACGATCACCAAGGTCTCTCTCTCTACTGAGATCAGAAATATGTTTTCAAAGGAATATAGTTATTTTACAAATATAATATTGAAACAACTGGACATGGACCAACTCACTCAGCAGAATCTGCCATTCTCTTACCATCAGTTTAACTGAGAACATGATTACAGGATATTTATATGTATTCTTATAGAATAGGGAGGATTTTTTTCCTCAACTGAATTTTAAGATACTTCTGCAGAATCAAGACCTTATGATAGCTAATCTTGAGGATCTCCCATGGTAGTGAAAAGTCACAGAGGCAGTTCCCATCTTTGTGAGACTTGTTTACATTACATATAACTCTTCCACAGGCAGCCAGACTCATCTGTGAGGTTCTGGTCCCTCAGAAGAAAATATAAAGGTTTCTGTGACTTAGATGATTTCTGCATGACAAATATTTTATAAAGTATAGCCAGAACTCAGAACCTGAGTAACATCTATTGATGTGTCCGACACTGAAAACTACAGAAATCACTTCTGAAGAGAAAAGCCATTATGCAAGCTTATTTCACTTGCAAAAATAAAGGTCTGAATCTGGAATGAGACATCAGAGAAGTAGCAGTCAGCAAAACATACATACATATATATGTATATATATATGTGCGTATATATATACACATACATACATACAACCCCCACACCATCTCTATTTCTTCATATATATATACACACCCACCCGCCATCTCTATTTCTTCATATATATATATATGCACACACCCACCATCTCTATTTTTTCATATATATATGTATATGTATATACACACACATATAAAGAAGTGTCAGTGAGGCAATGATATAATGATAGCCAGTGTCTAGAAACAATCTTAGGGATACAGGGGAAAATGGTACTATAGAGTCAACCTCCACCAGCCATTTCCAAGCCTCCAGCCATAATGTGAATGCGGGGCTGAAGAAAGGAAGAGAGCATCAGTTAAAGTAACCACTGAACATAAGATACAAATAAAAGTAATTTATGTCTTCCTTTCTGTTTCAGTCATGAAAACTAAACTTACAGTCTTGAACATCTGGGCAAAGCCCAACCTACATGAGGAGCCAAAGCATATTAGGCTAGATTTTGCCTCTACACCTCTCAAAACCCAAATGGAATCCAAATTAATAAGCTGATCTGAGAAATGGTAACATAGCAGAGTGAAGAACCTTTTTTTAGGGTAAAAAAGAAATTATTAAGTAAGGAGCACGGTCAAGCCAGAAGGTACTGCGTGAGCTTCAGACACCCCATCTGACTCAGAGTATTACCATGAACAGAACAATCTGTATGGGTAAAGTGAAGTCAAGACTAATGTTGCAAAATTGAGCTTGCAGCCTTTTATGCTTGGAAAACCTACTGAGAGTCGACCTTTCCTGTGATGCAAGTGTTTATAATTTCATTAGCTGTGCTAGAATACAAATAAATTGAGAGATTAATCAAAACAATTAAATGGAAGACAAAACAAAATCTAGTGGGTTTTCCAAATGCAATTTTACAAGCACATGTTGCTACAACTTTTTTTTTTTTCCGTTATCCATGAGTAGGTCTTCAATATGAGATCAGTGATCACATGTCAATTAACAAACCTGCAAACAAGCTGGATGCTGTAAATCAACGTGAGAGAGAAAAGTTGGTGTCTCTACTTAAGCTGTTACACTATTTTCTCACCTTACTACTGAAGGTGTTCCTGCCTGTCAAGTCAATGTAACTTGGAGAAGCCATAATTCTGCTCACTCTCTTCTTGTTACTTCACCTCATACATTCTTTTTCTTTTCCTGCTGTCTCTTTGCTATTCCATTCTCTGTGCAAACACATAAGGAAATAGGAGGCCTCATCCTGTAAGTGTTTCCTGCCAGCAGTACCCTTGCTGAAGTCAATCCCAGCTTTGGGTGTGAGCTGGTAAGACAAGGACCCTTGTGTAGAAATGGTTTCAGAAAAAAGTATTTTAAAGCAAGAAGATTTCTTTTCATTTAATCATCTCACTATGTGTTCTTGTCATTCTGGGCAAACAGCCAGGAAGGGAAAAAAAAAATAATCTCCTGCAATAGTGAGAGAACACAAGAAGTTTGTAATGTTATGATTCAGCCATCTTTTCTACCTTCCCCAAATGCAATACATTGTACCCTGAGTTTGAAATAGGCTCTGTTTCCTGCCAAAAGCAGTGAAAGCACTTAAGCCATATTTCATAAAGAAAGAATAAACTTTGCAGACAACATTCCCATTAATACGTTGTCTTTAAACTCCAGTTTCATAGACTTTGTCGATGTGTGTGAAATGCTTCAGAGCAGGATGAGTCTGGCAGCCCTGGCGCCTCAGCCCTGCCTCCAGCTGAAAGGCACCTTGGTACGTGCCTGGCTAATGCTCCCCGTGCTCTGCTCGGGGCTCTGACATCCAGGGCACCCTCAGTGCCCACTGTGGTTTCTGACAGGAAACCCGGATAGCTGATTATGAGCACTTAAATGCCAAAATTCCTTATTAACCATTTCACTGTAGAATTGTGTAACAGCAAAATTGAGGTAATGCACTTTCTAATGCAGAAAGACATTCTCGTGTCCTAACCTTTCATCCATTTGGAAAGATGCTCTGTGAGAACCAAGTTAATAATACATTTCTCTCTTTTTGGCAGCATTTTTAAGCAGTCTTGTGAATATTCAGAAAGGTGTCAGCTAAGGGAAACTGCTGCTTAAGTAGGTGGTTTGATGGGACTGCATTCACCTCTGGATGGAATAAAAATATTTCCTACATGTTTCATCAATGGAAAAAGAATAAATCACTTCAATAGCTTATCTAGGATTTAAAGCGTACAGTATGAAAGTATGTTGTTTCCTACAACATTTTCAGGATCTCATCATTTTTTTAAGGCTGGCTCCCATAAGCTCCATGCTCCTTCCACTTAGCAACCTCTTTCCACAATTACAGAGATTGCATGTACAACTTTTTTATTTATTTATTAATTTTTTAAAGACTCCCTCTCTTTCCCCTTCTTTCTTTTTTCTACCACAGTTTGTTTATGGATTTTTTTCCCCCCCTCTGTTAGTTTTACTGGTACAAACTCCTAAAACTAATAAGGGTGGTGTAGACAGGCTTGTGGGTAGCCTCATCTGCCCTTCCCTGGTGTTATTAACACATCATGAGCGACCTCTAGGAAGACCTCAAAGTGATCTAAAGACTCCAGAGTGCCTTAAGAACAGCATACTGAATACTTCTTACAATACATCTCTTATAAAGTATTTCAGTAGCCTGAAAAACAGAGGAAAAAGTATAAACTGAAAGGATTTAAGGGCCACCACAAACCTGCTAACTCAGAGAGCTGCAGAGCAGGTTGGATAAAGGAAAGCATTACATCTGCTAGGTTTGAGTTCCATATTCTAGAAGAACACAAAGATGTCAAGAGCCCACACTTTGGTCTATGTTCAGAAGCTACATTTCTCTTGACAAAAAGTGTCAGGAAACAGTTTAGAAACACAGATGAACAAAATATAGGTGTGAAAT
The DNA here is from genome assembly GCF_003945725.1 of Corapipo altera. Lineage (NCBI taxonomy): Eukaryota > Metazoa > Chordata > Aves > Passeriformes > Pipridae > Corapipo > Corapipo altera. The sequence continues at coordinate 9,209,683 of NW_020884891.1, forward strand.
AGGAGAACCTTTCTTATCTTAAAGTCTGCAGCAGAGCAAAGAAGTAGCTTTAGGGTTGATAGAAGGTCCCAGATAGAAATGCAAAGAGGAGATACTTCCTTAAAGCATGGACTTAAAGGAGAGAAATAACAAACAATAGGAGAACAAATTCTTCCCTAGTCTTGCTTTTCAAAGGAGGAAATGTGGTGAAGGGTTTCTTATTATCCCACTGGGACCATGGTTGTGTGCCAGGTAACTGTGGAGTAGCTGAGGTGAACCCTAGCTAAGCCTTTAGAAGTACACTAAAGTCTGCAGAGGCAATACTATTTGTTCCTTACAGTATCAGTCCGTAGCTTTTAGTAACCACACGACAGAGAGAATGCGGGATTTTCACTTTCCAAGAGCATAACTGAACCAATAAAACTGAAGATCAAAGATGTTTTCTCCATTTGTCTGGTCACTAAGTGGAGCACATGCTTAGTTTCATAAATAATTCAAGCTAATAGGAAGTATTAACTTTAATTATTGGTAAAAATAGTGCTTTTTTTGCTAAAGCACTAAGCACAAGCAGTAGTGTAAACAAATACTTGCACTCTTGGGAATAATTAGATTTATATTCATTAAATGCATATTTTTCAAGGACATTAATGTAGATAAGCATGGGTTAGCGGGTTAGTGCATAGCCTTTCTTGCAACTTATGTATGATGCTACATGGAAAAATGTATTTGGCTCAACTGCAATTTCAGAATGGAATCTGGGTGAGACAGGCTGCAACAGAACTATGGGTAAATCCAGATAGCTTAGCAAGAGAAATTAAAAGTTAGACTTTTACATTCTTTTATATGATACCACTCTTCTCAGTGTACCTAAAGAAAGTGGATTCTACCAGGAATGGACTGTTTGTTTCCCCTCCTCCCCTAAATGTTAGGGCAGGTTCTCTGGAATACTGTATTTCTCAAACCATCAAATATGTATCAGAACAAATGAGAGCAATCCAAATGAACAATTCATACTCCCTGGTTAGATTATGTGTTTCATCCACACCCATGAATAAAAGAGAACTGTTCAGTAAACTGGATAATGTTTGATACAGACACCAGGAGATACTGGGAAGAATTCGTCTCCACTCTGTAGCAGGGCAGGTTAATTATTTGGTATCCAGTCATGGTGACTGTTTGGTGAATAAGTTTATGCTAGTGGAATATTGCAAGAATGAGACACTGGTGTAAAACACCACAATATGACTGTTCACTGGTTATTTTTTAAAACTGAAATTATAGCATGATAATCACTACACAGTTGAAAACAGGGGAATAACCATCACATTACCTGCAAATTAAAAAACCCTCAGGCTACACATCACATCTTTCACTGAGCTGAGATCTATATGTGTGCATACATATATTTTAAATGCTGTCAATCAATGATTATGAATTGTGTGCAGAAATTACATTAACAAGTGTATGGATTTACAAAGTAAGCATATAACAAACAGAATGTTATGGAGAAGGAGGGTAGGGTGCCAATCACTAACTTAATGTTATGGAACTTCAAAATTGAATTATTTTGGAGAGCATCATTTTCAGGGAAAAGTAGTAGGAAGCTGGCTTACCACTTACCCTATTTGTCTAATCTTCTTAAAACATTCCTTACTTCAGTATGACATTTGGTTGTTTTTTTCTGAAATTTTAACCATTTGGAATGAACCTCTCATACCAGGTCTCTACCTCAGGGTGTTCAGGGAAGCAGGAGGGTTATGCAGATTCACCCAACTTCTCTGAGGATGATGCCAGGGACAATGTGTTTTACATATGTCACTGGAGACTGTTCCTCTGAAATGCTCCAGGGTCTGTAGCTGTTGCTGGAACAGGAGATTTGCAAATTGTGATGGCATCAGCCCTTATGTCAGTCTTCCATCCAAACTGAATGCACTCAAGTCCTCGGAGGCCTCTGGGTAACCAGAAAATGCTCACACCACATTGTAGAGTAGAGAGGCTGAGAAGATTTCAGCCCAGGGCTACAGTGGTCAGGTCTCTGCTCTCACTGCTGCATGTACTCATCCAGCAAGGAAAGCACTAGGGAATGAGTCTGCGAGTCAGAGGTGTCCTCCTTCTACACTCCTCAAGATCTCTGCCTGAAGACACTTAAGCTTGATGGAGAAGAAAGGATGATTGAAACTACTACAAAAGAGGGGAGATATGACAAAAACATCTGGATAGAAAACAGAAACAAGAAGTGAGAGAGAATCATTAAAACAGACTAAAATGCAAAAAGAGAGAAGGTGGGAGTTCACAAGAACCATTTGAGCAGGAACAGTGAGATCAGATCTCTTGAAGACTGCTCTGGTAAGATGACTAGAACTTGAATGGAAAGTCCATAGAGAAGAAATTAAGTAGGAGAGAAGCTCTGGGGCAAAGCTCAAGCTTGAAAAGAAAGCGCCTGGGACAAGACCAAGAAAAGAGCTCAACTTCAAGGAAACGAGGGGGAGGGAAAAAAAAGCTGTCAGTTAACATTTGTGAAACCCAACAGCAATACACAGATTTCTTTTCCTTTCAGCATTGGTTTCAAAGAGAAGACAACAGCTTCCTACTGCTATCCAATATTCGTCAGCTCAAGCAGTATAAATCTTAATATTGAACCTAGGCTCAAAACCAACGGATGCCACACGATAATTACACTTCTTACTTTGCTTTTTTTATAAACCTAAGGAGTTGTAACTGAAGTCAGAGAGAGCTATTTGCAGTAGTAGATTGCACTAATATTTGAAATACATTCTAAAAAAAAAAAATCAGATGTTAAGCAGTTCAAATTAGATGCTCAAGTTTAGAAAGTATTTTTCACATAATTTGAATATACCTGACGTTCCCATGCATAAAATGGAGGTAAATACTCCCATAATTTCCCAGGGTTATTGCAAAGGAAAGAAATACATAAACATATGTGAAGTATTGGAATACTACAGTGATGAGCACCACAGAATTGTCAACAGGAATTTAACACTACTGCAAGAACAAGGTTTGGACAGTGGTAATAAGTAAGGCTTAAGGTTATACACTGAACAATTAGAGTGAACTAAAGCATCAAATAGCTTGTCATCATGGTGGCACAGTCTATTCTGCACACTCAAAATGAGACGGGTCCTGAGGGAGAGGTCACAAGCAGAAAATGCAACTAATGTCTGTAACACAATTTATACACATGCACACCTTTAATTCTGACACATGAATAATTAAACACTAAAAATGTACCAGTAGGCACACAGCAATATTCAGGGGGCTGTACAGATTCAAAGTTAACAAAAGTAGCAATGCATTGTAAGATTCCTTTTGCTAAAAGCTTTTAATTTCTTAGTGAACATTTATTGAATAATGTTTCTTCTGTTCCAGATCTCCTTCCCTTTCTACATGTCTATATTCGATACAGAAATCAGTATTTCAACTTCTTTCAGAACTTATTTAGTTTCATTTCATGGCACAGCAACATAAACAATATACACATGCTCTTATTTCATTCACCTGCTCACTTCTCTGTGATCTTTGCCTATATGAAGAATAAAGGTAGAGATTTCAGTCATCCTCTGCAAAAACATGATGAAGCAAATTCTGCTCCCATATAAATGGGTTCGTACAGCAGGGTTGAAACCTCATTCATAAAATGTATAGATTAGCTAGCATGTAAATGATAGCAATAATTAAATTAATTTAGTCACATGTATTTACACATAATGAGTGCTTTTGCCATGAGCTATTATTAGCACTTATAAGTTAATTCATAATGAGGAGGCAGAACTAAGGTTGATGATGCCAGCAAAGTGCTTGCATTTTTAGAAGTAACTTCCTGAGGAGCACAGGATCATGTCTGTTCCTATTTTGCCAGCTGGTTTTATGTACGTCAAATCATGCTGCCCTTCCTCAGGTAAAAATCCCGGTTCAAACAAATGTTTTCACCCAAGCAAACAGTTAGAAGCCAAATAAAAGTACTGCTACTATTTTAAACAAAACAAATTTTGACTGGGCTTTGCCACCAGTGCTGAGCTGGACTGAGCTGCTCGGATGCCTTGTAATTGCAGCTCACAGAATCCACCACAGTCGGAGCTCGGTGCAGTCACATTCACTCGCTGCGCTTTTAAAACAAAACCAGACTGACACATAACTTGAATTCTGGACCTTGCTAAACGAAATTCTAGGCCAAGGGTCATTTTTTCTTATGCCTTCATGTTGATAGGGCAGTCATGAAGTGTTATGCTCTAGTGTGAGATAATAAAATGCCTTGAGTACATTCCTGAGCCTCACTAGATGCAGCAGTCACAAAAGAACAGTAGCACACAAATGCAATAGATAATGAGAGGGAAGGCAGCCTGTTACACACTCCAAATGCTTTGGTAAATGTATTTAAAAACACTGATCTATTGCAGTAAAGTTAATATACTGTTTTATATTCACATTTTAGTTCAATTTCTTTGGCTCTCAATGAACAATGACAGCACCTGATTTACATTTGTTTCAAAGTTATTTAATGTTTTCCACCGGTGTCAAAATACTCACATACCAGTCCATGGATAAGAAAAATCACTGTTAGTTCTTTTCTAAAGCAATAGTCTGCAAGGTTTAGACAAGCAGAACTAACCCTTCACTTTCATTTTCAGTTAAGAATTGCCTCAAACCAGGTGCAGGACCTTACACTCAGCCTTGTCGGACTTCATGAGGCTTGTGCAGACCCACCTATCAAGCCTATCCAGGTTCCTCTGGATGGCATCCCTTCCCTCCAGATCCCATTGTCCATGTCACCACAAAGATATTAAATATCACCAGTTCCCATGCTGACCCCCAAAGAATGACACTCCACCGCTCTCCACTTGGACATTGAGACATTGGCCACAACTCTTTAGGTGTGACCATCTACCCAAGTGGTCCATCTGTCAAATCCCTGTCTCTCCAGTTTATAGACAAGGGTGTCATGAGGCACAATGCCTAATGTCTTGCACAATTCCAGTAGGATTTGCCCTAAGTGAAGCCATGCTGGTTGTCACCAATCACCTCCTTATTTTCCCTGTGCCTGAGCATAGTTTCCAGGAGCATCTGCTCCATGATCTTGCCCAGCATCAAAGGGACACTGACCTGCCTATAGTTCCCTAGGTCTTCCTTCAATTTCTGCATCAAGCATTTGGCAAAGACATACAGACAACGCTCGGGATATACCAAATCCCCAATTCAAAACTTCCCAAAGCCAGTATTCAGCAAAGCCTGCTTCTGACAGATGAGATGAAATATAATCTCAGGTGAGACACTGCACTGACAGAGGCTTTGGGGATCAGCCATTCAAAATGCAAAGTGCATTAGTTAGCAGTGTCCACCCTTAATCAAGAGTTCTAGGAACCAAAAAATTAAATCTCTCTGGACCCATCAGAAGACTACAAACTCCAACTGGGGCAGCATAGCCAACACGTTGGAATAGATGGAAAACTTTAAAAGAAACAGACCTTGCTATACCTGGAATCTGAAGCACAAACTATACAGGAGGAAAGGAAGCTGTGATTAACACCTTGTCAGGGGAGGGCAGCAACACAGTAGGATAATGAAGGGAAGGTTCTCATTTAATCTTGGCACAGTTTGATTAGATGTGTATTTCTTTGTTTAATAAACATTTGTCTATTTGGGTTACCTGCATTCTACCTAAAATTCCCTTTATTTATGACTAACTGATTACTGCACAAGTCCTCCTCTGACATGTAGGCATTATTATTTTACAAATGGATTCTACCAGCACATTCCCAGATGTATAGTCTTCAGATTCAATAAGCTTTCTGCATAAACAACAAATTGAATGGCCTTTGTCCTTATTAGTTTACAGAAAATTAATTTTTTAGTGTTAATTTTTGGGCTTGGGCCATTTGCCAAATTTTTAGGGCAGCTGCTAGAACTATAGACAATACACACAAGACAGACATGGAAAGATCTATTGGGTTGTATCCTTTGACTACAAACTGATGAAGAACAGCAATCAATGAATGAATCACATGCCTGCCACGTCCTCTATAGCGTATATTGAATTGTGTTGGCTGGTTTTAAAGAATTGCAGCCTCAAAACCTCTACCTCTTCATTTATTGCTTCATACTACTCTAAAAGAGACATGTTGGAAAAATTTAATAGTCAGTAGAAACATAATAGCTTTACACATTATAAAGCAAAGAAAGAGCCAATGCACCCATCCAGTTTGATCACCTTCACAGTCAGAACTACAGTTTCAACCATTGACCCTCAGATTAACCCTCATAGCACAAGGCTCAGCTCAAGCATGTTTTGAAAAACATTGAGACCCCAAGGGCTCCAAGTATTAAGGACTTACTGTCCCTTGGCAAATTATTCCCAGGATGAATGACTACATTTTTTTAAAATTGTCCTTCATTTCGTATTTAAATTTCTCAGACTGTCAATTAGAGCTACTGAACCAGCATTGCTGGGTCTGTGTCTGCCAGTAGATATGTTCTGCACTGTGTTCTTCGTGATCACAGCATCTCCTGGGATGCTAAATACCTACAGTGCTCTTCCCTCCCTGCACCCCATCCTTGTTTCAGTTATCTGAGTGACAACTCAGATTTCCTCTATGGATTCAGACCTTTTTAAAAAAACCTTCCCTTGAATAACAAGTCCCAAAGACATAACCACATTTTACACTCCTCTGAGTCTCTTCGATTTTATACATCCCTGGTGTTGAAATGCTCAGAACCGACTTGTCAGAGAAGTCTTAGTGACAGCTGTTATATTTCCCAGTTCCTTGACAAGATGCATGTACACATGCAGCCCAAAGTAGCATTTGACTTGTTGGCTCCATTTATCTCATTTACTGGCCCTTAAGGTCCCTTTCAGAGTTACTGCTTTCCAAAGTAGTGCTTATTAAATATTTTATATTTGGTTACTATCCCCCACGCTGAATCTCATTTGGTTTACTGTGTATCCTTCTGGATCTTTGAAGTGTTCTGTATCGACTTCTGTGTCAGCAATGATGTTTTTAATGTCTGCAGCTTAAATATCAGATAAGAAGCACATTTCTGACATCTTTCACTACCATTTCTCATAAAGATCATGTCCCTAACATGGATTCTGTATCGTGCTATGCTCCCCACACATTTCAGATATTAAAAAGGCAATCAGTTAAATTCTAACACTGAAATAAATGCCTATATTATAGATAATTTAAAAATATTATATTTACCTATATTTGGTACTTAATGTTTCAAAACACAGACAACAGCAACAAAGGAAGCAAGTACCCCTTTCCATGGTCTCCTCCACTTTCCTTTTCCAACTGCTGTAACTTCTATGTTACAATATACTATATGGGAAACAAAAGATTCAATAAATTAAAAAATTTAAACAATTATCCTTGACACAATAAAAGGTTTTTTATGCAGAAACAAAACAGTTGTGCATATTCTGACCTGGTACCATCTTAGTAACAAATAAGAATAATAAAGAAGTTCTCCACATTTTATAACAAAATTCTGCATTGAAGAGCTTTATGTATATTAAATGAGGCTTAAAATGAACCTGTGGAAGATAAGACAGATAATATATATCTATATTCATATATTATTTGGGCTCTTCAGAGGACTGGCTCATCTTTTAACTCTGTCTTTGTAATGTGAAGTAAAATAAGCCTTCATGTTGACGAGGATCTATTAGCATTTTTGCAATCCAAAAAATAAAAATCACTGTTTGGAATCACTGTTTGGGAGATTAGAAAACTGCCAAGTGATACAGTTAACACCGTTAACTAAGCCTTCACCTATGACCTTTCTCTATGAAAGTGCCTTATTCTGATTAGGCTTATTTTTTTTCATTTTTCCTACTATTCCATTAACTTCATTACACATACTGCACACAGGCAAGCATTTCAAAGTAATACTAGACAACCTCTAAAGAAGAGACAATCCGGTGTAGTGAGCAAAACCTGAGTATTTCCAAATGTTTTAAATTCCACCCTGCAGAATGGGAGTAACCATGGCTTTCTCATCACTACAATTTGTCATGTTTCAGTCTCTGAAATGACAGCTCAATGAAACTGGGTTTTCTCCTTCTTGAGTATTTTCTTTTAGGATTACTATAAATTTCAGCCACAGCTATCAGCTGATCACAGAACTGAGGTGACCCAGAAGCACGTCTCTAACTAATCCCCTGGGTGTCCACATGTTAGTAGAAACAAGTTACATTCAAGAGAAAAGTCAAGAAATTAATTCAAAGGTGAGTTAAGAAATGCCATTGAACTTGGTATCTAAAATCAACCAGGCTGGATGAGTAGAAGGTTATTCCCTGTCCTGCTATTCTTAAGGAAATAAAAGGGCCAATAAGAAAAAACCTCTCAAGATTAGAATACTTGTCATCAGTTTTCAGGTCACTACCTCTAAAATACACATGTAGAAAATATTTTTAGAAGTAATTAAATCACCCAAACATAATGAGCCTGTCCTGGTGGCTCACTGGAAGCATTCAAAAAAGGGTCCACATGTGAAATTACCAACATAAGCTGCTGGAGAGAAGCCAATTAAAAACTCCTCCAAATACAATTATTCACATGAAAAGGAGGAAACACTCGACTGCCCACAGCCAGTTGCTTTTTGGAATGTTTGCTTTCCTTGTATTTGCATATGGATCAATAAATGAAACCAAGAGGAGGAATTATCTAATCTGAGGAATTTCAAAGCACTTTTCAAATTAATTGAAATTTTGATATATTAGTTGTCCAAGTTAATCCAAAGCCAACAGCAAATTTACTGAGATAAACAAATTCCACACTTTTCACCTGTTTACCATTTTAGTTTGAATAGTGATGGATTTCAGTGCAACCACTCACATTTACAAGGACTATAAATACTGCCAGGATTCAAACTGTCTAACCTGCTGCAAGCAGTAGCTGTATCAAGACAAAGCAGGTGTGCATTTGCCACCTACCAGAATAAGCAACACAGTCACCCCCAAACTTGCATCCAAGAAGAGGATGACACACACTTCAAAAGATCTTTCTCCACATCACGGGAGCATTAACAAGTCCTCTAGTTCTCCAGGAATGATTGCTTTGCAAAATTATACAGATCTTTTGAAACTAATTTAACACTTCACGTTTCCACTTCTTGACTTGCCTAAGCTTGGTTTTTCAGCTTTGTCAGCACACTGATACTTATGTGGCATAAAAGCTTCAGAATATTATCAATCAAGGACTTTATTAACACCATCATGTTGATGGGGACGTCCTCAAAGGACATAAGGAGTCTTTAAGACAGGAAAGAGTTAAAACATTATAGCAGGAAGGAGAGAAAGTAGCAGGATGGGAAGCTCCTGCCATGTATTTTTGGCTGCTGTGCTGTACACCTGAACTAGACAACCACATTTCAAAGAATACTCAATTGCTGGGGTTTTTTTCTCCCATGGGCATACAAATCTGCGAATTGCATCATTACCTACTGAAAGGGCAGCAATGGCAGGGATAGCAGTGCGGGAGCCTACATGGGGATTTTTTGTGATACAGGAAACTGCTGTCAAAGATTATCATCAAAACATGATCTGAGCTGGCAAAGCCAACAGTCAAACATCTCCATTTTGTTGACTATCCTTGCTGCTTCCAAGCTGGCTGTGGGTTATTTCTGTTTCCGCATTCTGACTCCTACTGCAAATTTCCCCAGTGGGAACTTAAAACCTGAGCCCTGCCAGCTGTCTAGAGCCCGGATCAATCTACATGAGTCCACAGCCAGGGATTCGATTTTGTTTCACAACTGCACAAACCTGAAGCGTTGGAAGAAAACAATCTGAAACCATTTGAAAATGGCAGCTCACTGCCATTTCTCTTACCAGAGGCTTCTTGCCATAAATGCAACCATGATTCAGTATCTCAAGAGCTTCTACTGGGCCTGAGAGAGAAACCCAACTGTGCCACGGGAAAGGATGTGTCGGTTTTTCTTTTTCTTCCTTTTTACCAAGCAGAAGGTAGGTGATAATTCAATCTGAACTATTACAGAAGCAATGACTGAACAAATAATTCTACAAAGATTTACACAAAACCCCAGTTGATTTAGACTGTTTACTTATTATGGTTCTTTATTTACATTAATGAGCACCGTTTGAATTGTTAAGTAATTGCATATAAACATGTTTATTTTACCATATGTACAGCTGCAGTATTGTTTTAAAAAGGATGCAGTATGTAACAGTCTGTCCACTTTTTTTCCCCTTTTATGTTCCAGATCTCTGATTTAGGTTTGTGCCATTATTACCCACCAAGCAATGTATAAGATACCTGGAAGAAAGTTCAAAAAATTCCACTATAGTTGACTGGTAAAGTACAGAAAATGCTTTCTATTTGATTTAGTATTAAAAGGAAATTGGATATCACTAGAATAAAATGGTGATGCCAGAAAAGCATTTTGAGAGAAAACGCAGAAGACTGTCTTTAGAGAAAAGATGTCAACAAAAATGAGTGACTGAAATAATGCAGGGTACTTCAGACATGGACAAGAGGTACTAGGGATCAGAAATGAATTATTACGCTCTAAAATGATCCAATAAAAATCGAACTGTTGTGCAGTAATCAGAAAATGTATTGGAAAAGAGATAGGTTATAAAAAGAAAAAGGAGCTTTCAAGTACTGTAGGCTGTTAGCTACTGTGGAAAAATCTGGATTCGGGAGTTATATTTCTAACAAAATATGCACACAACCAAACGCAGTTGAATTTGCTGTTCAATAGGTAGTGAACTATAAAAATTAAAAAGCTAGACTGGAGACAGAATCACAGGTTAAAATAAAAATAATCAATGCAACCATCAATAGGAATGTCGAAATGAACACTGTACTGACTGAACACGTAGCCACGCAGGCTTCAGGAAGAATGACTCAATTATGTTTTTCCCCACAGGCAAAGACATAAAAGATAGTTGTAGACACATTGAGCACATCACAAAAAAGCATTTGGGCAGTGCCCCTTGTTACAGAGGAAGAACTGCAATTCTAAACTGTGAATAATCACAGAAGCTCTGGAAGAAAAACACTCGGGCTCCGGAGCCTCGGGCAGCGCAGCCCTGGCAGCCACTGTGCCACCTTCACCAGTGCTCACCAGCACCCACCAGCCCACAAACACACAACATGGGAGAGAAGGCCTTCCTTTATCGAAGCAAGGGAGAGGCACTGGAACACCAGTTTCTGAGCTGGGGGGGGAGAAGGGCTGAGGATTTTTGAAAGAGGCACAAAACCCTTAAGTAGTTTGATGCTAAACTGAGGCGAGGGAGGGGTGGAACGCAAAGGCTTCCCGCATCACATATCATCTCTCATATTCTCTTCCTACCAAACCAGGCAGAGTTCTCAGGACTGAGGCATCCCTTACACCTTCACTGGCAACGAGAAGACACCAAAAGACAACAGAGACTTTGCAGAAGACCAACAATTAAGCCCAAATGCACTGACTACTTATGAGTAAATGGACACTGATGACCACTGAGGGTGGCATCGTCCTCAGAACAGCAGTTTCTAGCTCCTCTCTCACTACACCACAAAAGGATGGCTCTTTCCTTCACATTCAGGCTACTGAGATAAATGTATAACTTAAAAGTCAAGATACCACATTAACACCTGAATAGGTTGATGATATTGTTGCATCATTCCCTGAAAGGGAAATCCAGGTTGCAAAGCCCTGCATACACATGGCTTTTCACTTATGCTCAACTAATTTGTATTGAGATATATGAAGAAAATATATGTCACCTACTTATCAAGACATGACTTCAAGCCAGGCCTAAGTCAAGCCTTCCATAATTATACCAGGAAGGCAACCACCATCATATTCACTCCCTTTATCTCGACCTTTCAAAAGCAGTTTCTGTGATTAGAAATGAGACTTCATCACTATCATCTTCCTTATAAAAGGAAGTCATGTAATATATTGGGAAACATTTTAGCCTTGAGAAAATTTAAAAGTACTTAAAAATAAATTTGGAGTTTTTCCCTTCACTGTGAGCTTTATCTCTTTACGGCAAAAGTTCCACCCCTACCTGTGATCAGCAGCATAACCTAAAGCAGCATCCTTTCTGACAATGGATGAGAGAATGTGATCCACTGCCACACCCAAATGCAGCCATATTGCAATCAGTAAGATCTGGCTCATGGAGACAACTAGCTGGAAAAAATCACAACATACATCACTGTCTTATGAAGCAGTCTGAGAACCTGCAACAGTACCTATCATTCAGGTGCATTCTGCTCCTGAGATTTCTGTAGTAATCAAAAGGTTCAAGCGTCCATAAATTGTTATCTCATAAAGAAGATAACCGAGAAATTTCCAGTGCTGAGCTGTAAATCCTGCATCACTCACCAGGTCCCACTGACAGTGCACAGACAGCAAGCAGCTCTACTACATGATCCCAACACTGACAGGTCAAGCAGATTCAAATAAATTACATGAGATAATTTCTGACTGTGCAACTGGAGATATGTTTGTATCAAATTATGCAGAAAAACATAAATTCAAAGCATGCCTTACGACCCTGCAACTTCTGCCACAGTAAAACACTTGCTCTGAAGGAGCTTAGCATGACTGGACAATAACAGAAGGTCTGCTGTCTGAAAAGCACTGTTTGGGGAAAAATTAATCAAATATGATGTTCTTAAAAAAACCCAAAGTGCCCCTTGAAATTGCTGTTGAACAAGGCAATAAGAAGGGCAGATGAGTCTAAACAGCACTTCCAGGTATTTCCTCCCACATATATATCTTTCAAGATATGTGGTTTCATGGAATCAAAGAACCTCCAGATCACTAACTGTTCCCAGCTCCCATTCTGGATAACCCAAGGCAAAGGAACACAGTTACTTCACAACACGTGGTTCCTGATGCCCGAAGAGCTGCCCTTCTCTGCTGCCAGTACAGCTCATGGCCAACAACTCACAGTCAGATGCTGACAAGGGCTGTTCAAGTGAAAGTCAGCATTGTGAACGTGGTATAAAATCTGCATGGCAAATCATCTGGGGTAGAAACTTAAGATAAAGAAAAAACCACTGGCAATATAATTAGTCATTAGAATACGTGAATCTGATTAAAAAATTACTCAAAAACATCTGTTAGGGAGAGGAAGCAGCCTGCAGGAATTATTCGGGGCTCCTAGACCCATATTCTAGAAGAGTTAATTATACACATTTCCTCTTACGCTCATGTTACAAAATATAAAGTCAGGGTATAGAGTTAGATATGATTAAAGAAAACAAAATTAATATAGAAGATGCTGAATTTCGTTTTGTAAGCCCTGTATACAAAAGCAAGTTCAAACAAGTGGCATTCAAATCTGCTTTATTCTGAAAAAGCTAACCGTAATTTCATATACAACTTCCCATTCTTATCCTATTTTCTATTGCAGAAATTAGAAATAGTCTAGTATGTTCAGTTTAGCTTTCACTTATAGAAGAATATGAAGGTTGTAGCCATGGGAAGTAGCCACTATGTTCCTTCTAGATGGTCTGACAAAAGCTACTTGCTACTATTAATGCTCCCCATATGTAAGATGAGGATATGCTAATATTTGTAACCCTGATTTATGCTGATCTTCACCTTACTCCTAAGCCCAAGAGGAAATGAAATACCAACAAATTTGAAAACGGAATTTTCAAGACTTTCTCATGTAATTTAACACACAATGAATTAAATGAGTAAAAATTAAAAATGGTTGAAAAGGAAGAACAAACAACCTTTTGTCATTCACAGGATGACAATAAATTCTTGGAAGATCTCATACCATCAAGAAGAAATAATATTTAGATTAAACCTTGCTAGACTCTAAAATGATAATTTGACAGTATTTGTCACTTCTGTACCAATCCTGTGCTCATTTGCTAGATCCCTTCTTTTTATTTCACTTTCAGTATTAAAATTTGGAGAGCAAGTCCAGAGGAGGTCACAAAGATGCTCAAAGGGCTGGAGCCCCTCTGCTATGGAGAGAGACTGAGAGAGTTGGGGTTTTTCAGTGTGGAGAAGAGAAGGCTCCAAGAGACCTTAGAGCACCTTTCAGTACCTAAAGAAGTTACAAGAGAGCTGGAGAAGGACTTTTGACAAGGGCATGGAGTGATAGGACAAGGGGGGAATGACTTTGAACTGACAGAGGACAGGTTTAGAGTAGATATTTGAAAGATATTCCTTATTGTAAGGGTGGTGAGGCCCTGGTATAGGTTGCCCAAGGAAAGCTGTGGCTGCCCCATCCCTGGAAGTGCTCAAAGCCAGGCTGGATGGGGCTTTGAGAGACCTGATCTATTGGAAGGTGTCCCTGCCCATGGCAGGGAGGTTGGAACTATATGATCTTCAAGGCCCCTTCCAACCCAAACCATTCTGTGATTCTATGATGTGACAGCTGAAAAGCATTTTCCTATGGGGGCAAACCCAGCTCTAGTTATCTTTGTGTCTAATACCATACTGACTGATAGTATAAGGAACCAAATGAGAGTAACTTGATCTCATTTATCTGGTACCCTTAACTATAATCCTGTATGATCAGAGTTCACAAGTTTTCCCTTAGCCTTTGCACTAATGATGTTCCACTGGGAGCTTTCAGCAGAACATCCCAAACTTTGATGAAAAACACATTCAAACTGGTAGAAACATCTACATTTTAAGACATGTAAGGGGAAATGGTTTATATTTCAAAATAGCTATGAAACAAAACTAGCATTAAACTAAAATAAATAATTTATTCCAAAGGACATATATATAAAATATGACTGTAGGTTGTTTCTGTAAAGCAAATTTCCATTCTTCTAAATCATTTTAAATTTTAACCAAAAGAGATGAGAAATAAAGCATAATGGAAACTTAACAAAACAACATAAATAAAACATCACGATAGACATGTTGATTGTTTAGAATGGAACTGTTCCCAGCACCACACTTGTCCAGAGATGTCCTCCTGCAGAATTCATGATAAATGCCTAACAACAGAAAAAGTATTTTGCTCAGCATCTCCTCAGTCTCAAAGATTGTGAAATGAAGTCAGATAACCCTCACCCTTTTACACTGCAGCACCCCAACAGAAGGCACTTTACTGTCTATCCCATCTCAGCTTCCCCCTCTGTGGCCACCTAGATAAACTAAGGTCCCAAGTATTTCAGCATCACTGCAACATCCTTTGGCACCTTAAAATATTTGTGGAAATAAATTTACTTTCTGCTCATTTTCACCTGAGAAAGTAAAAAGGACTTAAATGAAAGAAGGAATAATGATTTATATTGCTGTCATGTCCACAAGCCACATCCACCATCCCTTCTGCATCACACAGGGGAGGAAAGCCAAGTGATCTTTTTCTGAGCTCTAATGTCAATTTACTGATTTCTGGGATAAAAATTAGACCTGACTGTTCTCCTCAAGCTTTCCTTCCTCCTTGCTTTTAGCTACCCATGAAAGAAAACAAAACTGCAGGGCTAAAAATATTACAGAGTCTTGTGTAAATGCACTGATAGCTTTTACTACGCTGTGGGCAAAGGTCATTTGCATTATGGAATATAAATAGAATATGTTCTAAATACTGTTTCACTACCTTTAATGCAAGACGCTA
The DNA here is from genome assembly GCF_003945725.1 of Corapipo altera. NCBI lineage: Eukaryota > Metazoa > Chordata > Aves > Passeriformes > Pipridae > Corapipo > Corapipo altera. The sequence goes on from NW_020884891.1 coordinate 9,225,233, forward strand.
AATATTATTTTGTGTCTGTCTTTAAATTAGTGTTTATTGTGCTTAAAAGAGAAATAAGGGGATGTTTTAACATTGTGTAATGATTTTAATAGACCATATGCAAACTGTAAAGATTAAAATAGAAGACATGCAGATGCAATGCCCTCGTCAGTCTGAAAAAGTAATGAAGATTGTAATTTTAAAAGGCAGAGTTTTCCCCACAATACTGACAAACAAGTCATTAGCTGAATTTCCATATATAAACAATGTCATAAATTGTTCAAATGCTGGGGGGCACAAGCGCAAGACTTTCATATTACAGCTGAGGTGACGTTACAGTGCTTACAGAAGCATCTCACACTTAACCAAAGCAATTCAGATAACTTACATGCTGCCTTTGAGACAGTAACATTTCCAAAGGAACCACTCTAAGGTCAACAAAAGCATCTTACACTCTTAACAACTCCAGCAGAGCAGTTACCATGTCAGTGTATATGCCAATGCTCCCCAAAAGGCACTGCTATGTTACTGCAGGGACTCACACGCTTCCTTTGACACTGAGGAGGCTTCTTTGAAACAACAGCAGAAGCCACCAACATAAATACCATCTGAACACTAAAAGAGAAAAAGAAACACAATAGAAGCAAAGGAGGTCTTTTATTAAGGGAAGATAAGTGGCCCTTTTCTGTCAAATATCTGAAAGTATCATAAATCAAATATCTGACAAGCTATAGTAAACTACTGAAGTTGGAGGAATTTTACCATGGGGGCTTTGCATTTTATTGATGAGGCTGCCTTAATCTATTAGGTGACTTAAATGATCTGACAGGCAGGAGTGCACAAACAGAATGCAATCCATAATAAAAAGGCAAAATAAAGCACACAAGGAATTAACAAAAACTATTAAATGGCATAGACGGAATGGGACTAAGACCAGTGTTTATATTTTCTAGGCTTCTTACACATACTTGACTTAATAGGTCTACCTGCAAATCAGTAACTCAATTTCTTAATTGCACCACTGTAAATAGAAAGTGACAGGATAGAAGCTACTGGAAATACTTCAGCCATCATTATTACAAACACAGTCCTGCATAGAGAGGCAGTTACAATCACACTCGTTCTCAGAGCATGTATTGTTATTGTAATGTAGCTGTCGGTAATAATTTCCTGGAGCAATGAGAAAGCCAGAGATCAGCTAAATGCCTGGTTTGTTTACAAAATAACAGTAAATAAGAGCAACATTAATCCCAATGCTCTCACTTTCTTACATTATACACAAGACTTTTATGAAGAGACAAATTCCAGTCTAATTTAAACAGGTGTGAATTCACAGTAGGTCTATTGACACACACCATAAATTAAATCAGAGCCTTGTCCTTAGCTAAATCCTCTCCATGTCTGCATAACGACAGCATTCACAAAGCTGCACATCCCATACAGCTTCAGCAATTCCAGTATTTCTTTTATTAATTAAGCATCTTCACCCCTTTAATGAATATGTTAAGATACTGAATCTCTAAGTGCAAAGACTTGCCCAAAACTCACCTGTCTGCCCAGCAATCACAGAGAAAAAACCCCAAGATTTAGGGACAGTCAAGAACTCTGTTAAATGGATCACTGCTCCCATGCTATAAAACAAATACTTAGATGAATTACCCAAGATTAATCTTACACGTTTCTAGTTCATTAAACTCAGCTTTGATCTGTAACCTGCTAATTTCTCTACTACATCTACTTATCAATATATGGTTAATATTTTTATCCTATCTTTGCAGTCTGCTGTTTAAAATTATTGATAGTATTAAAAGTATTGTTTCAAACAGAACACTGATGTTAAGAAAGAAGTTTCCCACTAATTTATGTGGGGAAAAAGGAAAAAATAAATTTTTCCACAGTTGTTTTTTTCCCTCTTGCTTTGTTTTTAAAAAGACAAACATGATATTAAAAACATTATTGACCAGATCTCAAGCACTCTAATGCTATATTATATGGCCTGTACTAATACCCTAATTTCTCACCCAGAAATCTCAAAGAAGTCATTGTGAACTATAGCTAATACCCAGTTGTCATAAAATAATGCAAAATAATGCAGCCTAAGGAAATGAACATGAATCAGGCTCCCAGACTGAGTGTGCATTTCACAGTACACTCACCCAGCACTGGGAATCCTGTACTCTCCTTTTGGTTCTCACTATGGGGTAGAGAAAGAGTAACTAATTGCATAAAAACATCTAAGTAGATGTCAGGAGTAAGCCAAACAAGTCAGCCTTAAAAGTACTTCAAAGTAATCTGACAAAGCAAAAAAGCTTAAAAATCATGTTATCGTAGAAATGGCTAAAGTTCTGTACCAGCTCTCAGCTGAGATGTAGTAGCTAAAATTAAGAGAGTTGATGGCTGTGCAAACATGTCAAATGTGACTCAAAAATGGTTTATAGCATGGCATGAATGCACCTGAGGTGACATTCATCGTGTCACAGCTGCACAGACATCCTGTAAAGAGAAACATGAGAACTGGATGAACAGCAACAAGGAAGACTATATGGACACAAAAAGGATTGTAGGCTGCTTTTTAGTACACTGCCTAGCAGGGGACACAGATTCATGTCACACAGTATAATTTTAGATGTACATCTGAAGACCACTCTTTTCTGTAGATCAGGGTTGTATCCCTCTTCTGGACTTACTTCATAAAAAATAAATAAATAAATTAATGAATTTGCCAGCTCAGTAGTCTAGCAGACAAAAGCAGTGAACTTGATGTTCTGACATGCTGCAACGATACCCTCAGTACCAATGAAGTGAGGGTAAATGCAGTCTTCTTCAACGGAATAAAGGAACTATTTTTGATATGGGTTTTCTGTAGTGTTGTTGTCTGAAATTTACATTCACATACTATACAGTAACACTGCTCATGTTTAAATAGAGCTATTTATACTATGTCAGAGATAAGCAATGATCCCAAAGAAATTGGTCATTCATTTTGTGCAGTTAATTTATATTTTGCTTAGCCTCAGGCAAAGCTGAAGGCAGTTTGAGCACTAATAGGCTATTATTAGTTGCCATTAACGTTGACAACACTAAATGGGAATGTTGGTGTTTCATACAATCTGTTCAGTGCTGCCAAAACAACTCAAGTACGTTTAAACAGTGATTATGACAGAGTTGGTGTGTCTATGAAGGAAAACAATGCTCAAATACATTCTCAAATTGGGCTACCCAGAATACACAGAGAAGTATATATCCTGTGTCACGGAACTTCCAATTAGAGCTTAGAATGACTGAGAATGCCAAAAAATAGCTGAAAAGAATGAAATTTAAAAAAAAATACATTAGCTTCAGATAAAGACAGCAAAAAGCTGTCTTTAAAGCAGGTCTACTGGAGTCCACATACTTAGTTATCCCAATGTTATCACAAAAATATCTGTTCTTCATTCGTAGCAAAATTGTGCTCATAGAGGAAGAAAGAAATAAACCCCAAACCAAAACCCACCTGACCGTTTCAAAATACAGACAACAATAGCAATTAGTTTTCTCAAACGATGCAACAACTCATTAACTTTACTCCAGTTACAAATAGCTGTGTTCACAAGCCATTTGGTCGAACCCCTGAAAGCCAGAATTGCTAAATATTTTTCCAGCAATTAGACAGTATCGTGGAAACGAACATTTCATGTACTTCCAGCAACAGAACTTATGCACTCGGATTTCTCCACAGAGTAACTTTCACAGAGAAGTTACTGACTGGCACAAAAAAAATACAGTTCCATGGCAGGAACTGAAAGGATAAATGCAACACTTGTGGTCCTCCAATAAAACCCCTGGCACAAACAACAGCACAGAAACAGGAAGATGTGCCATCTATGACATAATTCAAGTAGAGATTTGTGAACTTCTATATTCAAAGAGTGCTTTGTTACTGAGTGTCAACCCAGATGGAAAATACACTGTTCTCCGGATCAGGAATCTTCACTATGAACTTACCTGTGAACAAATGAATATAGCTTGAACCATTGTCTTCAAATTTATCCACATATTAACTTTGAAGACTGTAATTTTTATAAGGACTCAATGCCACAGGAAACACTGATACCTATTTTGTTGGCCCTGCCTTAAGACACCTAAAGAGTTCAAGTGAATTTGGGTTCTCAGTTTGTCTCTCTTCCAACTTACTCTCTCCCTCATTTTCCTCTCCTAACTATTTAGTTAAAATTGGTACTCAGGTACTTCAAGCACAAATCCCTGATTAAAAAATTGTTATAAAGCTTAAAAGGAATGAAGTATTAAAGCCACATGCAAAAAGAATACTCTGTCTACACCATGCAGAAAATTAGTTTAAATTGAATAAAATCATTCTCAGAGACAAACCTTTAGAAGAAATCACTCCATTCTTTGTTGGTGAACCACAGTGACTGTGTGTCCCTACCTTAATGACACTTAACCCATGGTTTCTGACACATTCATGTAGGATGATGAAGGTGGTAAAAGTATTTCTTTTGCTACTTACTGTAATTCTAATCTACAGAAGATTACTTACTTAGTGCAACTTGCATGGATAGCAAAACATCAACACCCAGCTGCACCACTGCATTCCAGACTGAAATACATAATTCAGTTTTATGCCTAATTTGCTTTCAATACATCCACTTCCCAGCATCTTAAAACATAATGTGTATTTTTTAATCTGAATGACACAAGTACACACATTACTTTCTCATGCAGCATTCCCTTTTAACCATTTTCATAGTTAAGGGCCAACCAATGCCAGGCAGACCAGATTCAATTCCTTCAGCCACCATTGAAAACCCAATCTCTTCGGAAAATACCCAAATACTCCTCCCCTTCAACCCCAAACAAAAACACCCTCAGCAATGACACTCCACAGAGGATGGATTCCCACAGAGGATGTGGCAGAAGCAGGAAGGCAGAAGAAAGGCATCCATTACATGTTGGAAATGGGGTGGCATCTGAAAACTACGTGATTCTAAGGACACAATACCATGTGATAGCACAGAATGCTTAATCCTCAAAGGCATATTTAATTAAAAACAAGCTGAGCAGTAAAACCTTTTTTTTCAAACTCATGCACATAATCTAATGTCTTCAAGCCTATGTTGGACATTATCATTGATACTGACAGACATTCAGATGAAATTATAATTACCAGCTTTGTATTTGACAAATTCAAACACATAACTATAGAAATGACATTTATAGCTGAACTCTTTCATCTTATGACTATAATGCTACTAAAATGTATCACTGTCAACACTGAAGTGTCAATCTGCCACTTTTACTGATTCCTCTATTTCTTATCCACTTAAAAAAACATATAAAATAACACTTAGACCTGCCATAACATGCAGTTAATAAACAGAAATTAAAATACCAGCTAAGCTTGCTGATGTTAAGCATGATATATTTGTTTACTTACTACACTCCTTAAGGAAACAGAGTAGGTTGTAATCAATTTTGATGCCGAGATAGAAAAAAATATTAATTCCCCACATGTTATTTAATTAAATACACATTTTCCCTTTCTGTGACACACTAAATCATACAAAGAGATCCTGAAAGAGAATGAATATCTAAAAAACATCCCCCCAAAAAAGGCACCCCACCCAAAAACCACCCACATGACCCAGAAGCTCACTCTCCATATGTAGAGAAATATAGAAGTGAAATATGACAAAGATCTGTTCAATCTGTCCTACTAATAAAGGCATGTCTTGAGGTTTAGCACAAAATTAGAGGTAAATAGAGCAGTTAGGACTCCAGGTTGCCTCTCAAGTCACCTGGTTGAAGTCTTAAAGCTATGCCCAGAAGCCAAAACATGTGGGAACAATTCTGTGCAAAATGTGATATAAATGTACATATATGGATTTATTTTAGAACCTAATTCATAGGCTACCAAATTAAAATGATAAATATCATTTGATATAAAAATGAAGAATGTGGGAAAGTAGTCTCTAGAAGAACGATGTTTTAACAAAAACGTTTCATTTTTTTGGTCTTATTTTCTGTCTACGCTATAAATACAATACACTCCCCAAACAATCCCTTCACTTTACATATAATAAAGAGATCTAAAAAGGAACAGGAAAAAAAAAGAAAAAAGGAAAATAAGAGGGGTAGAAGAAAGTTTTCAATAAATTACTACTTCTACTGAGTACATTAGACGCATTTCTTTATTACCATTCTCCCCATCAGACTTCCTTTCATGGTCAGTGTCAGTGAGGGACAGCGCTGAGTTTGCCCGGCTTGACAAGCAGGAGCTGTGTTCCGACTTGATCCCCCTCATCCACATCCTCAGGGCATGATCCGGGGAGGCACCACCTTCTGTTTCGGTCTCCACATCTGAGCCCACCTCTAGCGGGTAACTGTGCTCAGCTACACCATGTAAATCAGTCTGATAGCCAGAGCAGAGAATATGGGGAGTCTCACAGAATTCCATGTCTGTAAAGAAACAAAAGTTCAGAAAAAAAATTTAGCAGTGAAAAGCATCACAACTTTGATTTTCTTTTGGAGAATCCGTTTCGAGAATTAATGTTGTTAATACTATTTGAAGACTTTTTTTGGTCAGTGACTCACTCTGCTATCTAATCTACTATAACTATAATAACTAGAAGAGGGCAATTGTAAAATAGATAATACTGCACTGTAATTGTACCTTTTTGTCTGAGAGAAATATGTATCATAGCTCAAACGTGTACACACCCACACGCTGATAGTTGTACATCAATTTACAACCGGAGTGAGTATCTGCAAATACAGATACTTTCTTGGGTTTAGCCAGAAAGGCAACAGCTCTAAAATTAATCTCAGTATGTTTTTATTATAGGGAAAGTGGAGCAAATTTGCAAATAGGAAACTTACAAAATAAATTTTGAAATATTTGGTTAATCACAGAAGACAAAGAAAGGGTACTTACCATTGGCTCGCTCTTTGAGAGTGCTGTCCTTGCATATTCACACCAGTGGGTTTTGGTTCTCCAGTGCTGGTGGCCTACAGGAACTTCCTAGAAGAGCAGTGACTACTAGGACTGTACAAGTGCCATCTCCTGACACCAAGTGATCAGAGATTTTAGAGTTGTACAGTGCTCTATACTACAGTTATTCTTAGAAAACACGGCAACTGTAGAGCAGCAGAAATCCGAGGACAAACAGAAGGTGGACAGGACCCATAATGTGAATATGCAGAGGAAACATTCTCGAAGAACTACAGGTAAGTAACACACATCAGCAAATTACGACTTTCCTTTGAGGTAGCCTCTGCATATTCTCACTTGTGAGAATCCAATTACAAATGCAACTCCCAGGGAGTATGACAAGGAGTTCTAATTAAATAAGGATTACAGAACTGCACTCCCTAATTGAACATCAGACCTGGGATGCCATCTTGAGAGACTAAATACAATATCAAATATGCATACAGTATTCTTTCAATTTCTGGAAAAGAAACATTAGACACGAGAGTCATTGACAGAGACTGAGGACAAATACGCTCTTCTACCGTCATCCTAACTAAAGCTTTAATTTGCCAAACTAATCCACTTACCAGCCAGTGAGAGGAATGAATCTTACTTTAAGTACTCTCTCTGAAATAACAGAAAGCCCTGGTATTTTCTTGAAGGTATCAACCCAAATCTACAAACCAAATGCTAAGCTACAATATCCTGAGGTGGTTTAATTTATAAGTCATCTGTCTCTACATATCTTTCCTTTGCCATCAAAACATTCCTGAAGGTCTTGGCTGTAGTGACAGCCCATATGGGTTGGCTTTCAGCTCAGGAAATGGCAACCAATTTTCTGGAGGGCAGGGGAAGAAGGTGAGCAGCAAACAGGAGTGGCCACGGCCTCACTTTCCTATGTGAGAGTCCTGAAAGGTCACCTGTTGCCCTGGTATTGTCACTGCATTGGGTGGCCCATCCCAGCAGCACCAGCCATCCCTGTTCCTGCTCCTTTCAGAGCAGCAAGGCAGCTGTGGGGGCACCTCAGGTGCTCCATCACCACTCTGATCTCTTCCCCTTGTTCATAGGAGGAGGACACGGTCTCAGTCCCACATCTGAGAAGCTGAGACACGTGCCACCTCCACGAGCCCTGTTCCCCAAGTCTCTCAGATGCACTGAGTGTGACTCCAAGATTTGATGGGGATGGTCAAGAGAAAACAGCCACGATGCTGCAAAGAAGTAGTTTCTGCAGTAGAGTGAATATTTGGCATTTGAACTTTGTCTACCTTACAACACAGAGTTCTTTGTGCTCTCTGGGGCCTGTTTAAAACTGGCACTTGGTTGATTGGCAGAAGGAAGGAGGAAAAGTATTTCATGGCAGTACTTGTAGACAAAAATGGAAGGTGAGAGTGGACACTACTGGTTCTCAATCCTACCCAGATGCATGTGAGACTCTGAAACCTGTAAGACCCTCTGGAAAAAAACCTCTCCTTCCTGTCTGACTAAGATACAAAACACAAAACATTTTGTCTTCAGAGAAAACCTGTTTTTCTGAGATTTTCAAAACTCATGGGGCATGGGACACAGAGAGGCAATTTTGCAGAAAGCAAAGTACTGTAAGTATAGTGTTGCTCATACAATGCCCTACTTTTAAGTATCATTTTGATTATGTGTTACGAACACAACAAACGAACAAAACTGTTTTAATCAGACAGCATGGACCAAATCTTTGTATGACACAAAGAGGGCAGATATTGATGCTCAACACTTAAACATCCCAACAGCACTACACTTACTTCTACTTTCATTTTGACAGTATTAAATGAATAAAATCACCTTTATGAAAAAACACTGGTCCAAATGGTGCACACCAATTCTTATTTTTTCTTTGGCAAATTCAAAAGTAGCTCCCAATAAGCAATGAGGTAGCTTGTCACATGCAGGGCTCCAGCCCAGACTGTCCACTCCATCAAAAACGTATACTATTTAACACATCATAACACATCTGCTTTAGCAGATGACACAAAAAAGAGGACTAAATGTGTACTGTCATTAAAAAAGTACATTATCAAAGAAAATGAAGATTTCGGTGCTAAAAACATATAACATTGAAGTAAAGTAAGTTAGGGCCATACACTTGGACAGGTGTGTTTAAAAGCACTGGTAGGTCTTCAGTGCTTCTCACAAGCTCTAATGGGGAGGTGCAGCCAATCAAGAACAATTCATATTGAAAAATACACTGAGTTCTTTCTACATGAAATAAGAGAACTAACAGGATTAATTATCAGCCTTAATATTGGTCTCAATTTTGAGGTCCACGCTGCAGAAATAACCTCTAATGAAACTGCCCCATAACTTTTTATTTCAATTCTTTCAGAAAGCAGTATTAGTTCTAGTTTTAACTTAGATAACTGTAAAGTTCCACAGCAATGCAGGATTCCTAGAGCACGTCTCTGTCAATTAAATCACTTTGGGATTTCAAGAAATATCATCTGAACCTCCTTCCCCTTCAAAGCAGATTTCTACTTATTTTCACCATCTGAGGAACTTCTCCATAATTAAAAATTTTCTCATAACTTCATGGACCATGTCAGCTGATGTAAGTTCCTCAGGGGGCAAGGATGTAGGCATTAATCTCATGGATGTCCCTCCAGGCAGATGTCTGCCCTTAGCAGTCTACAGCCCACATTCTCCCTGTTGGCAATTGCATATGCCAAGGGGAGAATTCATCCCAGTAAATCCCACAAATGCTAATTAGATTACATGTGTTTAAGATGGACAGAATTTACCCTTCTGTCTACATGTTAATTCATTTTTTTGTGTGTGTGTGTAGCAAAAAAAAGTGACTTTTTATACTATAACTCATGTTCAACTGAAGACTAACACAATATATTGCCTTAATGGTCTATTTCTTAAGTATACAAGCATTTGCAGTATTTTAACTCCCACGGGATCCATTTTCTGAAAAGCACTTAGAATGCCAAAAGTGGCTGCTTTTCATCTGCATATCTAACTTTGTTACCTAAAATACTATATATTTCCACAAGGAGATAAAGTTCAAGTAGATTTATGGTAGATTTAGTATTACCACAAAGACGTAGTCACAAGAGAAATAATAGAACATTAATATGGAATTCAAGTTTTTGCATGAACTGTGGACAGAGAAAAAAAGGTTGCACTTACGATAAAAGGATTTTCACCTCTGGACTCTTATGGAGCCTGTTGCAATGAAACTGTTAAAAATACAAGTACTTTATCCTGCACTGATATTTTTTTTTCAAAAGTAACATATGAGGAAATATATCTACCAATCAAGAAAAGGAAAGCAGGCTGTGTGTGTTAAAAAAATAAATCAGCATTTCAATTTCTACCTCAAAACTTAATTTTCCTACAAAAATAAATGTTCAGAAACAAGCAGCTAAAGAGGAGTGTGACCTCACTGGGCAATGGTGTCCCTGCTTTTTAAGGCACTCATGTTGATAGGAGCATTCAGCAGCTGACCAGGCAGACAGGTCTTAATATGGCTCCAACTCTGCTCACTGACAAAGAGCTACTGAAAACTCCACATACATTCACCAAGTATTTATTTATTACAGTATCAGCTTAGCCAGCAGGACAGTTAAAAACCTAAAGTTATTATTTTCATGCATATATAAAGTATTTATTCCAGTACATCTTCTGAGTTAGATCTTTTGTATGGCCAGGAATAACTGTGTGCCAGCTACTCTTTCCACAACTCTTTTAGTTTTTCTGAAACAGGTAAAAAAAAAATAAATTACCCAAGTGAAAGACCATGGAGGTCCTTCTCTCCAACCTAATATTTCTGCAAGCTTAATGGCCTTGCATGGGTTGTGGAATTTCCTCACTGTTGCCATTTGCCAAGAATTTTGCTAATTTCAACCAATTAACTAACATTTATTTCAATAAAGAAATATTTAAAGATAAGACTATCGAAACAAAGTAGAGAAAAGAAACATAAAACTAATTTACAAACAGAGATGAGCACAAGGAACCTTGATTCAAATTTTCCTATTCCCTTATGGAGAAATGTTATTTTGTATTAACAGCAGAATGACAAATAATACTTATTTAAATTACTTAATTGACTTATGTGTTCAACTAGAGAAAGAGCTTACAGGAAAATGTAATCTATTTATAATCTGCAATAGTTTGACATGTTGCTATTATGTGCCTTTTATGAGCCCTATCATATAATTAAGCAATTGTACCTTATTGATTTTAAAAGTCTCCTTAAATATCATTGATTCACAAATTTATTTTATTCTTGACTCTTGCTATGAGGTGGTTCTTACTCTGAGGATGTTCCCTGACCAAACACAGACCAAGTCAATTCTCTGGATGAAAAAATACAAATTGTTCTTTCTGCAAATGTAAAATTACAAAAGAGCATAAGTAGCTCAAAGGCAAGGAGAAAATATTGATGTCTTGGAAGTTTAAATCCATGGTACATATTTTGGCCCAGTCTTCTCTTTCAGACTGGAGGTTATTTGAGAACACTGGGAATACCAGAGTCTGGGGAGCAGAACAATAATGGAAGGGACTCCAGAAAGGCAAATAATATACATTAACCTGAATAGTGTCGTGTTTATGCTTGTGTTTGAGGGAGTGATAATGGGAATGCAGTGGAAAAAGACACCCCAAGCATGTAGCTTTGAGGTTGTTGTAGGGCTTGGGATTTTCTAGTGTTACACCACAACTTTATGTATGCTTTTGCACACTGAACTTACTCCAGTGGGTTAATCAGCAAGTGCATCTTTCGTGGTTCAAAATGAGAGGAAGGGCAGACCAGCTACTCGTGGTACAGGAGACTCAGAGAGATACAGGGAGGGAGAGAAGAAGTAAGGAAGAAATGTAAATGGGGAAAGTGAAGATCGTGTTCATTTTTGGAAGCAATACATATGCATCCTCCTAAATTAGAAATTTTGAGGGCTATTGAGCACTGCTAAACTCAGTGTGTTCAACGGTCCTTAAAATTTCTCATTTCTCACCTGAGGACTGTGGTTTACTGGCTGCACACTGGACTTGAGAATTAAATGGGCAAAGATCTTAAGCTACTTCCTAAAGGCATTCGTGTAACACAACCCACTACATAAATTTTTGAATACTTTTGTGTATTCACATTTCATTTAGTCAAAGATCTTACTCGTTTCCATGTAGAGAACATGCCACATCATTCCTAGGACAATATAATTCAAAGATATTAAGTTCCAGTAACCACACCTAAGAAAATGATTAAGGAAGAAATAAAAAATCAATAAATTTGGAAAAGTCCATTACACTGACTATGAATTTGCTTTATAAACCTCATGTTTATAACAAATTACATTATTACCACAACCTAAACCTGAATTTTAGTTGCATTTATTTTAATTAAAAAAAGATATACATATTACACATAAATAAGAAGCACATAAAAGATACCATTTGAATTTTTATACTTGTATAGAAAATGCATTTTATTGTACATGTTTTTCTTTGCTATATTTCAACCTTTCCATGCATTCCCTTATTTATGTTGCTCACTTTCTTACATTAATCTCCAGCTACCACGAGAGATAATAGAAAGTTAAAAGTAACAGTAATAGCAAATAAAGAAGGAATAAAAGAGGAATCGGAGTCTGCTACAACACTGAGTTCATGAAATTTGCAGATTAGGCAGCTAAGGGATCAGGAAAGGAAGATGCACTTTCAGGAAACTCTTTGGCTTGTTAAATTTATAAGGAAGAAAGAAATCTTTATTCCTCAGGTCCTTCCCCAGAGGAACCAGAGGATGAGATTCCTACCCATGCCTCATGGCAAAAAACTTTCTAGTCTTTTCTTCAGAATAATTCTTCAAGCTTAAAGAAAGAGGACAGGAGGAGACTGAACCTAATTTTAAATATGCTCCTGGAGTCCTAAGATACTAATTTTTATTACTATTAAAATCAACATGAATAAGGAATGTACTTCTTAAATTCTGCACAGAAATTATCCTGATCCTGTAAGGATGTAGATAAACTTTCTCTCTCCTTAGAAGCAGAATATTCTTTTTAGAGATCAAATTTTTAATGTTAAACATTTTATTTTTAAAGAGTTTTTTAACTAACAAGATGCCAGAGGAGGCTTTTGGAGCTACAATGTGGGTCTCACTTTAATTTAGGAAGAAACACTCTCAGTATGAGACTGAGTAGGAATTTAATCCTTGAAGTTCAAATACATCTTAAATATTGCTGACTATAGTCTCCTATTCCAAAAGCATGGCTTTACGAGGTAAAGTACTTTCATTCACAGGATTCTGTTAAAGAGAAATTTCTATTGCAGGTACTCATAAATATCTCCCTTTTAATGAATTTTAGAGTTATAAAACCATAGCAAATGCCAGGCATTAGCATTTAACCTAAATTTCTCATAAAGGAAACCAGCTTAATCTCAAATAATGACCACACTAACTCTACCCTATTAAAGACAAGAGGGAAAAAAATACAATTATCACAGATGAGAAAGAACCTCAATATAATTTCTAAGGATAAATTAAATTCCTCTAATGCTACAGGTGAAATTGAGTTTGGAAAAGCTTGTCTTACAATATATTCACTTACAATTTCATTCTCCATATGCAAAAATGTATTAAGAAATGAAGAATTTTCAAGGAAAAAGATTTTCTGTTTCCAAAAACTCTAAGAGAAAAGCATTCCAATTTTCTTTCAAGAATTTTAAAGGTTCCTTGGCTCTGAAATAATTTTTCTATTACAGGTTTTGGCATTTGTGAATGTCTTTGAGGGAAGCAATAGATAATGTATCCTTTCTTCTTCTGATTAAATTTTCAAAATTAAAGGTAGAGAAGGCAGCACTTAGGCTTTAGGTCACTGTGACTGTCTCAGAGTAAGCATTTGCCAAGTGCATAACTTTGTGATGACAGGAAGACTTTTAGAAAGTTGCTATCAACAGAGATTTACTAGAAATGTTCTCCTTTACTGATGGACTATTCAACAGACCCAAGGCACTCAGATCACAGGTGCTGCTCAAAAAGAATGATCAGAGTAACTCAGCTCCTCACCTTAACTTTCACCAGAAACTACGAAGCTCTAATAGAACTTTAAAGTAGCTTAAGAGAGTATCAAGGGTATATTACCAGCCATCCTCCTCTGAAGTGACATGAGTGGAAGGCAGACAGTAAATGGATGCAGAGGAAGGTGGTTTTGATCCCCCTGTGCCCGTTTCAGTGAATGCTCAGTGAATGAATTATTTCAGACAGGGAACAGCACAAACGAGAAGAAGGTTTCAGCAGGGCTGCACTGACCAAGTCGCACTTCTTCACCTTCCTGGTGACTGTTAAAAATGCTGAAAATTAGGAAAAAGTATTTGCAAAGGAGCAGATGTCACAGAGAGGTCTAAGGACCTAGAGGTAAAATCCCTTAAAGGAAGGGGTGACGCACAGGCAGTCACCAGGAACACCTTTTGTGTGTGTGCGTGCAGAACAAAACCAGTACAGACCAGGAGAACAGTCCTTTAAATAACTGAAATTGGAAACAGTTTTGGGCATCAACAGCCCATCCTCGGGCTCAAAAGAGGGTCAAGTTAGATCAGGGTGACCAGAGTTCTTAATGAAGCATATCAGAGACCTCCTACAGAGCAATGACTGCTGACCACACCACTAACGTGGAACACAGAGTGTTATGAAGCATTTTAAAGCCATCTCTTAGGTGAGGTTTTCAAAAGACACCGGGTTAGGCCCCAACAATAAAACTGAAAATCCAACTTTATTCTGTGATTTTGAAAATCCAACCCATTAATTGATTTTTCACTTTTCTCCATAAATTTAGTCACCACTTTTTAGTATGCAATCACCTTTTCCACTGGAAAAAAAAGCTCAAATCAACTCAAAGATGTCCTCTGTTAGAGCTTAGGACAGCAAAACAGTTTGACTTTGACTTATTTCAGATTAGAGGAGTAAGTATTTGCACTTCTTTTTTCTCTTTTCTTTTTTCCAGATCATGCAAAAATTTACACACAGGGATCATGATCTTAATAAATTAACATCTACTATGAAAGCAGTGTATTCTTTAATTTAGACTGAACTGCTAAATTTAGTCCAGCAAGTACACCCTTCAGATTAATCTTGGAAGAAGGAAGAGAAAGCATGAGCATGTGCACCAGCTCTTCAGTACTTCCATTCACATCCAATTACATCCCACTGCCAATCTGACACCAATGAGAACATGAAAGACAACTTGGCACGTCCGTTCCCTTTGATTAGCCAACTGGGGATACAAATTGTCAGTCAAAAATCCCTCCTCCCCCAAAAAACTCTTGAGGGGTTTGTCATCAAATGTTCCATCTGATCAAGAAATGGGAGATTTAACTGCCTTCAAAGAATTCTGACCACTTCTGCTCTCTTCTTTCCTCAGGTGTCCTGTTTACCAAAGAAATGTCAATAACAGCAGTTCAAACTTAAAGGTCAGCTCTGCTGCATTTTAAGTAATATTAAAACAATTGAATGAAAATCATTGGGTTTGCATATCATATTTTTTACACCTACAATCACAGTAACTTTTTTCAACTGGTTAACTAATTTCCTTGCAAGACCTGTATTGGATTTTCCAATTTTTGGCATCATTCCAAATGTGCATGCCCAGAAAATACACTGTGGTATTTCTTACACCACTATCACACAACATCGTTGCTATTTAAGTTAAAGAAACACATCTTAAAACATATTTTAACCTAAAATGCACATCATGGTTACCAAGGAAAGACGAAAATCTGAGACAATTGTGTCAGATAATAAAGTTCCTAAGCACACAATACAGTATCTACAAGATTTTCCATCTCAAGATTTGATGTAGAGCTCCCAAAGAGGGAAGTACAACTGTCATTCCAGTGTTGCACCTAAAGGAACTAAGTATGAAAATTCCAAAGCCCACCAAATCAAAAGACCTCTGAACATTTTCATTGTATAAACAAGAGCTGTGAGATCCCATGATCTGTCATTGAAATTTTTCCAAACTTTAGGAACACAGTCACTACATGATGAAACAACTCCAATATTTTTAGGAGTGCTTGGCTACAATTTTTTCAGCTCTACACCTCTTCAATTTCCTTGCTTTTTCTTAATGAGAGTTCTAATTGTTTCAAAATACTAAGTTGCTTATTTAGATATGTGATACTCATTTTAGCAGCTATTCTAGTTCCTGACTTTGAAACCTCCAGCCTGTGATTTAATCACACAGTATTTTTATCTTTTACACAGACACAGCCATGTAATTGATAGCTGGGAAATAACAAGTCACTGACTGGTATTAAAATGTGATTACTTGCTGTTGAAAATTAGCAGGCAGGCACCTGTTCTTTCTAATGCAAATCACAGGTAATGTTGACTATCCACAGCTAAACCCCAAACCCCTTCATCATCAAATAAATGGAGACATATGTATTGCTAATGTGTATAAAGATGGTTGGGAGGCTGACTACCCAACGTGAGAGAGCTGCCAATTTTTACCAACTTTCTTAGATGAATCCTGAAAAAGGAAATCAGAAAGTAAAATCATTTGTTTGGATCTTAACAGACTGAAAACCACAGGAGGAATTGCCCACAGTATTAGCATTCCCCAGAAAAAAACTGCTTCTCAAGTTTTTTAGCATCTGCCTTGGAGTCATTTGTGGAATAGAAGATGCACACCAATAACCTTCTTCAGAGCTAACATACCTTGCATTCTACAGCCGTGGGCAACTGAAAGCCTGCGAGCTCTCCGTAACTCCTGGCTCTGCAAAGGTGCTCGATCAAGGATGCCTGGGAAGAGTCAGAGAAGCCTCCACAGCAGCTGAGAGTACTCTAACCCAAAGAAAATAAATCAAACGCAAACGGCACTAACAGATCAGCCCACAGTGGCTCTGTAAAGTCTGCCATGCCCTGAAGGAAAGCTTGCCATAGGCAGATAAGCAAAGCTCACACCCTGTATTGCCAGAAATACTTTGTGCCTCCTTATTAAAAAATTCACACAGTTGGAGGTGAACTAATTGAGGCGGTGGAGACAGTAACACAGAAGGCACTTAAAATGTAATTAAGCCATGATCAGAAAAGGCACACATAAGGGAGAAAGAACTGAAAACAGATACTCCAGGGAAATACCAGATTCAAGCAAAAATGAGAGCAATTGTGTATTAAATCATGTTCAACGACATTTATATGTACTGCGAAAAGAATCTGTGCAGAATTCAAACACTAGGGCCACAGCTAACCAGGAAAAAATGCAATATACACCTTTGTCTGAGATAACCTTCACGTGCTTTAATGCACACCATGGGGACAGGTGTTTTGAGAGGAAGAAGGCAGCCATTTCCTGCACCTGAGCAATTCTGAATCATGCTGAGGATCTAACAACAGGGATGCTTATAGGAGCATTCAGTGTCTCAATTCTTTCAGTTTTATTCTACAAAAACACTTTAGCTCTACTGTTGGCTGTTCTCAAAGGACTGTAGCAGCAACTATTTCATCTACTGTCAACCACAGGTCACACGTGCACTCACTATATTAAGGAGGGGAAAAAAACTCCAAAACTAAAAGACTTAAAACATGTAACTATAAACTTCACAATTTTAACACATATAGAAAATTCCCTTTGCAGTAAATACTGCAGTCTAGAGAGACTTGGGGATAGTCTACAGAACGAAATGCCTATTTTTCCTTCAGTGTGAACTATTTTACAGGGAAAATAATCTATCAGAAAAAAAACACAAGCTAATATCCAGTTTTGTATGGATCTTTTTTGCAGATTAAAAAAGGGAAATGCTTAAGTATCCTTTTGTGAAAAGGTTTCTTCTAGCAGACAGCTCTATGTGTTAAACAGACCTTAAAAACCTTTTCCATTGTTTCTTCCTATTAAATTTGTTTCATGCAAACCTGCTGAGTGCAGAGTCTTCAGTTCCCCATAGAGTGTAAAAGTCACATGTGGATTTCGCCTTTTTTCACATTATTCTCCATTTGGTATTGTCTCATTTCCCTACCAGCTGCTTCACCATTTCCTGAGCTGCACCATCTCGTACTGTGTCCAATATTAGACACAGCAGTGATACAGCAAATGGGAAATAAACAGCACAGCTGATCAGGACAACTGGCAAAGGATGCAAGCAGCACATCCAGAAGTGGTTATAAGTGAAAAACACCAAAACACTTGGTCATAGAAGCTTAAACCACTTATCTTTAAAAACATAGCAACAGCCTCTCTGACTTGACTCTAATCAGAGAGAGCTCTGATAAACCAGTCCGAGTCTTATTTCAGTGGACACAGCAAGAACTGAGCACTGAATCAGGAACAGACATTTTTCAATGCTAGAAAGGAGGGCAGGTTGGGCTTGGGCTCAGGGGGTCTGAACATGAGAATAACTCAAAACCAAGAAGGATGAACAGTGAGATGCCATGTAGCAGTGGAGAAAGTGAACAGAGGACAAAGAACTATTTTCACCAGGCTAATAAAAAGTACTTAATTGGACCATCTTAACAACATACAGATTTAAAAGAGTATGTACCTCTCTCATTGCTGTCCCCTTCCCACATCTCCCTGCTTTACTTAAGTTCAAAATAAGGAATGGATAATGCACAGGGACAGGGCTATGGAACAGACAGAGACCAGGGCAGAAAACTAAACACTGAAAGAGAAGCAGCCTGTTGATGCTCTGCTACTGAAAAACTAAAGAGACACTGGATAGAAAATGTCACAAGTCAGTATTTTCCTCTTTAATACAGTTGTCTTCTTGCTCAGACTAGTTTGCTGAAATTATAAGATTTGTTGAGCATGTTTTGAGGTTAATTTTTAAAAAAATAATGATACAAACACTGAAATTATGCTGAATGTTGTCAAAGACATCACCAGTAAACAACTCATTTACAAAGAATCTGCTACTGAACTCTAACCAGGCACAGACTGATCTCTTACCATGGTTATTGTAGCTGTTTAGAACTTTTGCTAATTTTAGTAATAATAACAATAATAATAATACTTAGAGAACAGAAAGAAAACAGCATTTTTTATTGTTTAGTAGGTGTTATTAGCCATTAAAATTTATTTTACTCATATAATTCTTCTAAAAAGATCATCAAATTGAACTGAAACATAGGTACTTGCAGCAACATTATTCCACTCAATTGGCAGTCGGAATAAAGCCATTACCACATCCAAGTTAAGGATTGACATTTCTTGTAGTAAGTACAATCTTATAGAAGAACTTGAAAATACTGAAATATAATGTCTGAACACTCAGTTGGTCATATTAGGTATCTAAACTTGAGCACCAAGTTACAGCAAAGAAGCACCTTGTTTGTGTCCACTGTGCTGTTAGCTTGGGTGAGGGATTTAAATCAGCACACGGAAAGATGAGTGGCAGATGCCTCTTTTTTTTTTTTCCTAATACATCAAGCATTGTCTGAAGGAAGAGTTTTCTAACCCTCAGCATGATCATTTGACCCAAATCTGATAGCACAGATGATGGAGCATTATTAAAGCATGAGGAATCATAAGCTTCATGCTGCCAAAACAGTGACAGCAATGACCGGTTGCGTGAGAAGTTTGGTTTGTTTGTGTGGAGCTGCTGAGAGATGACGATAATTACCTGTGAAATGAATATTCATCACATGGGTGAATTCAAGGCTGCCTAATACTTCACTGGAGAGTGGGAATAATGTTAGGGAGAAGTTGGCCAAAGCAGACTCAGCTCGCTTTGTACTGAGGTCTGGTGCAGCTGTATGACACAGGTGCCAGGAATTCATGAACTGGAGAAACAGCCTGCAGCAGACAGACCTATTCCCTGTATTAGTTCCTAAATACAAAACTGAAAATTACCTAAATAGGTTTTTTATTTCTGAGTGTATGCCCATCCCTACTCCAAGGAATACATTCCTGCTACTATCTCTGCAAGCAGTAAATAGCATTGAGGTATCCAATGCTACCCCTTCCTTCTCTCCACAACTCCAAAATCTTACCCTGTCACAGAACATCTTGTTTCCTTAAAGAAATAAAATTTTTCAGAGGCAGCCATTTCCAAAGGTACAGTTTGCCTCTGCCAACTTCTTCGTGAGCAGCACAAGCCTCCAGCCATCTGAACATCTGGGAACTGCCCCAAAAGCACAACAGCCACCACACAGTGAAGTAGGAGAGTTTCATCTCATTAGTGAGTTTTTATATTTTTTTCTTCTTCTGCCAATAGATGTCATCAGCAAATAAATGAAAAAAAAACCGAAACGAACCAAAAAACCTCGAAAGAAAATGTTTGTGTGCCAAAAATCCTCAGATGCTTAAAAAAGCAATGTAAGAAGCAAACTGGACTGTTTTGAAGGACCTTTCCTTTTATGACCAAAAATGAGTTAAACAGTCCCGGGATAAAAGACTTGAGAAGACAGAGGACACAGAACAATGGAAGAAGAAGGACACCACCCACCTGCATGTTCTGGGTCCAAATGAGTGTGGAGTGAAGCTTTGACAGCCCTTAACTGCAAAGTAGTGGTATTTAAGTGAGCAGCAGGAACTAAAGCTGTGGTGAAGGCAGTGGTAAAGGTACACACAACGTATCACCACCTGGATGACTGCTCTAGAGTCACATGCAAGGCTGACCCAGCCCACTGACCAGGGTTGCCACTGATCTTCATCCCTGTGCTTCCCTCTCCTGGGAAACAAGACAAACTTTGATAGTGGATGGTACCACTGAAGTAGTAAAAGCGTGGGGAGGAGCCAAGGGATATTTTAAAAACATGCATCAATGAGATCTTCAAAAGTCTGATCCATCAGGGAGGTCATAAAGATGGACAAATAATTCAGTAAGTAAGGTTTTGTCTTTCAATTGTCTGAAAGCAGATTAGTTTTCTAAGCATACAATAAAAATAAACTATTAGCATCCATCCTTGAACACTGAAACTCTACAGATCAATAGCCAACAATTCAATAATTAACTGCAAACATTTAAGTAATTGCTACTACAGTATCAGCTTAAACTCACACCTATAGGCATAATTCTCACTGATACCAGGAAGAGTCATATCCCTAGAATCAACAGCTCAATTAATCCTTTGAGAATCTGTATGCAAACCAAACAAACCAAATAAATTCTACAAATATTTCCTTTCCAAAACCACTAATTACACACTTCTGACAAAACACTACTCAAGGTTAGGTATTGGCACATGCTACAATACATAATTTGTAATGTAGTCCTTTGTTGTTAAAAACACAAATATTATTCTGTGATTTACAGTAGTATGACGAGTGAAGGCAAAGGACCAATTGCCCACAGAATTAGTATTAAAAACAGACACATGTTTTTTTCTTCCAGAAGCCATGGGCAGCATAACCTGATGCTGCTTCTCTGTAGCTAACAACAGCTTCCTCTACAGCTCCCTATCACCTGTAAAGCAAGGTGATAGTCCTTGCTCACATGATTGGGTTTTTCTTGGCAGTTCAAAAAGCAAGTGTGGAGCTAAGCACCTTACATCAAGTCAGTGGCAACACCAAACCCAGCTTTTCAGATACTACTGTTTTCAGTTATGAGAGAAAAAGACCAGGATTTCTGTAATAGCCTATTTTTGTGTACAATAGTCCAGTTGCTAATGTTCTTTCTTACAGATAAAACTTCTATAGTTGTCATGAATTCCAGAACATTAATACTGAATAAAGCACAGATTTTTACAAAATTTAGCATTTATATTTCATTAGTCACAGTGCTAACATTATAATTTGAATTCGCTGGCTTTATAATCTCTTGGTGACTTTCACAGCAACTGCTTATATTTTGCTACGTGACTTTTCTAGATCCTCAGACTATTTTTCCTGAGGTTACAGTTGGAAGTGACTTAAACCTTACTCAGTATTCACAAGTTTCTTATATAACCGGTGCTTAGGGGATGGGGGTAGTGAAAGAATCGGTCTGCTGGTGTTAAACATTACCTTATTTCTTCCACGCTGTTTTTCCCATCTGAGCTAAAGATACTTCACCCAGTTGCAAAGCATTCCTAATGAGTGACAGTCAGCAGGAAACTGATTTTGAACAGCTTCCAGCCAAACGGAAACTTTGAAAAGAGAACCTTAGATTTTAAACGACATTCGCAATTTATTTCACATAAAGACCTATACTAGGTCAGAAGTATTTGAGTCTTATTCTCCAAAGAAAAACTAATTCAACCTCTATATGGGTTAGGATACACCCACCCTGCTGTTTACCCGGATATGCAGCAATGTCATTGACTCACTGAGCTACTTCTTGACAGTTCTTCATTTTGAGAGGTACAAAACCTTCTGACAGATACATAAATGAGAAACCCTGGGAATAAATGTTATTTTGTTTCAGCATCTGCTCTACAAATGAAGATAAGCAAACCAGATTTCTAGTTCCAGAAAATGACAGCTCTTCTTTGTTTCAGAAAAGAGTGACATGAAAGGCACAGCAAGAGGCTGTATATTAAAACAGCTTGTAGGGCAGGGGCAGAGCCATGGTCTGGTTCCCAAGCTCTGTGACACCCACATCCTCACTCTGTCTTCATACTTGTTCATATCTTTTAACTTATGACATCATCTTGGACACTTTTAAGTGTTACAGAAGAGGCTCTATTAATATAGCAAGAACATTTAACAACTATAATTCCAGGTTTTGACAAATAGAATTCCAAAACATTAATTCAAAAGTTTAAGCCTCTCCTCTACATATTCCATTGGTATTGGGCACAAGTTACAGTAAAGGTTGCCATATCTCATAGAATCATAGGATGGTTTGGGCTGGAAGAGACCTTAAAGATCATCTAGTTCCAATCCCCCTGCCATGGGCAGAGAAGCCACCCACCAGATCAGGTTGCTTAGGGCCCCATCCAACCTGCCCTTGAACACTTCCAGGGATTGGGCATCCACATACACCTTGGTTTCTGTTACACTGTCTGGGTTACTCTGCCCTTCTGATTTTTATTTCTATGATTTCTGGCATTTGATACCAAGGAAAACCGGTAGTTCAGAGAAGAGAATGGGAACGAGGATAGTTTATATCTGTGCACTGACAAATGGATTGTTAAGCTTGTGTAACATTTGGAGAATTTTTTTTTATTCTTTACATGAGATTTGTTAGCAGGGTATTTGAAATGCACTGTGATCCTTCTCTAGTTTATTTCCTCTCTCTGTATTTTTTTCCTCACTTTTCCCCCTCTCTTGGATACTCACTTTTTAAATCAGAAGAATTACTTATGAGAATGAAACTACTTTTGATCATACAAGGCATTTTTTCACTGAGATGATAAGACGGGATTGGAAGCAGCATTACAGGAATGGTGACAGCAGGTTACAAGCTTTTGTAACACGTTTGTAATCTAGGAACTGAGCACCCACTCATGGGAAAAAAAGTGTCTTTGCACATTCAGTTTCTTCACGTATTTTGATTTGATGAAGGGAAGGAAAAGCATTCGCCCCGTGAGATTTTAAATGAAGGCACAAACATACAGTTTCCTCACCCCAGTTATTCCAGGGAGAGAAATTTCCAATTACTTGGCAAATCAAGAAAGAATATCCAGAGGGGGTCTGAACCTAAGTGCTGCTTTTCCTTTCCTCAGAGTTTGCAGATACTCCCCACAGAGCAGAAGGCTTCAGTCCAGGAAGCCACAGGGAACTGCTCATGGCACTGTTTTTCTCCGGGAGACAGTAACATCAACGTGATTAGAACACAGACAGTCAAACAAAGCACAGCACACCAGGATCCCCTATTTGTGTATGGGAATATAGGAAGAGACAATGCACTAGAACTTTAGGAGTGTGGAGTCTTTTACTTTGCCTCATATGTATTTTTTTTGGACAATATGAAGCTCATAAACACTCAGAGCAGATGGTGTAACATGCAGCAGCAGGAGATGGAGCTTATTAGCTATCGCTTCCTTCCGCTAGTCTACAGCCCAGAAATCTGAAGGACCTTTAAATCACCCTCTACTGAGAGCTGAGTCCCTTTCATGAGATAGTACAAGGGATAAACTGTGTGCACTTAAACACACATCACTTCTTCATTATGCCTCAAGTCTCTGCTCTAAAGTGTACAGGTACAAAACGTGCTTAAATCAAGTTCTCAGATTTTCTAAAATTGGCAAAATAATGCTGCAAACAGCACTAAAAGTCTAAAATTTAAGTGTCTGGCATTTGCAAAAAAAGAGAAAAAAGATTCTAGTAATACAAAATACCTCACCAGTTTTTATACTAGCCCTGTTATTTTAATAATAGAACATTACCAGAAGTCTTCTATTTTTCTTTTAATTTTTCTTCCTTAAATTATAGCATTTCAAGAAAAACTATTTGCAAAAATAAGTGGTTTCATTTGTAATCAATCTGTTCCTACCTTCCTCTTAAAGTACTCAGGAATGCTTCATTCTACTGTGCTACAATCACCTTCCACAACAGTTCAAGGTACAGCTCTAAACAAATTATTCAGCTTAAAGGTTAAAAAAAAATCCCTTCATTAACCAAAAAATCTCATCATAAAGAAAACACAGGGAACAAGAGAGATGTAAATAACTACTCTGCTGAAGAAATCCAAACTACCACATTTCTAAAAGGCTGCATAGCAGTAGTTCTCTTAAGAGAGTTTTTCTCTTTTGACATTCTTTTTCTTCTCTTTCTCAAAACTAATGACCTCTCTTCCAGCTGCCAACCTAAAAAATGCATTTTACTTTGTCCTGTTCACATGTCAATAAATAGACATTTTATTTTGATAGTCTTTATGCCATAAATGGCCCCAAAATATGTAACTAGCAGGCAGTGCTATTCCATCAGGGTAGAACAGTTACCACTGATCGTACTTGAGCTCCACTTTCTTAATAACAGGAGTTTGGGGGTGCCTCCCAGTAAAATTTTCCCCTTCATTAACTGTGCAAATTTATAAGCGTGGAGTCCTAAATTCACCCAGGTAACTGCTCCAAATCTCTAATAAAACGATTAAAAAAAATATCACAGTCACTCTGCTGGCATCAGCTTCATCTGGGAGAGCTCACAAGACCACAAATTTGTGGTTTGTTAGATTATTATTCTTGTCTTATACAGAACAGATTCAGGGGTGAAACTAAAGAAGGCTTTTTTACCTTTATACATAATTTAAAAATAAAGTAATTGAAACAAAAAATACATGCAACATACAGACCAAATTCAACTCTCTCCATGGTCCTGGTACAGACACAAAGCAGATCTGCTGCCCTGAGTGGATTTACATAATTCTGGAACCTGAGTAGAATATGGTTATTATGTAAAAAGCTTTTGCCACTTCACAGATGACAAAACACCACCATGACATTTTCCTGACAGGACAATTTCCTACCAGTGCTTGTCAGCACGCCTTTTATTTATGTCTAAGATGATAAGTAAAACTGGTTTTGACCGGTCATATGATGTTAAGAGTTACATGTGTTTAAATGTTCCTTCCTGGTAAGCTGAAAATTGCTGAACTTTAATGCATAGCAAAACAGACCGCCTATTTCTGTGCCTCACATGTAGCTTTTCCCTTCTAAGGAAAGAAAGTGCTGTTCAGCACTAAAACATCTCTATTGCCTCTGTGTCCTCACCATTGCTAGGATGTAACAGAGGGCAGAAATGAGAATTGGATGACAACAGCAGTAAGCCTAAAAAGAGAGGATGAGACAGAAGTGGCCTTAGGCAGAAGAGTTTTCTCACACTGTGACCCAGGCCTCTCTACGGAGCCAACAGAGTTCATTTGAGGAAGATTTTGAACATTTAGCTGGATCTGTTGCTCTCTTGAAGATAATTTCATATACCTGTTTTACAAAACATTACTTGTGTCACCGCTCTGGAGCTTTTGTCCAGAAAAAGGTTTTCCTTACTTCTTGGGCTAAAACCAGAGTAGGTCAATTCTTTGTGAAGCACTCTAAGATGTCATTTCCTAGAATACTAGTAATTATGATTTTCTCACACAGATTTACCAGAAAATATTTGCTGTTGGATCCTCCAATGGAACAACTCCATTTTGCCTTACCCATAATGCAGTTCAATATATTTATCTTGCCAGGAAATACACGTTTGTCTAAGCAGAAATTTACTGCCGTATGCTCATATTGTTAACGATCAATAAACTTTATCATGCCAGTGACTCGATCCCAGATGCTTATCCTATCAGGAATTCATTCCTCTAAACCAATGTTTTCTACAAATCTATAATTAACCTAAAAGCCAGAAAGCTTTTCTCTATTGCCAGTATTTGTAGAGTACAGGTCCTTTCACATTTACTTTAGTGGAAACAGAGAAAACTGCGGAAGAAAACAGTTCTAATTATGTAAACACGTCACAAATAAGCTCGAGGTGCAATCTATGTATAGTACAACCATGAGAACTTTTTTCCCCACACAGCCAAGTCCATCAATGAGTTTCCCAGCAAGAGCAACATTTCTGACAACTTCTGCCAATTCTACCCCATCTCTTTCAAGTAAAAAACAACGTGTTTACCAATTCTTCCAAGACTTAATTTACTATGTTTGCCAGTATCTCCAAACTGCATGATATCAGGTCTGCCAAGAATTTACTTCATAAAATCTTCTTGCCAGGATGAGATATTGCAGATTTACATATCTTCAGACAAGCAGGATTCTGAACTCTCCAGTGAATAAGAGAATGCATTTTCAGATGTACACATTATGCATTTAGCACTGACTCTTTACTAGTCAATGACACTTTGTCAGGAGAGTTTTGTATCTGCTCCCATTCAGTTGTTAGGCCAGTAAAACTTTGTTTGGCTTGAAACTGTGGTGGTATTTGTTAAATCTTGAATTGTCTGGTAACTGCAAGTTTCTGATTTAAGTAACTCCAGACACACAATTCATCTTGCACCGGACTCTCCATGAGTGACACAAGTACTAGACCTGAAGAACAGCACCTAAAAATCATTGTTTAATGAACAGATCAATTCTATACTTACTGTTTGTTTTTTCATCTTACAACATGAGTGCAAAATACCTGTTGGTCTGCACAAGCACATCACTGATTCTTTACAGGTCAGTCCTGAATAAGTGGGGTAAGTTCATGCCTGACAACTTCTCGCAGAAATGCACACTAATTTGGCCAAAATTATTAATGCAATTGCTTTCAGAGGCAATGTTCTGGAAGAATAAATTCAACATGACAGAGGCTGGTTTCTTATGCCTACAGTAGTGTGACTGCAACCCTTTTATATGTGCCCAAGCTAGTGATGCTACAGCTGACATGAATATCAATAACAACAAAGCATTGCAAACAGGGAGCTCTTCAAGGCCCTGGTCCCTGCAGAGGTTATCCTTTCACAGCCACAGTGACAAGCAATGAGGGAGTTGCTCTAAGTAGATCTGCAAGTATATTTACACCATCTCTAGGTACAAAAATACAGCCATATATATCCCAGTTAACCAAACTCTCACACTGTGTTCAAGATAAAGTCACAAAACCCAAACATATCTAAGTCTTCTATATAGCACTTTGTTGAAATCTGTGTGTGTGACTTCTTCTTTCCAAAAATTGCAGTTTTGTAACTCTTTGGAGGGGAGAGAATATATGCAGATGGATTGAGGCTATCTCTGGCAGCCATGAATTATAGGTACTTTCAGTATATGAAAGTATAAAAGAGTAACTTGAGTCAGAATATCTGCAGTAAAATACAAAAAAGTTGTAATAGTTATGTAGCATAGCCTTTCTAAATTTTACATTAATTTACACTTCACTGAGGAGACAAATTTTCCATCTTCAAAAAGCTTATTTTTCTTTCATTTTCTTGTAAAAAAATTAATTTTATATTCAGAAAATTGGAGAAGGCTTTTCTGGCTATGCACTGAGGGACTGGGCTGCTTTGTGCATGTGGGTTTTTGATGTGGCTTTTTTGGGGGGGGTTGGGTTGGTTTGTTTGTTTGCTTACGAGTTGTTTGTTTTTTTTTTAAAAATACTAAAATTTTTAGCTGAGAAGCACTGGCCACACTGTAATGCAATTCAACCACTTCTTGAGGAGCAGGAAGGGATTGCCCCTGGAACCCCTCTGCTGTTACCTTTAAAGGGACAGACTCCCATTGCTTCTGACACACACTCTGATTCCTAAAAATATTCTTCCTGCCCCACCATCCTGCCTGAATTTGTGACAGAGCTGAAAGCAGCAGACAGGCCATTTTGTACATGCAGCACGTGGGTTTCCACAAGTCCATCAGGGCATGCTGCAGTAAATTCTCCTCAATCCTTCCATTTCTTTAGTCTTAGTCTTTAGCTTTCATCTCTAACCAAAGATTAGCTTTTTCTAACCTTAGCTCAACTATCATAAGTGCTCAAATCTTTGTCCTTATCATGCAAAAGGCTAAAATAGAAACTTAACTGTCAGGTTTTTCCTTATAATACACTAATTCTCTTCAGCTTTTAAATTACTTGATTATTGATATGATTAGAAATGTCAAGAGAATTGTTGCATTTGAATGAATTCACAGGCTTTATAAGCACAAGCAGGTATAATCTGCAGCCTCAACACTGATTTTTATACCAGAATGCACCCAACATATGCAAAGGTAATAAATATTCAGTGACCATTAGTAAGACGAGTAGCTCCTACTAAAGATATATTTGTCTATAGCTAGCTTGGGATGATTTCCAGAATATCACTCAGCTTGTCCTGCCAAAAAAAGCAATTTTACTTCAAAGAAATTTTTTTTCCTAAATTTTTTATATTATGGTATGTTTAAATATAAGTGAAAAGCAGGCTGACAGCACAAGCCTTTAAGAACAAAATGTTTGCTCATCTGCTGATAACATGATACTGTTTCATAGTAAATAATCATTAAGTAATAACCATAATTAGTAGATAAAATAAATTATTTACCTTGTGTGGACTGGTCAATGGCTTTTCTTTTTCTGCTATGACTGTTATAGTTAAGTCTTAGCTCTTGGCTATATTCATTCAGAGTTTCTCTAGAGTCATAAGATTGCCTTTGCTTTCCCCCATCTTCACTTTCATCTGAAGAACTTGTGTAAGTTAGATCCACTTCATGTTTAACTTTTGACAGTGGCTGGTAGGGTTTGCAGTCCATCTGCTCCATCTCTGATTAAATAGGCTCAAAGTCATGAAAACAAGTAACTGGAACGCCTTAAGGAAATAGTCCTGGAAAAAACAAACCAAAAACAATAATCAATTTCAGACATGATATAGAAATTTATCTCACTAAGGACAAACTTTATTTTTAGTTTATATAAACCAATTAAATTGTACAAATATCACTATAATTCAGGAAAGAAACTGAACATGTCATATTTCACTGGGGTGTTTTTGTTTTGAAAATAAGAAAAAAAAGCTACTTGAAGAAAAAAACTTAAACCCAAATCTTAAGTACTGTCCTATTAGACCAAGCAACAACTGTACTTTATGCATAAGATATGCTACAGCAAGTTATATTTGGTATTAAAGGTAAGATGGAAGAGTTACTATTTCTCTAAACGGATGCACATTCATCTTAAGTGAAAATATTATTTTATGACTTTTAAAACATGAAGCCTAGAAAGCAGAAAGTTCACCCTTTTGAAATATTCTGCTGTAAATTAAATTACATTTAATCAATAAGAGATTTCAAACTTTAGAAAAACACCAAACTTGTTAAAAATAAAAACATACCACACTGTCACTCTACAAAAGCATAAGCTGGCTCAGAAATGGACATTTTCTTTTAGATTGTGTGGACATTTCAACAGGAAGAAGCTTGTACCCTGCAGTACAACCCCTCTTTTCCTTGGCATCTCCCATCTAAACTCCTACCAACACGGGGCTTTACAGAACCGTAATGGAAAACTTCAAAACTGCAGTTTGAGTTTTTCATATGTATTTGTACAAAGACGTTCATTAAAATCAAGTCCATTGCATCTGCACATGCAACTGGTGCACTTGTCCTGTATCTTTGCCTTCACTAAGCTGTTTCCATCACTAATTTTTAAGACAAACTCGGTGGGAAATAACAGAGCACACTTTTTTACAGCAGCACAGCTCACAAACAGGGAGCTCTGTTTGGCTTTTAGATTAGCAGATATTATTAACCTAGAAAAACAAATGTAACAAAAAAAAGAAGGCGCCTGTAAACATTACTGCTAGAAGGCCAAGAAAAACACAGAAGTTCAAAGGGATTTTGCTTAATTAAAAAGCAATTGCTCACAGCTTCTTGATGATTTTAAGGTCAGTAGCCGAGCTAAGTAAGTTTAATACTCAGTTTGATATCAGCCTAGTTCCCATCTGCAACAAGGACTTTTAACCCCACACGTTGCCCATTGTGAGCATACAATCGGAATCTCCAAAAGCAACACAGGAAAAGGGAAAACACACATAAGAGAAGCATAAAAAGCACTTGTTCTTAGAGGGCTATAGAGATGACTAACTTCTCAAACTGTCTGAATGTTTGAGAAACAAGTGATGGTAGCTGTCACTGTGTTCCAGTATAGCAAACCTTCATCTCCTGTTTGTGTGTCCTCCCAACACTTTTGAAAGGATCACCTTCCTGAGAGGAGGGGAAAACACTGCACGTGATGCGGAAAGGGAATAAAACTTCTAACACAGTAACAGAAAAACAAAATCCAGGCCCTCAGAACCCTTGGAGGGAGGAAGGGAGACAGACCATTACAGTAGGAGTAACATCATGGAGCGCAAGCCTTGCTTTCCCCATGTTTTGGGAGATTATCTGAAGAAAGAGGTTAAAGGCAAGTATTTGCTTGAAACACTAAAACTCAGAGAGTTATATCCATCCCTTTAACCTGAGATGGAACAGCTCTTCAGAAGCAAACAGCACTTGGATAAACAGTAACAGCATTAAAAAAAAACCCACCAAAAAACAACAACTATAAAATGCAGTTCATATCTCCTACTTAGCAAAATGGGCTTGAAAGCACGTAAGTCAATAAAAAACTCTTTGAGAGAGAGAAAACAAGAAAGAAGAACCAAGAAGCTGCCAGAGACCAAGGCCAGCTGACAAGGGTGTCATGGGCTGCAGCACTGAGCACAGAGATTTGGGTTCTGGTTTGATCACACTGTATCAAATCGGTGTTAAAACGCTACGGCAGACAAGTTACTACTAAGCAATATTTGCTTCTCCAAAGCTATTTGCTTAAATAATTCACTGTTATTTGCCAACATTGCCTATTATTGCCTAGCTTCAGTACTTATTTTGGTGAGTTGCTTTACTAGCGATAGAAGAGCACAAAGGTGCTTTGACTTACGAGCACAGAGTTGGATTACAAGATGAACTGACGACTCTGTAGAAACGGTTACTGACAGGAAAAAGCCTTCCAAATGCCTTCTTTCTGACAGAATAAATGGAGATGAAGCTACAGAAGCCAGAAGAAAACAAGGAGAAATTAAAGGCCTCTATTAAGAAGATGCAGTAGAGAAAAAATAAATCTTGCCATGAAGGCAGCAAGTGCAAGCAGCCTCGGACGCACGTGGTGCGTCCTGCTTTCGAAAGCACAAAACGATGAATCTGACAAATTTAGCTCATTACTGGAAAAAAACAAATAAACAAAAAACCCACAAAACCAAAACACACAAGTTCCTCCTAAAAGATGCTGTGCATCTGTTTTGTGGGAGGTTTCAAGTGATTTTTTTAAATTTTTTTTGAACAAGTAATAAAAAAATTACTAGGATGCACAGAGACCTGTAAAACTTAAGCTGCAGCAAACCAACTACTTAAGGAAGATTTATTTTTATTCTTTAAAAACAAGGTTTAATAACCAAAGTCTTTGTGAGAACTGCTTGTAACAAGAAAATATTTAATTATGTTAACCAAGGCAGTAGACAGACCAATTCATTTAATGTAAGAAATTAATATTAGATTTATTACCTATTTTGGGTCTTCTCTTTCAATTCTAAATCCATGTAAGAGCTCCATGAAATATCGCCTTAAAAGCTGTAATTTTATTATTCCCTTTTATATAAGGGCAAGAATGATTAAAAAATATGACCAACTTCTGAATATCACAGTTTAACACCACATTGCCCCGCCTGGGGATGCTACTTCTGCCATTGCCATGTATGCCCACATTTCCAGCTGTAGGGATGCAAAGGCCTTTGTGTGTGAAGCCACAGCTCAACTTTTCCCAAGGTAGTGCTGACCACCAAGTCACTCCAGCACCAGGCTGGAGTCATCTCCAGTCACACAACCAGAAAGACTCAGCATGAAGTTTTATATCCTTTATAGTGGAAGGATGTGGGTACAGATTTAATGCAGACACATCCCAAGTCACCTACTCATTCACCACCTGAAGGAAGAAAATCTTCAGCTCCCCTGGCCAACTCTTCCCTCTCCACCCCAATTGTACCAAAGCCATCTAAAACTCAGCAGTGCTAAAGGCTCACATAAGGGCAAGAGATACAGCACCAGAGTGTCAAAGATCACAGTAAACTTTGGCTTCCTTTCACACAGGGACTAAGTTTGTGCTTCCTTTGTCTTTGCTTAGGGCATGAGGGCCTCATAAACCCAAAGCTATCTGGCCTGACATGAAAGCAGGTGATAAATCATTTGCAAGAACTGGAAAAATACTTCATCAAATTTTTCATCAAACAAAAAGCTTTTATGCATCAGAAACACATGATTAAAAAAACCAGATCAAATCTTCAAGCTTTTCTACAGTGAAAGAATCAGTTTAACTTAACAAATGACGCTACATTGTGATAGCCTGAATTTAAACACTGGCAATCAAATACTTGCCCCTTATTTCATATTTTGTTTGGAGAAACACAACACAAGTAAGCAAGTCAAAATGCTGAAACAGGGCAGGAGTATAAAGAATATTGCCTTGATGTTTACATAGGCTTCTTCAAATAACTGTCTTTCAAGTAACTAAACAAAACACATGGACGATCAATATCAAGTTGACCTTGTCAGCAAAATGATAAAGTCTCATAAAAGCTTACAGTTCCTGTAAGTGACCTCTCTGTAAGTGTCTTAATGCTCTCCTCCTCACAAGTAGCACTTTGTTGCCCTTTCCACCACTGTTCTGTCATTGAAAGGTTTCACAAAATATGTAATAAAAATATTATCGGTAACTATAAACATATAAGTATATGAAATACATATTTAGGCAATGAATAGCAGATAATTCTGAACCATACTTTAAAACAGATACTGTATGCAGTTTACAGTTGATTTTGTAGAAGAATACACAACTGATCATTTAAATTCCCAATGAACCACTTTTGCAAATGCAAAGAAGTCAAAAAGCTCTATTGGACGGGAAAATACCACTCAAAGTAATGGAGCTAATATAGATCTATATGGATTTTAATGTATGATTTATGCAACTTTCTAAATGCACATTGTACGAGTTATTAGAAACTATTTTCACATATCACTTTCATCAAGATTCTTTCCCATTGGCCACGTAACTCTCCTGTGCTGCTCAGATCAGAAGCCCATTTGCTCAGGAGTAGAGGAACATGGGGGTAACTGGCTTATGAGGGAGTTGGGATGGGGCTGTTTGCAGTGCACGTGCTCATCCAGAAGTATTTTATAACAAACCCCACTATATGCATTTATACTGCATAGAGGAGGCTCTGCACTCAAACCCAGCGATGCCACAGAGATCACATTACTTTAATAGTGCTTTTTATAAATTCTTAATAGGCTGCCCTGATAGGGTGCCCATTTAATGAACAAATTTCCATAGTGATTACCCACCATCAGCCCCGTCAAATCACCAGTGGCATACCCAGTTGGTTACCAGTAAGTCCAGAATTATTTAGAGAGGTCAGGTTACGGTTGCTAATGAGTATCATGTAGCAGAACAGGGTTTTCCAGAAGTGTAGAAGAGTAAAAACATGAAGAATTGTAACCTCTGTTGGCCTCAACTAATCATTATGTTTAATACTCAGATATTCCACACCATTTAGCATTAAAATGTAATTGCAGTTATAATGCTAAAATATAACCAGGAAACTGTCCTTGTTCTCTCCTATATTTCTTTTCTTTCAACACATACCCTTATCTGAAAGCTACCATTTGCTTATTGCCTTTTCAGACCACTAGTTTCTGAAAATGAACTACTAAGCAGGTATATCAGGTCTGGACTGCTGAAGGCAAAAAGAACAGCACCTTTATTCTGCAGGCCTTTCTGAAATACAAAACTGTAAAATATGAAAGGCAAACCAGAACAAACACTCTTGATTTAAACCTTTAAGAAATGCAATACCAAGAAAAAGAAGTAAAAATATTCTGACCTTGTACATACTTTCAGAAAATATATCCCTCAAATATTTGTCTAGAGATTATAAACAAAGGAAGTCCCTTAAAGTTCTATTTTTTCAGAACAGTTATACACAGAGTTGAGCAGCAGTAAAGCAGGATCAAATTATGTTTTTATGTGATGCATGGAATTAGAAAGCACTATGAAGAAATATGGAAAGTCTGCTTAAGTTTGGAGGATGGAAGTAGATAATACTTTCCACTGGAAGGAAAAAATCTCATGCTAAAAATCAAGAACACAATCCCTAGAAGATGGACTGAAGAAATAGAATTTATAAAACCCAAACAAATAAGCAAAATTCACACGAACATTTTCTGTGGATCATAAAATATTAACACATCAAAAGGTGTTTGAAGATGACACAAGGATGTATGGATCACTAGCTAAACGGTATTTCTCTGGGAGTGAGTGAGATTGTGAAATGATGAGACACTGTGTTATTCTTGCAGGTGGGCTACTAGTGCTTCTGAAAAAGAAGAGATGCACATATAAAAGATGACAATCTTATGTTTTTTTACATATCATTCTAAATCAGACATGTAAATGCAAAAAATGCAAAACAGTTTTCAGGGACATGTTATGGGTTTAAACACACTTTCTAGAGGATGTGCTCTTTTAACTTACAGATGGATTACACTGGCTCATACATTTATATGTCATGGTGATAGATGCAAGTGGAATAAGGTTCATTTTCACATTTAATGATCTTCATTTAAAATTAGTCAAAGTCTAATTTAATTGTACTTAACAAAGTAATTCGAAGTGTCGCCCATTTTATCCAAAGTTTCGGAGACAAAACACTGCAGAGTAAAATTGTAAAGAAAGTCAGGTTGTTGCAGGATTTTGTGGCATATGGCAAGACTGAAAGTGATCTGAAAAACATACGTTATGTCAGCTACTCAACTGTGATACAGAATTCTTGGCCAATATGTGCCCTTCACTTTACTTGGAGAATTGCCACTGACTGTAAAAATCACACAAGTCCCTAATGTTTTCTTTTGGAAACTCACCATTTGATGTTAGTGAGATTCAAGCACAAAAGATCAAGCTCTACTGCTGTGGGACAAAGCACATCCACAGTTTGGAGTGATACCTTCTGGACAGGTTCAGAATATCTCCTGAACACTAAGTCTTCCTCAAGGGTTTTACTTTAGGAAACACAGTTCCTGATTATACTGCAGAATAACTCCTGGTGTGAACATTTTGTCCTCTCAGAAAACGTAAACACTGTGAAACACTGCAACTAAGAATCCTGAAGAACATGAAGAAGTCTGGGCTTAAGTAAAATAGCCAAGTGCTTGATATATACACATTTGGTCCATAACATGGGCAAGTCATCTAATGCCTTTGCAGCTTAATTCCCAACTGTATGGCAGGGACAATATAGGGAAAGAGGTAAAGGAAGCTTGGCCTCTATGAGAGTATAGGTTGAGATTACAGGATCAATATTCCAATATGGATCTCTCAGAAGTAATTTTTTACTCCAAGAAGGATGTATAGTCAAAGCTGTATTTTCTTAGTAAAAGACAGTGTAAAAACACAATAGAATTGAAGAAAAGGAATGTTCCCCCCCCACATTCAAGAATCCCTGAGACAACTAAGCTTCCTCTCACTGTACTGGATATTTCCAATATAACCTCGGCACTCCTTTATACTAAAGACATCCAGATG
The DNA here is from genome assembly GCF_003945725.1 of Corapipo altera. Classification (NCBI taxonomy): domain Eukaryota; kingdom Metazoa; phylum Chordata; class Aves; order Passeriformes; family Pipridae; genus Corapipo; species Corapipo altera. Next base: position 9,261,056 of record NW_020884891.1, read on the forward strand.
AAGTGTTAAAATGCTTCTCAATGGAAGCTCAGATTGTTCTCCACCCTTATTATTAGTGTTCTGTTGGCAAGAGCATATTTTGCATTGTAAAGACCTAAAATTAGAATACTCCACTTAGTAACTGACTTCTATGAAAATACAGTTGAATCTTGGCGCTCTTCTGAACTAAAGAGGTAAATAATATCACAATGTTTTTATATATATATATCTCTACACTAAGTGTTATTATCTAACAATATAATACAATAGTGAGGCGTACGTGTACTTGTGTATATGCAAGTAGGAAAAATGGAATCTTAATTTCATCTAGGAATAAGCTTTGGAGGGTTCATTGTTTTAAAATACGCTGGCATGGAGCAAGTACTATATTCACTTATATGTGACAAGAAAATTGAATCATGCTTCGGTTATTTTTTGATAATGCAAATTGTATAGTCATCAAATTGAGATAATCATTGCTATGTCTCTCTTCCAACTGTGTGCTTAATTAAGAAGACACAGTAAGGCTTAATTAGCAAAAAAGTAATTTTTAAAATCAGGTTTAGCTGCTCAGAGATTACAAAAATTGAAAATAACATGCTCTGTGTAGATACTATTAATTTTTTGAGCCACTAATTTAAATTTTGCATCACAGTAAGCTTAGCACATGAGAATAATTTACAACACATCGATACTGTGGAACATCTAAACCACAGTTCAAGTATTAGATTGTCACTGATACTAGGCTGCCTTGGCAATGATGTTTGAAAATATTTAGCTAACAATTTTGTCAACATGTTCATTTTCCCTAATTGGAATAAAGAAGTCCTCTTTCCACAACCTAGACATTCACGAGAGTATTTATGGACTATCAAAGACTATGAAGAAGTCTAAGTATCATAATGCTTGATGAGACAAAAGATTTCATCAGTTGACATCACAGTGAACAAAGTCACAATTTTCCTGGTAGGTTTTCCCTCTTCCCACCTTGGAAGCAATGAGCTGTTGTGGTAGATCTCAGGAGGTCTTAGTAATTTTCATTTCCACTTGCAAAATCAAAAAACCCACCGAATAAAAATCTCTGAAACAAAATGCTGATACGAGCTCCTCAACTCCAGTTGAAGATTGCTAACGGGACATATTCTCCTAAATATTATCAGCACCTCTTTAGTATTGTCTACTCCTCAGACACACAGCAGAGATATGAACTTTTATGAAGTCACCATTATTTACTGCACACTGAAAGTGAATTTTTCAGTCTTTTCCTACATAGCTTTCCTAACTTTTGCTCTTCTAACTCTGGAAAGAAATACCATCAATTATTATGCAGTTCTGACATCACCTACTAAGTTAAAACTTGAAAAGCTTTTTAGGCATTTGAAGTACTTTTTGCAAGACCTGACTACTGCCTGACCATAGGACCAGCATCTGCCTCACCCTCATTTGAAGTCCCACTCAGGCATGATGGTGTCAGTCACGCAAATAGCAACCTGAGAAGTGATCTTTCTGTTCCTTTTCTTCTTTCTTTGATGTCTGTCAAAGTATTCAGTGTCTTCAAGTGCCATTGTTCTGACAAGCAGACCCTCCCAGTGGACTTGTACTATATACTGTGACTCCCAGAACCACTATTATTTGAGCTGGTGTCAGATTGATTTTCTTTCTGTTCATGATAGTGCTATGATCTTGCAGGGTTGAAATTACCGCTGATTTATGCCTTGATGCAACCCCTCGAGAACTGGCTTGTATCAGCATGTCACCTATGAAAAGGTACATCTGAATCCTCAGAGATCTTTCTAGTGGAACCTTTGTTCTCATTTCAATAGAGAATCCTTTGTAATGAATGTTTGCTAGAAATTTCTCCTGCAAGTACCAAGAGTCTTCTGTAGTGCAAACTGGAAGTATATTATGCATCTATCCATTTTTACCATCTGTGGGAGCTTTCTTGGCAGAGATTATTTTAAGTTGTCCATCCACAACCCTACAGTTTTTGCAAATTGATTACACAATTTTCTTTAGTACCTTACAAAGACAATGCAGCAGTGCTGGCACTGAAGAGAAGGACTATTCCCTAGCTCTGTGCCTGAAGGCTCACCTACGTATGGAAATGTAAAAGACTAAAAACACACAGTCATGCCTCTAGTGTGTAAGTGGAAGGCTGTTTCCTTTTATGGCCAGGCCTTCTTTTATTTGGGCTTCAGAACAGGAAATAATTTCTATTGTTTAAGCATTATTCAAATTTTTACATATTCTGCCTATTAACATCATGGACAGTTTTTGCACTCTCATTACAAATAGCCTCTTGATTATATCTTTATGAGCTATTTTTCCATAAAACATAGCATGTCTTCTGCAGAAATACATTAACAGGGAGGCACTCATTTTACATTTAAACAATTCTAACATGGTAAATTGAAATTGAAATCTTCTTACCTATTCTTAACATCAGTCTCTGAAATCTTAACTTATATCCTTTTTTTCCCCCTGTTGCTAGAGCTGTTTCCCCATGTCTTCTTTCAGTGTAAGTGCTTCTGGAACAGATACTGTCCTTTCTTCTAGCTTAGGCTGCACTATCCAAAATATCCTTTTCAAGAATACTACAAGAGGGACTGATGCAGTCAAATTTTTTGGAAACTGGTATTCTGCAATAACCAATTTAAATTCAAAAGTAGATGGGACTTCGCTGCAACTGATTTTTCCTACTAAACATGAAATTAAACAGAGATGTCTAAAAATCAAGTACTACTCTTCTGTTTGAGTGTTGGAAGGAAGATGAACCTTCAGAAAAAAATGGATAGCCTCTGTATCCCCAATGACTTCCAAGGGAGACCAGGATGACTACAACCATGCCATGGGTACATAAAATGGGAAAAAGGAAACGATGCCACACTTCACATAAAATTCTCAGCTACTTAAGCCATCATATAATATATCTAATATATTACCATCACTATGATCATCCTGCTAAAGTACTTGGCAAGAATACATTCTCCTTAGCACTTGTACAATGACTCCATTTAGCTTAGCCCTCTTTCTTCAGCTGAGAAATCATAGCAAGGAGAAAGAGAGAGAAGGACAAAACTGAAATATGTGGCTCTTGTCCATTACTTTTATACGTGTGTATACACAGACACACACACACACATCTACACTAGCCACATTTAAAAAAAAAATCAGAATCATTATCCTTGCCTTATTGTTAGGCTGTGCTGCTGTCTCGGTGAATAATTTTTCCTCAGGGATGTTGTGTGGGTAACAATTCCACCCATGTTAATTTTATTTACATTGGGAGCACTGTAGTGTACGTTTAATGTGAAGCTGTGTTTCTCTCATGAGCAAGAAAAATGTCACTTTTCTTTCCCAAAGCACCAAAAGGCTCCTTTTACTGTCACAGAACACAATTATATGTTAGAGCTCTGCTGTCTTTCCAGCCAACAAGGCAAGAAAATGACCTTTCTTTAACCTATGGCTGAATTGCATTATGTTTGGTTCAGTGGATGTCCTTTTTTATATTCTCCCATATCAAGTGCATCCGCACTGAGGTTATGAAATGGGTGCCTGCCCTTCACATCTGTTAGTGATTTCATTTTTTCCAAAAACTTGCTTTCAATTGAGTAGGGATGTTAACTCTCATCCCGCATTTCATATCCTGGTTTGCAACATTTGTGAATACCTGAAAATACTCAAAGCTGGAAGGAGACTCTGCCAGCAGAATTTGGTTATTGGTTGCTGCATTTTGCCCCATGACAAGATCATGTAAAAGGCCAGGAAGAAATATGCCACAAACACACTCACTGCGTGTCACACTGTGGTCTTGTGCAGAATGACAACGCCCTGACACAGTCCCCATATTTCTCCTCCATTCTGTGAAGCAACCTGCATGTCTGCCTTTTCATTCATGGGCAGCTTGGTAATGAAAGGAAAGAGATTCCCCACAGCACAGCTTTCTCAATTCTGCTTTGGCTTATATGCACAAGAAGCAGTAAAATGCAGTTGTGAAGTAAGCCAGTGCTGATCTGCACAGGAGAGCAAGTCAGCAATGGAGGATTTGTGAACGTGATGTTGAATGACAAGCATAATTGCTGAAGAAAATCACGCCATACAGCTTCAACAGAATATTTAGTAGGTTTTTAAAATTAAGAAAGTTCAGAGACAAAAGAAGACCATGCAAATCATTATGCACAACTCATATCACAAGCAGCCATCTAAATAAGCTCCCCTAGAAAACGTTTGGCATCCCTGTTGATCTGGAGGAATTCTAAATATTCATTTCAGTGCTTTTAGGTGTACAGGAGTTCTAAGGTTCAGCAATTTGCAAAGTGACAAGGTTTATGTCAACTGTTATTAAAGATGACTCATATTAATATAACTGCTCTAAGAAAAGGAATTGTGTAGTTTAAGGATACCTTCCTAAATGCTACCATTTTACCAGCACATTGTTTGTTACAACAACACTGAATGTGTTATTAACGTGGAGGTAAAATGTGACTGTAGGCACACACCAGAGACAGGCTGGTGACATATATTAACCTTGTGAAGACACCATTCTCTTCAAAGCTTATGTCTGATTTTCTGCTATTACATTTCACTGAAAATAAACTGGAAGTACCAAACATTCAAAATAAAATTAAACAGCCATTTCTTGTTCTGTAGTAAAAGAACTCTCTGTATACAGTCAAAGACCAGGTTGAAGACCTTTATGAACATCCAGAAGCACTTCATGCTCAAGTGACTCTTAGAGATAGGATCTCTATTACCAATAATGGTAAAAAGACCCGAGAAATGTCTGCACTGATTCCTCTGAAGCAGATCAAATAAAATACAGGTTTCACGACAACCTACAGTAGTCTGTATAATTCTGGAACAAAGGTGCATTGTCCAGGATTAAACAAACAAACAGAAACAACTAATCAAGAAGCAACAACAAAAAACCAAACAAAAAACACAAGCCACATCCCCACCCCAAATCACTTCATCTGCAGAGTGACATCCTTTCTGTAAAAGCACAGCTCTGCATATACCACTAGAGCACAGGTTCTGACACACGGTCACTTACAGAGCATCTGGCTCTCAAGAGGTGGTATTTGTGGTTTTTACGAACACATGTATGTTTTTTGGCTTCGTTAAAATACTGAGACTAGAAGAGTTTTAAACTATGCAAATTTTTACCTCCTAGAAAAAACACAGGGATTTCTTCCTCATATAGAATCTATTTATAGTTTTATATTGTACCCTTAAAAATTACAAGGGACTCAAATCTGCAGTCTCAACTAAAAACATTACCATGGAGTTTGATACTAAAATCATCAGTAGAGGGCCCATTCCTCATTTCAGCTTCAATGATTCCCAAACTCATTATTAATAGACTTTCAGCTAAGTTTTCATCAAGACTGGAGACCCAATCACAGTTAAAATAAATAAAAATTAAACTCTTACTCCTACACACAATTCTTACAACAATCGACCTTGAATCACATGTGTTGAAGCTGCTGCCAGAAATAAAGACAGAAATGAAGCAGCTCTGGTTCTGCATGCACTGTCCTATGGATGCTTTTCAGAGAGCAGCAGAACCTGGTCCCAGGGTGACATCCCAGCTGGAGTACTTGAAAGGGGAAACAATTATTTTTGCAGTGGTTTCAGCTGATCTATATCAGCTGATCCGTTCCCATTTTAGGCAATGAACATGACAGATCGAGCATCATTTTAACAAAAAAAAAAAACCCAGTCAACTTGTTACTGGAAATGGCTGAACAGTTGGAGGAAGAAAAAAAATTGCCATCAGTGGACTAAGAGGAAAGAGATTTAGTTTCAATTTTTCTTCTGCAGTTAATGGAATATTAAAGAAACTCAAAAACCAAAATCAACCAAACAAAAACAGTTAAGCTATTGCTACACCAAGCTTTATGTGACAGATATTGTTGCCTAGAGATACAACTGCACCACTCAGTTAATTTAAATAAATTTAAAGATGAGCACACGTATAAAATTGGATCAAGAATTCCAGGGCTCACCAGAACCATTTCTAGGTAGTACTACCTTCAATACCACTATGGTCAGTATGCTACCTCTGTCAGAAGAACACAGAACTATTTTTATTTTTATCTTCCCCTGCATCATTAAGACTTTTAGGAAGTTGCTTTTCCTTTAATTCCTAAAACATTTATTATTCTTAAACACTTTCATTTCGATTGATCTTCAAGGTCAGTTCGGTAGCCCAGGCATTTTCCTCCTCCTGAAATTATACATTTGAAAAGTCATGTCTCAACAACACATCCATCTGTGTGACTTTCTGTGAAACCTTGTTTGACACCTAAAACTGCAGAGAATGAAGCACAATCTCCCTCTAGATCTTGTGAAACTTCTTCTGTCAAGTCAAGTGCCAGGAGTCTTGTAAAAATCTTGTAAAGTACAAAGGTCTTTTGTTCTTTAAATAACAATCTACCTAAGTTTTTTCCTTGAATAAAGTGTGGAGGAAGTTGGTAAGTGTACAAAATGTTGTAACACTAGTACCTTAGCAAAACAAACAAAAGAACAAATAAACTATTCTCTACGTTAGTGGGGAACAAGAGGAACTTTTATATGTCAAAGAAAAGAGAAAACACAAGTTGAGGCTACACTACACTAACCAGACACCAGAGGTGAAATGTGAATGCTTTCTTACGTAGAGTTCAGTAATTTATTATCGGAAAAATGAGCTCATTAAGACTAAAAACTTGCAAGTTACATAATTAAGGTCATCCTCATATTATCCTCTTAAATAATATTTCAAATTGAAGCCTGAGCAAATAGAGTGAAACTGCTGGAGCTGCAATACTCACCACTCTATTGACTTTGAAAGTTAGAAATACTTTCCTGTTGTTTTTGTTTCCTGGGCTGGGAGTACACATTCTTCTAAAATCTGCATTTCTTCTAAAAATCTACATGCATTCCTCTAAAACTCGATGGGAGCTGCACTGACGCACAGTGGCATAAATCAGTTTAGATGCAAACTTCCTGTATTTAGCAACATAATCTGGTGATTTCTGCTTTACAGTTCAAAGAAGAGCACTAAGGTAACTATTGCACTGGGAGAAACACTGAAAAAAAGTGTCTTATTAGCAGCTTGAGACGGTCCATTTTGCAACCACAGATGTTTGGAAGCTGAACTACTTCAATAACTTGGTTTTAAATCATCTTAAGCCGTATTACACTTCAAAAGTAATTCAGATAACAAACTGTATTAGATGAGTTAGGAATTAAAAATCCTCCTTTATCCATTCAGTAGAAGGAAAGTAACAGACAAGTGAATATTTTAGTGAAAGTGCATGGGACAAAAAATGTTAAAAAGTGAGTTAAGAATTCATTACTTTTTCTGGATAACATTCAAATGTGGGTGCACACGGATAGCAAATTAATCAGTTGACCAAATCACCGGGTAAATTTATCTCCCTGATGAGTTTAGACATAAAAGAAAACATGAGAAATTGAATTCTTACAGCATAAATATCTTGGTTGAATCTGGAATGTAATCAACATTATCATATTTACTGAAAGTTAAAGACTTAAATTAATGAGTACCATGTGTTTATCTACCAAATTTCAACTTGCTTATCTAGTCTGATCATCATTTTCCAACTCAAATGATTATGAGAAATGCTGGATAAATGTTTAATAATGATCAAACGTCTTTTTACATCAAAACAAACAAACTAAACAACACAGAATACATTTTCATTAACGCATAAAAATGGGAAATGGATCTGCTGGAGATACTGGTGTTCACAATAAAAAATAACCCATTAGGATAAATGTATGTATTGCCTGCAATGAGAGGATAAGAAAGCAACTCATTTAGTGATCTGTGTTTGGCTGATCTTAAAAGTATTAGTTCAGATTTGAGATAACGGATCCTAATTCTCATATAAAAAATTTAATCTTTAAAGTGCAATAAAAAATGCATTTGTGAAAAAGTTTCCTGAAACATTAAACTACCAAGTAAAAAGTGAAGCACTCTGCTCATGAGAAGTATCCTGTTCAGAAAACATGAACTGATTGAGAAAAAGACTGAGTAATGATGACAAAATATGTAGAAATTTATCACTGCCAATTCCCACTGACAGGGTCAGCAGCATCTGGATATTGGTACTGCACAATCTGTGTCATGTGGTCCTTTTTATCGGATCCATATTATTCCAAAAACATAACTGAAGAAATACAGAACAGTACTCCTGACTATCAGGTTTTTCTGTTCAGTATCCAGTCCTCTACATTCCCAACCAATGAAACATTATTTCCAATTGAGCCACATTAAGCAGTGAACTCCACAGTCGGTTTAGATTTTGTAATTCAGAGTTCTTTTAGCAGGATTAGGTTGATTTCAGCGGAGATGCACAGGCTCCTGAGAAGTTAAGATCTCCCAGATTTAAAATAAATAAATAAGGGAGTCCAAGTTAATCATCAGAAACAGCCTAATCAGATTAAGGTTGTGAACTCTGGACTACCACAGTGTTTTCCAGCAGCTTGGCATGCTTAATCCACAAATGGATAATACGATACAAAGCATTTCTATCAAATAGTTCCTTGTAAGACACTAAACCTATCATTTTGGTAAAGCAAACAAATATCTTTTCTAAATCTAATAAGAGATTTAACCAAGATCTTTTAGCAAGCTATCAAGGGCTACAATTGTCGTCAGGTTAATCTTTTTTCCTCTCACAACAAGCATATTTTTTTTGCATATCCAAATGGACTGCCATTTGAAACAAGATAGTTAAACAAACATTTCAATAGAAGTATATTAAACTCCTTTCTTCTTACAGAATTTTCTTGTACTAGCTATTAATTTAAACCTCAAAATTTCAGAACCACTCCTCACCTACAAGTCTGTTTTGCCAGTATTTTTTTCCCTTCTGCATCTCTCCTTTCATCCCAAAGATATCACAGCCCTTTTCCTCCCACTTCACTGAAGGGTTTGTCACCATGACACTGCCAATACTATGCTGAGGTCTGAACATAATTTTGATTAAGGCCTAAAGATTAACAGCTTGTTTTTAAAAAGCACGTATATGATATGTCACCTTTCATAGATTACCATTTATAAAAGTTTCATCCTCTGCATTACAGTACTTAAAATGATAAATTTTAAAACCACTGTTATTTCTAAAGGTTTATTTTTACAGATAATGGTATATTATAATGCTGGACATTCCTAATAAACAACATCAAACCCACAAACATGGTGCTTTAGAAGTATCAACAACTTCTAGATCACAGAAGTACCCATGTTTCCCCACTCCTCCTTCCACAAACCAAAAAGTAGATTGCATTTAAAAATAACATTAGTGCCCATCAAAAAATTCTTCCCAAATTACCTATTCCTCAAATTACTTTCTATGAACTGTAAGACTGCTTTCAAGAAAACATGTGGCTTCTCCTTTATCTATACTGGACTAAATAGTACAGAGCCATTTCAAAACACCCTTTCCCTGGAGTGCACACCATGTATGATGTAACTGCCTTGTTAGCAAAGGTCATACTCATAGTCTAATATTATTTGGTACATTTTACTTGTCAGCTAAGCTTGGATGAACATATACAGTTAACAGATTGAACAAGCCTTGCAGATGTTTCCTATCGACTCCTGACAAATGAGAGATAGGTAAGGACACACAGTTCTCCTGCCTTGCTGATATCTGTATAACAAACTCTTCACAACTACAAGCAGAAATTAAAACTCTGACATGGAATTCAACTTGGCTTGAAGCTAAGAAGGTGCACTGTCCTATCACAAATAATATGCCATTCTAATATGCAGCATCTGCCATAAAGTTTCAGGGTCACCTAAGTAGTCCAAATTGATGTATCTATGTGTTTTACAATACATGCATAAAATTGGAGATCCCTTAATTTATGAGTAAGAATATTTTTTAACCTATAGGATAAGGGTTGCTATTTTTCTGTCTGCAAAACCCCAAGCAGAAATATTGTGCTTGCAGCCCATATGGTACAGGCACAGGCACTTTGGGCTTCTGGAAATCTTAGATTTGTTGTGCCTCCCCTATGCAGGTAATCTGTGAGTGTACAACAAAGTCAGATCACTCAGGTGCATCAGACTTGCCTTGTACTCACAAAATACCTGGGTGGTACATGCACTGTAGGTTTGCATGTAGGCAGAGGTAGTCTCAAAGATTCACCATGGAAGTGAAATTTTACCCAAACAAAATTTCTGCAAAGAAACGTGGACATGCCCAGAAAACATCCCTGGCTCTTGTCTCCTGAAGTGGCCAAATCCACTTGGTGATTTCCAGACTGACCCACGTCAGGAACTTGGGGAAGGCACTGGATCTTACCTGAGACATCACAGGCCAGATTAACCTGCAGCAAAGCAATATGCAGGAAATTAAACTGCATTTAATGTTTAATTAAACTGTGTTTGTTATGGAAGACAAAACATGGTCATTCGTTTTACTGCACACCTCCAGAATCTGAGAGTTTATCCAAGAGGTAATACTGATAAATACTGTTTAAAAGAATGACACACAATTGCACACATGAATATGTGTCTTTATGGCTATGCAAACAATATTTAATTGGTCAATTTTTTTTCCCCAACTATAAAGCAGCACTCACATTTGTTCATTAATTTTTCATCAGACAATTTCTGATTTTCAACTGTTTTCTAAGAAAAAAACATTTTTCTTCAGAATAAAACAATTTTTTAAACAAAAACCTGTAAATTAGTCAGCTTTCTATTCTTCAAATAATACTTATATTTTACCACAAGAATCAGATTTAGTGCCAATGGGTATTTGTTTATTTTCTAAATAAAATTTTATAACTTCTTCAGTACAATTAGTAGAGAGCTACTTGATTCTGACCATATTTTTGAAGTACAGTTTAAGCAGTCATACATGTATAAATATTGCCTCAATTTACTAAGCTAGTTATTCCACTGTTCATTCCATCCCCAAGAAAATTACAGAGATAAGCTTGAAATGAGCAGACCAGACAGACTCACTACTTTGTTCATCAAAGAGCTGCACTGACAATGGGATCATACATCCAAGTTATGTAAAAGCATCAGCAGCTTTAGATTCTTTTGATAATATTTGTCCTTTCTCGGTTTCTGAACAGCACCCATTACTTTATAACACTGTGGTATTATCAGAGCCTGCAAGAGCTATTCTGCCACAAATAATACACATTTCCCATGCCAGCCTCATCAGAAGGAGGAGACCTTAGCTATGTTGGGGAAAATATATTATAAACATTTATGTGAAGTTTAAATTTCTATCAATAGGTGGCAACACTGTTATGTGTAACATATGAAGACTCGTATTTATGTACAAGCATTGCCCAGACAATTTCCACGCTGCTCTGGCACATTTTGCCACATGTTGCTTCATTTTGTTTTAAATGTTACCTGACATCATTTTCCAACCACCTACAAGTAAAACCAGTCTGGTATCATGTGCTTTAGAGAACATATGTGTGGATTAACAGGATATTTTAAATTATTTTAGTAATTCTCCCTGACACACTGCAAATTGTGCCAGTTGGATTAGAAGGCAAATATGTGCATTTGGTGTATGGTCAATAGGATAACATGCACCATGGTTGCTCCTTGGAGACTAATAGATTTTTCAGGAAGACTGAGGAGTTGCTCTTACCCCTTGTGAAGCCCACATGGCTGCTGGGGCACTTGGAATTTTAGGGGTGTTGAATCTTTTGCTCATTTGTCATCACAACCAAATTTTATATTGCAGCACAATGCAGAAAAATTCCAATTTTTGAACACAAAACTTTAAACATGGTCACCTGTTTAGCGTGTCTTAGGCTGAGTCTCACATCCCAAACTGACACCTGTGCTGGAAGAAAAAAAGGCACTGGTTGGTGAGTTAAAACTGCTGCTCTACAGAAGCTCCTGAGCTACAGCCAGGACATGAGATTTGCTTGAGGTCAGAGAGGCTGCCACAGGTAATAAGAAGCAGAATCTGCCTCTCCTGCCTCAACTGTGAGCTTTAGCCAAGAGGCAGGTGTCACTTTGCAGATTACATTGTGTTCACCACAGTCAGGAAACCCAGAGCTCCTTAAAGCCAAGATATCTTCATACCAGCTCACCAGCACAAAGCACAACAGACTAATTAATTTTACTTTCCAAATATGCTTTTTTAAGCTTCTATCACACCAAACAAGAATAGCTCTAGAAGGCCTAGTGCTACTAAACCTTCATTTCTATATATGCTGTTGGTCTATAGAGAAAAGCTAAACCTTCAAAGAGACAGGATTATACAATAAGATAACAGCCCAACACACACAGATAGGCTTTTGTTATTTTCTGAAGTACATTCGTCTCCATTTTGAGCAGGGGCTTTTTTTTTTTTTAACTAAAGAAAAATCCAACTGTGTATTCTCAACTGATAAGAAATGAATTTGGGTGTCAGTGCAACAGCAAAGCTGTAGAAATTTTGATAAAGCTCTTTCTGGTGGGGGGAGAAAAGGCATCAAAGAGGTTATGTTGAACAATTTTTCAGGTACCATGGTTACAGTTGACCAGAAAAGGCTTCCTATGTTACATCTCTTTGGATACTCCATGAATTTTCAGTTTAATAGCAATGTCACATGCTGGGTAGGCTTCAAGTATGATAAAAGCGATTTACAGATTACTTGGATAACATTAAAAGTGACATTGTAATTTAAACTACTCCAAGTGTTATGAGGAGAGTTAAAATCCATTAAGACTAACATCTAAAATCTGTACAAACTCTTTCATAAATTTACATACATAAATACTGATGTATCTCAATACACACAAATATGTAGACCCACAGGTTATTCTTATCTGAAGCACTATCTTTGCACTGTCACAAAACTGATACGGGAATAGCACTGTTATCCTAAGAGAACTCAATAAACAAACTGAATATATGTTTTAATTGATAGCACAATATAACACCTCCAGGTTAAACAACTAAAACTCAAAATATGCATATGCACATGTGGCATATGTTAGATTTAAAACAGAGGGGCAGTAACCATCAATTATCTTCTCAATTACATTTCCACCTGGTGGGAAACATTTGTTTTAAAAAATACTTTCAGATTTAGGTTTATCCTCCCTCTCCCTGTGTTTTCTCCTTTTCAACTTGTTTTTTAAACACAGCTATACATGATGCACATCCTGAGAGGGCAGCATTTCAATAACAGTAAATCAGGTTGCTGTGCATACTGAAGTTATTTTCATGTTTGCAGATGATGAAAAATGATGTCTCTAGGACTGCAACCCACACTACTCCATGAAGGCAAACACACAGCCTTGGACTGCAGTAAGCTTTGGTGAAATACATTTGTCACAGGGAAACCATGGGATTTTCTGCAGTCAAAAAGGCTGCAAAATTCCTCCTATTCCTTCTGGAATCAATTCGGATTTATACAGTTTTAGGCTGGCCATTTGTTTATTTACTGCCTCCCAGGCAAAACACTCTGCCAGAAATCAGTATGTACAATGAGACTCATATACATTTCCCTCACAGACATATTTGTGTTCTACTTGTGTATCTCATCCTCACAATGTGGGAAGATCAACCCATCTACTTACACCTTATCAGAGAGCTCTTAGTGGTGATTTATGAAAATATGTAGCAACTATTTATTAAGTTAACCCTAACAGGTTTAGCATTCATAAAAGCCTACTAAATTCACCATATGTTCAGAACTATTTGTCCCATCCTCTCTGTCTTATTTCTTGCCTGCAGAGTAAGAATTATCATTATCCAGTGATTAAAAAAAAAAAAAAAAGATTGGTAGTATCTCTGTGCAGAAATGTATAACATAATTCAGCAGCCAGCAAGTGTCACAGATGAAATAAAAATATTGCTGTACACAAAATCTTCACAGAGGAAGAACCATATACATGTGCTGACTGTAATCTGGTCATTAGTTTACAAAAGAATCTGAAGTTTAAGTGTCCTATAAAACTACACAATGCCTCAAATGCTAGCTGGTTTTTCTTAGCTTTCATTTCCCTGAAAATGTACAAAATATTGTATTAGTAGACAGCTCTTTATGGGCAATCTACCTGAAGATGCTCAGGAGAGTTATTCTAGCAAAAAAGATGGCAGTAAATCACACCCAAAAAAAAGCTCAATAAATTGATCTGTTTTTTTCAGAGTGATCCAGAAACTAATCAAATCTGCTAATTCTCCATTTCTGCATGTTGCCAACACACATTTTGAGGTGGAGAGAAGATGGGCAAAACACTTCTGCAGAAGGTTCTGCTGTTACTTTTATAAGACACAAAAGTTGTTAGGCAGTTCAGAAATATATAACTCCCCAACAGAATCAGGCTTAGCAAACATCCTTGGAGGGGAGAATTCTGATTTGCGCTGCCATTTTTAACGTGACTTTATAAACAGAAAAACTGAAAACTTGCTTCAAATATACCATGTTATGAAGTGTAGAAGAAACTACCCCAGAGGGAAGCCCTGGCAAGGCAATTCTAATAAATACATCTTGGCTGCACTGCTACCCTTCACTGATGCACAGTCATCTCTAACTAGAGAGAGGCAGCATCACCTAACAGTGGGTAAACATCCCCCCTCCCCACTCCAGTTATAAGTGAGGAGCAAGGACAGGAGCAATTATCCAGTAAGTTAATTTAGTTTATGCTAAATATACAAATGTCGTACAAAACCACAAAGTGTGTTTTCTGAATACTTCTAAAAAAGACTATGATGTTGACAACAATCGTGTAAAACACACAGAAGCCCTAAAAATATGCATGTAACACTCACATGCAAATGTGCAAAGGCAGGTTTAGAGAACAGGTCTGGAAATAGAACATTAATTATAATATCTTGAGCAGAAATAGAAGTGTGAAGTATAATCATCCTAAAATAACACATCCTGGGGAGGTGGGGGGGAAGGGACAGGATTACTACAACAAAATGAAGTCTCAAGTTCTTGCAACAGCACACAGTATTTCCAGTGCTAACTCCAGTATAATTCCTTACAAGAATGCCTTCAAGAATCCTGCCATAGTAACTCCCTGGAGTTAAAGGATGTGGCAGCTCAGTTTTTGCACAGACAAATCTCTTGAGGGGGAGTTGGGGGGGGGGGGGGGGAGAGAAAATAGCAGTATTTTTGTGCAGATTCTAATATGCTAAAGTAATTTTATCCTGCCATAACTGAGTTGCCCTTTCATTCCATTTCAATGTGATTAGTACAGCAAGGTCTGCCTTTATATGGTGTTTAGAAAAAATCACAGCTAGAGTTCATTTGATGCACCTTGCATGCCAGATTGTCACGGCACTAAAAGTTTAATTGATAATAAAGATAATATCATTGCCTTACATTTACATGGCCCCTTTCACAGTGAAAGATCCCAGAGGCACTGTTGACTTACAGGTACCACCAGACTGGAAATGTGATTGCTGTTTGCTACCACAGAGCAAAAGAGCTACAAGATGGCACACAGAGAAATCACCATCCAAAAGTTCAGGTTTCTCCTCTATTCATTCTCCCCCCCAGAGAGCTTTGGTCTTACGTAACAACTGGCTTGATTTAGACAAGAAAAAGTAAGATTAAAATTCAACCCTTTTTTCTATCCATTTACTCTGATTGATGGTTGGAAGAGAATGGAAGTTTGAAAGATACTCCAGTTTTTCCCTCAGTAATTTAATCACCAAGATGCTCTGAAGCACAGATACTGAGATGAAGAAATTTTCAGGCCCCAGAGTGACAACCTGGCCTGGGTTTCACAGGACCTGGGTAAATGAATGGCTGCCCCTGAGCCCTCACCTTCGTGGTGTCTGGGGAGGATGGCAGAGCTACAGCACCTCAATTCCCACATAACTCAACTCTGTCCATGTGCAGTGGAGAGCTGCAGCTGAGCTCCAGTGATTACAAAAACTTTGAAAAAGACTCTCAAAAGCACATTCAAAAAAATGTGTAAAATCATCTGAACACGATCAATGCATTTTTGAGCTGATGGAAGAGTAATGACTGCCTTGTTTCTCATGACTGAAGTGATCACTGTCTCAAACAAGATGGAAAAAGGGGCAAACTCTCTCACCCTTCTTTTTCAGGCATACCCCAGACCAACTAATAATGAAGACAGTATCAATGTACTCTGAATGTGTCTAAATAGTGCCTGACAGCAATCTGCTATTCAGAAAGCTGAAGTGCCACCCACAGCCAGATGACCAGCTACTCTCCTAGACCCCAGTAAGGTCAAGATTCTGCTCAGGGCATGAAGAAATAGCCTCAACAACACTGATGCACAATTCTCTCTCCAGTGATGAATAGTAAACAGACATCTGTGCCCATACTCCTAGACTTCCCTACAGCATTTAGCATTGTGGATCAGAGAGATGGCAAGGATCCAAAGAACTGTACTGAAGTCATTTAAGTCCTTTCTGAAGGCACATACAGAAATAAGGATGCAAGAAGCAATCTCAGCAGTGCAAATCTCTCCTCAGAGGACTGACAAACACACAATCTCTCCATTTGTATTTGAAACAATACAGATTCAAGCAACAACAAACAAATGGCATTGAAGCCAGAGTGGTACTTATCTCATGGAGGCATAAAGACATCCCAAACCCCAATTTTGTGATGTTTAGCTGAAATCAGAACTAGAGACGGAATCTGAACCCAGGCTTAGGCAAAGACGAAACGCTGAAGAATATGCGAACATCAGCCCTACAACTGAGGGCAAATTTCAGCCACAGGCACTGATGCTTAGCCAACAGAGTTCACAATTTCTGCATTCCTCATGATTTCTTATTCCCAGAGGGGACTACTTTGAAGGGATCTTTCTAGTTCTCTTAGTCTCATCACTTAACAATATATTGTATTTTCTATAAATCCAGTCTAATTTCAGATGGTGAGAAACCTTCGAGGAAGACCACCACTACCAGAAAAGTCAGCACTTTTCATTGTCATTAGACAATGAAAATTATTATTAAACTTAATATCCCTCAGGTTTTGAACCTTATGTGGATGTCTTATCTGGTGCTATCAAGTGAGAATTCTGGATTATTGATCTACTGAACTTTTAATCATCACAAGGTGATTCACTTTTCCATTGAGCCATGAACCTGACACAAGGCTCCCAAAAAGCAAATAAGAAGTTAAACAGAAGTTTAGAATATAAATCTAGCAGACGATAGCAAATTTCCATCCAGATTTGAATTTCATAGTTCAGAACAGTCTCTTCTGCAAACCAAGATCTAGAACGTGAATCACATACTTATATTCTCATTTAGAACATCTACAGAGAACAAAGTAAATGAAATATCTCTTGGGATCTTGAGCAAAAAAAAAAATGTTGAAAGGCTCGGCTTCAGCTCAGAAGTCTGTTATCGCGTGTGCTACGTTATATATAAACACTGAATTCTTTGGCAAATTCATTTTTCTGCAATGAATTATGTATGAACTGCTTTAAAACCCTTCTCCCTCCCTCTGCTAAGGGCAGTCAACAGTGTGCTCTCAGACTGATAAGTCATCCAGCTCATCCGTGGGTTTCAGTCACACACACAGCTGTGTCAGTCACGGCCCTGCGCACGATCCCCTCCGTGGGTTGTTTTTTTGTTCTCAATGAACAAGTTGCCTGATAGTAAACTTTTCAGCAACAATGACTAATATTACATCTTTTGCTATTAATCCTTTTCGTGAAGCTTTACTGATCTGCACAAATGGAAACCCTCATTAAGATTCATATATCTTTTTTTGTTTGTTTGTTTCTGTGTATATTACCACAAGGGAAACTCAAAGTCATTTCTCTCTCGCTGATCCTTTGAGAGCCTGTGGCCACTGCTGATCTGTATTAATTGCTACTGAGAACTCAAAATCTGCATCTGCAAAACAGGTCAGAATAGCTCCTCTCATCATTATGTCAACTGCAGCACCATTTTACCATAGAAACCCTGAGCACGATGAGGCTGGAGTCTTCTGTGAGTTCAAAGTAAGAAATAATTTCTGGTGAATTACATTTGCAAAACAATTTAGGTTTTTTTTCCTTAAGACAGTGATTTCAACTCTTTCCAGGTTCTTCTAAGTATATCTGAACCCACCACAGTTTGGCAATCTAGAATATAAAGACTTTTCTTCATATATTTAAGTCATTAGGCTTACAGTCTCCTCTGAAACAGTCTTTCCATTAGAGTAATCATCATCTAAATTTGGCCCAAACCTGCACATTCTAAAATAGATATGCAACAGGCATACTCAAGTATTGAGGACAAGTTCACTGGGATTAAACAGAACAAGCACAAAAATTCAAGAATGACAGAAATAAAAGGATCTCTAAATTCTCTTATATCTGACAACTCACTACTTCAGGGAAGTAGAGGTACACAGAAAAACATTAAAAAACTGCCAAAACTGTTGGAAAATATTCAGTCTATGAGAATATACAGAAAGAAAATCTGTACAAAAAGTTTCATCCTAGACATATCTGAAATCCACCTCACTATGTGTGCATTTACTGAAAGACTAATCAGAAAAATAATGGGTTTGCCTTAAAATTCTTTCATCAGCATGTCACTGCTTTATCAAATCCAGTGGTGTGACTTTCCCATTAAAGTCTGCTTTATTAGCTCAAGGGCACTAACAACAGTCTTCACACAAATACCTTAAAACTTAAATAATAACCTGAGGTATCAAATATAGGTATAAATCTGAAAGACAGACTTCCACAACTGTTGGCATTTCCAATGAGAGAAACCACTGCTTCCCAACAGCAGGTGCCAAGAAATGAGAGAGAGTAAAGCATTGTTTAAATATAAAGTAAGGATCCAGAAGCCATGGAGGTATTATGGTCAAACAGTCAAAGGCTGAGGAAACAAGAGTTGGCAAAAAATTAAAACACTTAAAGAAACAAACCCCACTGTGGGGTGACCAGTGACCAATAAGAGCTCATAGAAATGTTCATTTAAAAACTTGACGGTGGTATTTTCACAGATTCTG
The DNA here is from genome assembly GCF_003945725.1 of Corapipo altera. NCBI lineage: Eukaryota > Metazoa > Chordata > Aves > Passeriformes > Pipridae > Corapipo > Corapipo altera. The sequence goes on from NW_020884891.1 coordinate 9,279,980, forward strand.
ATAAAATGCTGATCAAACTTGAGCTCCAAAAGACTGGTATCTACATTCACTAAAAAACCAGCTTACTATGTATAGTAGCTGTCAACTTCAGACACTGATTGAAATATCCTTAACACTGTAGCTTTTTTTTCATTTTATATGAATTATCTACAGATCAAAAATGCTTAAAAATAAAACCCCGAAGAACTGTAAGCTAACCAAGTTGGGTTTTTCCCCCCTGCATTGGAAAGTATTTAATATTCCACAGCATGTGACTTCTGTGAAACACAGATTCACCACACATTTGGGCAAGCACAAAAAGCTAGCTTTTAGGGTTCAAATGAGAATATACTTAAGTGCATGTTGCAGAGTTTGATAGAAACTGGACTATCAAAGAAGTTTATCAAACATAATAGCCCAAAACAGGAAATACTAAATACTAATAACATTGTTTGATATTTATGACTAATTTTCAAGCCACGAGATACATTGTAGAGAATTGAATCTACAGCAAGATGTAGGTGAAGAAAGATACACCTCTAAAGCAGTAGAAAGTTTGACCAATAATTCAAAAATCCAGCAAAAAGAATGTTCTGTTCAAGCCAAAAACAGAAGGTGAAAAGTTAGTATACACAACTGGGAAAAACTCAAAAGTAAGATCAAGGGCAAGGTTTACAAGCTGTATTTGGCTGAACATCAAATCTTGCTTAGCCTCTCAAGTCCATAAGTATTTTACAAAGAGAAACAAAATCCTAAAATCTTCCCCTTCTTATACTAGACCAGTAAGCAAAGACATCTGCCAGGTACAGGTGCACAGTGCAAGCATCTGCAGCGTTTCTAAGACAATAGTGCACATCAATAATGTATTTAAGACACAAGCCAGAGTGAAATCAATGGCCTAGATCCAATTCTGGGAGCAGATTGCAACAGCCATGCTCCATCTTTGGAATACAAGAGGGAGTGTTGCATAAAGCATATAATAGGTGGTATCTCAGTGTTATGGGCCTTGGAGTCACGCTAAAATGAAAAAATAAAAAAATCTAACTTGTAAGTGATACAAAGATTCTGAGAATGTAGTTTGGTAGGTGGCATCTAGGTCTGCACCTCAACATTCTATGGACAGATAACAGAACAGCCAGTATCTCAGAAGGAGAAAACCTAAACAATTTTAGTGCATTCTGCAGTCATTGTCAAGTTGGCAGGAAAAAAAAAATTGTTTCAGTCTAAACCCATTTATCATTATTTTAAAATAATGTAAAGGAGCTCTATAAAACTCCTTAGTCATACATCAGGATTCATCTGAAAAAGCAAACAAAACAAAAACCAAACAAAAATCCCCCAAAACAACCACATAAACTTTTTTGGGATGTGAAAGACTCTGAAAGTAACACTATATATCAACAAATGGAAACTTCAGAGATGTTACTGTAAAAAAACCAATACTCAAACAACCCTTTATTCACTGAAAAAAAGCCCTCTTTAAAGCAGTGAGTATTTCGCATTGCTTCATCTAGAAATGCATTTTCCTCTGGGATTTTCAGGTTCTTCCTCTATCTCTTCATTCCCAGGATTCAAATCCTCATTAGTGTGGGTTAGTTTCAATTCAGCTGCTTTGCTCTCTTTCAGAAGCAGGGCCAGTCTCACCCCTGCCCACCTCTCACTGAAGAGCATCAACTCAGATCTCTCCTACCCAGCAGCCTAAAATCTCTTAACCATGAAGTACAAATTACCCACAATGACTGAGTGTGCTCCAGCCCTTCATTTAATTTCCTCTTTTATTGTCCCTGTGTGGCATTAGCCACTCACATCTGGATAGGAAACAATATTTGCAACATGTCAACAGCTACAGCAGCTCATACACACAACATTATAGGTCCAGCACCAGCCTTCAGAGTTTTTCCATTGAAGGACTCCACACTGGGAATGCTGCTTTTCTAAGCTCCCTCAGAGATGCATATCCTGAAAATACTTCTGATATGCTCCACCTTCATTGCCTGTGCCAAAGGCACATACACATATGGAGCCATCGGGTACTGGTAAAGTTTATGCATATATCAGGAACAAATGCTCGTTCTGTCTACTCCATTCACTCCTAGCTCCTCAGATTGCTATCTGAGAAAGAATAGGAGGGTCTGGAAAGCAACATGAATTTTCCACTTTTCTTTAGCTGCCATGTTCTCTTGGTTTGCACCAGCAATCTGGAATGACTACGACAGCACAAAGCTAGCATGCACTTTAGGCTTCTCCCTAAAACGTTATCACATCCCACCCAAAAAGTAAGTCTAATTAGAAAACTGATTTAAAAATCAATGTAGTATTGGGCTACTAAATAGCCTTTAACCATAATTTTTCAGAGAGAGAAAAAAGAAACAGACCACGGAAGTCAGTATGTTACTGAAAATCACATGGTATTTGCTTCTCTCCCCAATCTTCACCTCTTCCTTTCTCAAAAAACATATTCTTAAAAGCATACATGTTATGTGTATCAAAAGGGCTGCAATCTGAAGCCTGTCTATGGCAAACCCAATAATGCATTCAGGCTAACACATGCATTTAGATTTGTGGCAGAAATCTCAAGAGCATTCCATTAGAAGAACCCCAGAGGTGTCCCAGCCCCTGGAGCTGGGGTATCATGTCCTCTGGAACACATACCAGTCTCTGGTCTGATTTTTCTGATGACTTCCCTTCTGCACAGGTTAACTGGGCTGCTAAATGAGATCACTAGCTCAGCTGCTTTCTTACAGCTTTAGTATTGTTTGTAAGGCGATGAGATTGGAAATTAGATCCATATTTTTATCTTTGCAATCTCCTTTTGGTAAGGCCATAATACTGTATGTATTACAGAGAGACAACACTGCTAATGCTGTGTTAAACTGAAAACCAAACAAGAACCCTTCCACTCAAAATCCCCAGCTTGATCTCTTCCAGAAATAATATCAGAATTCTGTTATTGTACAAGACTACAGGAGGAAGTTTTACGTGATCAAGCAAAAGAGAAGGGATCACATCGTCTGTTCTTAGCACCAGGACAATCCTCCTACGTCAGCTTTGAAAAGCTCTTCCATACTCACACCGACTAAATGGGAAAAGATTTTTCCTATTTCTACGGTGTGGCTGCATCACTTCATCCACTGTTTACAGCTTCTGGATGTTGGAATTGTAAGATTCATGGAGGTGCCTATTAAGGAAACCCCAGAAGTGGGGTTTGGAAAGGGCAGGTGCAATGCAACACGAAGCTCATCCAGTCACACAGTCTTGGGACAGTTCACATGCAAGATATTTTGGGGATGTTCAAACTGCACTAAGAACACTGCAAATGTTCTAAGCTAACTCCAAATCTTAAGAGTAAACATTGACGCTATATAAATTCTAAATACTGCCTACTTATTTACTTACTGACATCTCAAGTTTAATTTACCAATCACCTTGACATCCTGTGGCTAATTGTAATAATTACAATTAATTTTTCTCTTACTCCTTTTTGAGAAAATAAAATTATTCTAGAATAGGGCATGATTCTTCGAGTGAATTTCAACACAGAATATCCACAAACCATTTCCACTTGCCTCTCTGGTAATTCACTTGTGTTACACAAGAGGAGAGTTAGGATCAACTTCCCAGTTTTCTCTTTAGCTGGCCATACCAAAACTTACAAACAGGGAACTCCGACTGGTAGAAACAGAGACTCAGTTCTGCTAGCACTGTCCTCTTTTTGGAATTTGGGTTCTACTACAGCTCCCCAAAACAGATCTCCTCCCCACACATTAAAAGGTTTATACCCACATACAACTGCATTGTGACAAGGATGGAGGGAAGCCTGTTAGATGGGCAGACAAGAAAAGACTTGATTGAATAAAACACAGAGAAAAGCATCTCTTATACAATGAAGTAATTTTTCTTAATGTTTTAAATAAATGCTGCTTTTCATTCCTCCCAAACTGCATTTATAGTATAATTATATGATTGCTGGGGGCTTCATATAGCTGAATTATAGGGTGTCTCTTCTGCATTTAGTTTGTGAAAGAGTCTCTCTGCTTCCCTTCATATCTCTAACCACCGACAAGGATACTCTCAAGGCATTCTATAATTCAATTACAGCTCTCCTCTGAGAAACATATAATTTTATAGAAAGATTTAAGCCATCATGTATCCCTTTTTTTTTTCCTGTTATGAAAGCATTTGTCTAAAGTCTGGTATTAAATTTAAATAGGTCTGAAACAATCTTAACCCAATAGTTTTCAACTGTGCCATTTGACAGTTGTCAGGCTGGCACAACCCCCCAGGCTCCCTTTTAAATTCAAGTACTGTACAGGCTAAGTAGGTGTTGCACAGAAAACACCACACAGGGAGTGCATGACAGGTCGTGTGTAAACCTACATGATATATGTGCTCACCTCAATTTCTATGAAGCAACATTGTACATAAATAGACACACAGATTCAATGTAATTCAACTGTAACATCACAATCTTAGCTGCTGTACTGGGTGTTATATGCTAATTAGAATGCAAGACACAAATGTCTGAGCTAATTAGTAAACGTCATTATAGTATCAAAAATGCTTCCCCATCACACAGGTTTTTCCAGGCACAGAAAATACTGGTTTGTAACAAATCAGAAAGTGTTACATATGTTTTTTCTTTCCCTAAGGAGTGATATGAATGGTGATTGTAGCGAAAAACTAAAGAAATACTCAATGAAAAACTCCCACTCGGCTCAATTTCTCACATGCTTCACAGCAAAGGAAAGCCTAACTAGTGCAACTACCTCAAACAAGCTACAGCCAGCCTGTACTCATATCCTAACAGAAAGGCAAAACCTTGCAAATAGCAGAAGGTCTACAATCACTGCACAGCTCATAGGTATAACGAGTTCTACAATTAAAGATGTAGATGAAAAATGGGTTTAGTTTTGCAAATCTTAACCAGGTTCATTTCCATTGTTTTACTCTGTTAGTTCTATCATTCAACTGAAATTAAGTTTATCTTCTATTTTAAATCCACTTTAGGGATTAAAAAAAATTAATTCATTTAAATAAAGATTATTTTACTGTTTAAAGATTCTAATCTAGTCTTATTTTTCTAAAAACTAATATTTATTATAAAACATATATATCCTATTATCAATATCACGTGAGCCACAAAGTATTATTAGAAGAATACAACATTTGAAGCTTGATCTTCAGCTTGATCAAATATAATCGGATGGAAAACTGAGTAAATTGTAAAGAAAAATAATGCAAGTATCTCGTAAATGCATACAATTTTAAGAGGAAGGAAAAGAAGTAAGAAGTCTGGTCACAGTTCTGAAATGCTTTGGCACCAATGAGTTTAATCTCCTGAATAGAGGCACATGAGTTTGCTCACCCTGGTGTAACTGGGGCTTTCCAATGTCAGAGACTACCCATGGTAGGCACCTGAAATGTTTTTATCAGGCCACCAGCAACAGCTTTTCCAAATGCCTGAGTTAAAAGAGAAACTGGCTTTGTTCTCAATATATTCGTCAGGAACTTCGCTATCCTGAGGCACTTAAGACGTGTCTAAAAAACCATAGATGTGGAAGGAATGATGCTTTTTGTAGCCAATGTGTGGCACAACACAATGAACATAACGTCAAATTCCAAAGCCAGGGAAATAACATTCAGACTTCTTGACAACATACTCATGGTCAAGTCTTTTCTGATCTAGAATGCTGTAGTTATTTTAACCATGAGGTTGGAAAGCAAGAATTTTCACTGTTAATACATATTCTTTGTTTATACATAACAAAAAATACCTTTGTGTGTTTAAGTCATCACTTGTGGTTTTTCAGATGCCACCTGAAACGGATTCTGAAAGCATCCCTGGGGCACAGAACTCCAGCCGTACCACGCAAGGAAAACAGACTCTGTACATTTTCAAGTCATCTTTAACTTGAATTTATTTTAGTGTTTTTGAAATTTGCAGCCTCAAAGCAATCTCTGACTCATCTCTTTCTTAAGCAAAATCAAAACAAGCCATCAGAATAATTCAACTGCACCATGGCAGTTATTTTCTATTTCCTAGCATTTCAAGCATGACTGGATGGCAGCCAGTGCCAAATGCTGATTTTCGTAAGGGTAACCAGTAGCTACCTAGGGAAGGGAAGAAAGTTGCCGGTTGACATATCATATTTCATCTATCATAATTTGTCAGTTAAAGCCAAGAAGGGTTTCTAAAAAGAGAATCTAGACAGCACTTCAAGAGTTTTATTTTTCAGATAACGCTCACAGCTGACAAAAAATGGGTCTTTAGAACTCTTTCAGACTCCTGATGAAATTAAGCAGATATCCTGAGCTATTTCACAACTACTTTTACATGAGGAAGTTTTCTGGATCAAGCAGTTCTAAAATGGTGTTACAAATGACACTGCAGCAACACTAAACTGACACTTGAAAGTAGGGGAATTTAATTACCTTCACTTTACAAAGCAGACTGCAGTACCATAACTTTCATCACACAATCTGATTGTTCTGCAGCAACAATCTAAACATTAAACATACTAAGAAAAAAAAGTTATTTGTGCAAATTCAACAATTACAAAATGCAAAATAATTAAAAGATTGTGACCTAGATAAAAATAGAAATTCCACCATAAATGCATCTGAAACCCATAATTCAGACTTAAAGAGAACTAAAACCTATGCCAAACGAGAAAACAAATATCTGCATATTTCAGTTTATACCAACCAACAGATAGTTCATGAGCTTCACATAAGTAAATCAAGTATAAACCATTGCAGAGGCTGCCTGCAAGGCCCAGCTACTGATGTACTAATGGTTCTCAAACAGGGATCAAGAGGCTTTATGGAGAAATAAGAAAAAGTCAATATTATAATTAGAGCATCAAGTATGTACCTACAAACCAAGACAGCTGGCAATATTTTATACTCTGCTCAATTTAGATGATTGCTGTTCACTAGAAAATTTTGGTGGTATGCAGAAATAATCCATTTTGCTATCACTTTCTACCAGTTTCAAACTAATATGAAATAGTCCATCATACAATAATCTCAGCTGTACCTTAAACTGCATATAAATAATGCTTCCTTCTGTAATGAATGCACTCTTACTCAGTTTAACTGGAAATATGTTTTCATTTGAATTCTTTCATTTAAGAAAAGCTGTCCAACATTCACCCCTCTAGCCTGGGGCTTGAACAGCTTGTTCAGCTCTGCTCAATCATAAACTGCCCGTGTGACCTTGCACAAATCACTTTACAGTGCATAAGGCTTAGATAATAACACTTCTCTACATTGTAAGAGTATTTGGTGGATAAAAAAGTGAAGGAGTGCAAATTGCAGGGAAGCCACAATCATAAAAACTTTGCAGAGAGAGAGATTAACCTCCAGTTTTTCCATAATCGATTGTCAAACTCAGGTGTGGTGGAAACAGGCAGAAGATCGGTGAGAATAACTTCTTTTCTTGGATTTTCTGGTGCCTACTAGCCACAGCAACTAGTTTAATTTTGTTAAGATAGAGATTGTTTTGATTCTTTTATAGGAATCAAACTGTTGATGCCTTGAAACCTGACAAAACTGAGAACTAAAAAGGCAAACAGGCTATCCCAGGCAGGTCTCAGCCTCTCACTCACTTCAAGGACTGATCAGTTTAATCAACCTTAGCAAGTGCCTTTATTGGTCTCACTGTTTCTGGGACTCATTTATTTAGCCCAGATACAACATCCCTGTACCTGCAACTGGGACTGCATATGGAAAAACCAAACAGAAGACAAACCCCACCTTTGTCTAGAATCAAAAGGCAGCATCACTAACACAGGAATGACAAGCTATTTTTGCAACTGGTCAGAGCTTGTCAGCCAGCAAACATGTCAGGCCTAGTGATTAAGTCCCATGTGATCCAACACAACTAAATAAAACAACCAAACAAAAAACCCAAAGCAAACAAACTAGAGCTCAAGGTTTACCAAACAATAATAGAAAATGTGTAGTAGTATCTTAGATTTTTCTGGGAAAGGGAAATATCTCTATATTCATGGAGACTGGGTTTGTTTTCAGTTTGTGCTGACAATGGACGCGGGTGGATTCAGTCATTAATCTGCCTCCAGCTGTGGTGCTGGAGAGCACTTGACACATACAACCAAACTTAGCATTTAATTTCCTTTCACCTACATGTCAGAATCAGGGAAGTGCTGGGCATTTTTCTTCTATTTCAGTACTCCAAATTAAGTGCCTCAGGGCAGCTAATTGGTAATTCTAATGGGCGATTACTTACTCTACACCTCACAGTGCCACCAGCATCATCTCCCTGAATATGAAAGCAGTGAGTTTCATGACAGAGACTTTCCTCAAAAATAAAAGTGTATTTGAGAATGATGCAGAGGATGTCATCATGCCTCAGATTTGCTGCCAAATGCCCACTTGTGGTTCCACATCTTCCACATGTACCAGGCCCCATGACATGGAGAAAGGTTAGTTTGGATATTGTTGGCAAGTTGCCTGGAACTCCACTGTTAATTGTAAGGACTCAATCACTTGCTGTTGCCAGAAGGCACCTAGGTTATGACAGGAAGCCAACTGGGATGGAGGGAAGAGACTAGTATAACGAGGAAAAAAAAATAAAGTAATGGGATAAATAACAACACCACAGGCCTTGAAAGACAAAGCTTGCTGGAAAGAAAATACCACATCGAATTTGTTTCTAATAAGAAAGTAAGATTATGCCAGGAAGCCTTGAAGAGTAAAACTACTAAATCTTCATGACACTGATCCTTAGAACACAGTGGAATAATATATTTTAATATAGTGTTGAATTCTAACAAACTGCAAAGGCCTTATTAAAATGTTAAGCAAAGAAATAAAAAATTATCAAGATTTTCCAGTCTGTGAATTCCTCATAAATGTGAATATAAAAGGGAAATAAAATACCTTTACCCTACTACATTCTTATCAGTGTATCAGAAAGTATCCTGACAGTTAATGAATAATCAACAAAAAAGCATAAGCGTGCTTAGATACTGTTGTGACAATTCATAGCTAGACATAAACAAAACATAAATCCTCTACTTTCTATGTATAAAATATCCTCAAAAGATTAAAATGATAGCTCTGGTTTTGTACAAATTCAAAGCTTTTCAAGGGAAAATCTCTCACTATTATATATCTTTTATGAATATCATAATTTGGCATCTTTGCAACAGGACAAAAAAAGGATAAGGAGTGTACAATATTACTTCTAAAATTTGTCCTATTAAGTTTTCCTTTAGCTTCCAGGAACAGTCAAAACTTCAGTCCCAACTTCTCTATAGCTGGCATCTTATTAACACAGTATTATGAACTCCAAGGATGTTCCTGGCTGCTGTGCCAAGTCCTTTGTGTACAAACCTTCAGCTCCCCAGTGACCTAAATGAAGAGAAAACCTAATTCTAAGCGTGTAATATCTGCAAATAGAATAGATTATTTTCCCGTAAAATAAATTACTAGCTTACCTAATTAGGTTGAAAGACCTGGTATGTAGACTATTTATTAATCAACTGAGTCAAAACCACCCAGTAAATAAGAATTATCCAGCCATGATACCTTAACTGAGCTTTTACTCAGTGGTAACTATGGAAATCTCAGTATTGTTGTGTATGGTTTGCAATAGCTACATACATTTTTATTATGGTGCCAGTATAAAAATGAGAAAAACCTCACAATTTTCCTTCTGATAAGAAGCAGGTGGTCTTTGAACAAGACTACAAAGTAATCTTCAAATAAAATGAACAACAAGGAAGCATGCCTGAAAATGGTAGATCAATGGCTTTCATTTAACACATACCAGTATTCTATCAAAGATTCATTTGTTTTTGACAATTAGCTGACGATAAAAGAACCTCCCAAATCTTTCAAGGAGTAAATATAAGACTAAAAAACTCAAAATAAGTTTAGTAAACACAAACATCTCTGTTGTCTCCCCCACCCCAACGATCCTCATCTGGTTGAAAACTGCAGCAAGCCCTGCTGTGTCTGGTCTGTGGCAATGGTGGCATGCTCTACTCTAGTAAAAAGAAAACTTTCCAAACCTAATCAGCCTCCTGAACTCTTTTTCACAATCCCAGAGGTTGATTGTGTCAGCCTGTGGCAGATAAATGAATCTAGGTGGGGGGAAATTGTGACCTGTTTTCATACAACAATTAGACCAAATAAACACAGAACTGTTCAGCTTAGAATCTAGAGGCAAAAGGCAGAATGGAAATGTAGAACTTAGTCAGGTAAGGACTTTGATCACGCTATTAGGACCTTGCTTTTAGCATTCAAGAAAACATTTATGAAATTCAAAGACAAACTGCATTTACAATTAATTTAAAAATATGTTTGTGTGAGAAAGGAACAAAATATTTTCTTCTGCATCTGCTCCCATTTTTTCCATTTGTCTCTATCAATAAAATGCTATTTAATGTGTGTCTAGCATCAGGTATAAAAGCCCACAAACTTACCATCTCACAACTTCAGCTTGTGCTTAAAGACAATTTCCTTAGCAAATTTTTTTATCATCACAAGAACCATGATTATCATGTTCATTAATTCTCTTGGAAATGATTCTGGACAGTATTGCTATTCACTACAAACACGTTTACAGAGATGTATTACATTCTGTGATGGAGGGATTATTTGTTTGGCTTTTACATCAAGCAACGAATTTGTAGTCTGCCCAGAACAAACACACTATAAAGACAAGGGTAGATAACTTTTGCATAAGTTCTGCCTGTTTTTTGATTATTTAAATTCCCTGAAACACATGGCCAGATGGAAGTAAATGATTTCTTTGTATTTTTCTGAAGATTAAAAACCAAGAAGGCAAGAGAAAATGTGTGTGAGGAAGTCAAAACAGCTACGGACCATTGCCAATACCAGCCATTTTATGATTTCTTCCCAGCCAGTAGTTATAGAAGCAACTATTTCGAGAGCCTGACAAAAAGGAAAACTCAGAAGAGGTAACAGAGAACAGAAATGTTGTAGGGTTTAGATGCATCTATCATACTCAGAGCATTTACACACCGTCAATATAAAACCTGATGGGTAATGTACACGGGAAGGAAGATTTATCAGACACTGATGACAGTTTTCAGCCGTGAACGTCCATCACTTCCCTCCCAAAAGCTTGGTCTGGAGTCCCAGTCCTAAGCCTAAGGTGCTGAGGGAGGGAGTACAGATAGGCAGAGGGAGGGGACCCCATGCTCTTCTAAGACAGAGAAAAAACACCCAAAATGTGAGAGAAAAATGATGAGCCTATTGCACAGTTAGCAAGGTACAGACATATTAGACTGCCCAAAGAACCAGGTAAAATAAAGCAGGGCATCATTGTTTGGGAACATAATTTTCCCAGAAATGTCCTAATGACAAGAAATTTGAGTATCCTATCTAATATTAATTCCCACTACAATAACCTTTTGTAATAAAAAATTGTAACACAAGCTTAAATTTAAAGGAGTGAAGGGAGGAACTGGGTAGAATTTTGGTTGCAAAAATAATTTATCTTGGCTTTCCAATTACTTTGGAAATACTCAGCTGTTTAATAAGCAAACTACTGATGTATTACCCCTTAATAGCAGAAACAGAATTGGCTGGCTGAAATCTGGATGGATGGATCGATTTTTTCATTAATACATTCCACTTAGTAACATACAAACACTGTTGGCCTTGTAAACTTTCCTTCAACCCTCTTCTGACTCTTCAGACACATCCAACTAAGACTCAGGCATCTATCAAAAAATTCATTGAAGTTATAATCACACCCTTCACCCACAGGGTTGTCTTTGAGCCCGTTTCTATCCTTTGTCTGCATTTACTTCCCCTTCTTTTTAAGTTTTTGAACAAATTTTGACAGTCTCAGATTGCATAGTATTATTATATTAGTCAGAAGATGACTAATTCCTAATTCTTGTATTCTTAGGTAACTGCCTCAACAGGGGGAAGAGAGCGAGGCTGAAACACATCCTTACCAACAAACGCTGCTTCCCACCGTCATTCTCACCCCGATCGTAATACACAAACATTTCTAAGATCTGTAAAACACCTACGAACCTCTCCCCCAAATAAAAGCTATGTTACGTTTTCCAATCCAGTGTTTTGATTACGGTATACACAGTGTTAGCTACTTTACAAAAGCCCAACTAACTCAGTGCATTCAGCAAGTGTAAAATATTCTGTTAAGGCCACCTGGAAAAAGGCAGCCAGGCCTTTCAGCTCTAGCCCAACAGCTCGAATTTAACTCAAGTACCTGGTATGAGCCAAAGGATAAAAAAAAAGCAATGAGACTGGGGTTTAGATGACCCTTCTTCCATTCACAGCACTGCTGTTTAATCAGTATATGGCAAAGTCAGACACTGACTGAAGGGTTTTATCCAAAGTCTTAACTCCCAATGAAAATGGACAGACACCTGCATTAAAAGGTATCTGTAATTTGAAGTATAGGCATCAATGGGGCATAGAAGGGAGTTACTGTTAAACTGATTCTTGTAATGAAGTGAATCTCTGAGGTTAACTCCCTATGCAGAGGCCCTTATGCAGCACTAAGTGACAGGGGAATGGAGCAAACAGGACACAACCCCTCTGCAAACATGTCTGCAGTCAAAGGCCAACCCTGGGCCAGGCCAGACGAAGCCACAGCCCGTCCCTGGCAGCAATCTCCTTACAGGAACTCAAACAGAGCACTGCTGTGGAGCAGCAGCTGTCAACCTCCTTACATCTGCACTGTGATTAGGATAGAGGATTTAGATATTTGGATTTAGATATTTTAGATACTCATGGATTTAGATATTTGCAAGAAATGCTCCAACTCAAAAGACTACTAGCGGTAAATTTAGTATTTATTACTTTCTAAAGAAAATTACTAACTGCATTTAGGGTTTATGGAATAAGAAAGAATCCTAAAAATAAAAAAATCATGTAGTCACAGGATGTTGGTTTATAAGGTAATGGAAACATCTACCTTGGACATTAAGGTAGTTGGTTGCTAATGAAAAACCAACTTACTAGAGAAAAGGTGTCAAAAACTCATGGAACAATTCCCAGAACAATTTTTAACATATAAATCAAGCATAAGGAAAAAAAAATTAAGGAAATAATTAAAAATCAATGAAAACAAAATAATATAAAAGCAAAAAAGTTTTGTTTGTAGGGGGCCTCTGGAGGTCCAACATCCTGCTCAAAGCAGGCCTAACTTCAACAGTAGGCAAGGTTTCCAACAGCCTTAGTCAGCCACATTTTGACATTCCTAGGATCCCACACCTTCTCCAAACCCAAGATCACTTGCTGCCAGTGAAGGATAATCTCAGCCCTTCCCTCTGTCCCATCCTTGCAAGGTCACCTCTTGCCCATCCCCATCCAGCCCACTGAAGCACTTAGAGTGAGAAAGACCTTGTGTGGGAGACTTTCAAACCCATTTGGTATTGACTTCACACTGCTCCCCCTACTAAGCTAACATCAAATGCTTATGAAAATTCCAGCCTACCAGCCTGCTAGCTGAAAATACTATTAATAATTAAACAGATCAAAAAATTCTATTTTTTATCTACTTCCCATAATGGACGCCCCATCTGTTGTCTATTAACCCTTAGTTTGAAAGGAAAAAGGCTGAAGCTCTTCCTGTGATTCCTGGCAGACTGAGTATTTATAGCCCATCTCAATGATTTTCTTTCATTTTTTAATGGGGGTGAAAGAAGATCTGTACAGTATTTTTATTTGTCCATAATGCACTATTGTCAAAATGTCTAAGAAGTTACCCTTTTTCTGAGAAAAAGGTCAAAATCACGCACATACCACAGAAGTCTTGCACCTAACAGATTTTGCCTAATAATAATTACACACAAGGTGTATATTTGCAGGTTCATACATACCTACAAGTCATTTCACATGTATTTCATGGATGAGATGCCTGCTCTCTCCTCCCAGGTGATACTTTCAGACTATTAATCTTATTGTACAAAAACACCAAAGAAATTGATAACGTAAATCAAACTAGGTAAAATGGAACCTTATTCTTTAAAAGGGCTTACTAATCTTGTTGTCAAATGCTGGTGAAATATCTCAGCTTCTCTCCTCCAGAAGCAGAAGAAACAGCACTTAATGATCATTACTTTCAGTAGCCAGTAACACTGCCCTGGTTTTAGACACTTCTTTCCCAAACTGGCTGGAACCATCTCTGGGAAGGCTCCTGGTAGATCCCAAACGAATTCTACAGGCCCATCCAGTCTGAATTACTGAAAATAGCAAAGCAGCATATAACTTTTTTTAACATAAAAGGTACTTAGTAACATGCAACAGTAGGAAGTCCTGAAGAACTTATTCTTGTGTGTCTATGAACAGCCAGTGTCCAGTAAAACTGTATACACTGCATCCTAAGAGCCATTCTATGTGCACTGTATAACAAAGAATTCTTTTTTATTGCAGTAAGATAAATATACACCCGGCAATAAGACCCATTTGCCACTCAGAGTTACAAACATAAAGCTTTCTAACTTGTTGCCACAATGAAAGGTGTGCAGTGCTATCAGACCTGGGGGTGTTCCTTGTTCTGCTGCTCACCTACACCCCCTGAGGAGACCAGGTGTCCCCTGAGGGTACCTGTCCCAGCAGGGATCCATCACACATGGCTTTTTTCTTTAGACTGCAGGATTTCCAACTGCAGGACTTGGTGACAACACTGTCATATCATCTCTGAATTTTTAAAAGACTAGTCAATTCCAACATAAAGAAATACCTATATAATAAACAATCCTTAAATTTTGTTCCTAGCAGATTTGGAAATATAGTAACACACTGCTATGAATTATCACAAAACTCAATAAAAAACATCACTACTGACTCATAAAAATATTTTAAAAAAACCAAACCACTGAAGTAGAGTGTGACAGAACATTTTGCATAATAAACTGATAGGGAATAAGAACACTAAATTCAAAATCACACACTTCATTCCTCAAAACACTTTCCAGTAATTTTTTTCAAATAAAAGAATACACACTTGAAGTTAAAAATTGGTCCCAAGATTATAATTCTCATCATATTTTTGTTATAAAGGCAACACCTTATGTCTTTTCTATTTCATATATTTTGGATGATTAGAGACAGTCCTGTATACAGGAAAATGAGATAACAGGGGGCCAAGAAGACTTGGTACAAACACAGCACACGAAACATGAATTTCACCAGGGATAACAGGGATGTCTTGTTTTCATAACCAACTTCAAACCCCCGAAGTGACTGACCAGCCTCAGTAAGAGGTAATTAATAGTTGCATGTATGCAATTCCCAAATAGAATATGTAACATGTCCTAAAGAAAATGCAGTGTTTGTGGGAAATGCAGTGCACTGGGCAGGTTTTTCACACACCAAATGTAAATAACTGCCTTAGCACCCAGCAATGAGCTTTTTTTGCCCTCCTTATATTTAGACGATCATCTTGTTAACAGTGTAGTGAAACTCTAGGACTTTTTAATTAAATTTATTATTGGAACCTCAAGAGGGTAAAATTTTAATCTCTGTAAAAACAGGTTTAGGCATAAGAAAAATACCTCTATCCAAACCAACACCCTCTTCCAGGACAGCAAATCAGACAAAAATCATGGCCTGGCTGTAAGGTTATGGGGCTATTAACACATCAGGTGGGTAACCTCAGGAGGAAGAATCCTCTTCTTGGAGGAGTCAGGGTTCTCTGTATTTCTGTTCATCTTTCCACAACGCCTCCAACTCTTATTTGCATTTGGACTTGGAAAATACTATCTTTATTTTGTATTTCCATTAATATTTTGGGGGGAGAGGGGTTATTTGGCAGATTTCAACGTAATTGATCCAAAAAATGCTAATCCACCACTACAAATGCAGCAGTCCTTAAAAGCAGTATACTTAACTGACATTGATTAGGAGTTCTAAATGCTCCTGCTGAGATTTAGACATGTGACAGAATTGCTTCTCTGCAAAGTCACACTGGTTGATGAAGGAGTCAGAACAAGTTGGTGTGTGCAAAGGGGATTTTTTTTTTGAATTCCAGGAGAAGAGGAGTTCCCATTCACATCTTATCCCACTTCTCTCCTAACTGAAATAATTCAAACAGCTTCTTTACTCCATTTCTCGCCATCAATCTGGCAAGTTGAACAGTAAACCCCACAGTACCATATGGCAGAAGACAGCTGAGAGATAAACGTGTTGTGTAATGTCAATCCTAATGAGTGATAGAAATAAAACTCAAAGAGCTAAATATCTGGCTTAAGCATCAAAAAGCATCAAAAATTCACAGTTAAGGATAAAACCCTATTGTGCAGCCAATGCCAAATATTTCCAAGCTGCAATATTGTACCTTACAGACGTGTGGTACGACTTCAGTTCCCTTCAGCAGCCTGACTAAAAAAAAACCTGCATTCTCCAAAACTCTCAATGAAGAGCTCGGCAATGCTGTGAGCTGTGCCTAATTGCTCAATGCTGCTGGAAGAGAAGGGGAATGTAAACACATGCATTTATCTTTCTCTGCTTGAGTACAGAGATGAATGGAAGAGAGAAGAACTAGGAGCTATTTTCCCAGTCTCTTCAGTACAGTTTATCGCATACGTAAAAACTGAGCTTGAAAAAGTAGATAAGAAACACTCAGCATTTGAGAAAATGTAGGTTTTAAGACATCTCAAGAATTTGGGCTGTAGTTTTGCTCAACATCAAATACACAATCCCAGACACCATTTCAGTTCTAGAAGCAGAGCAAGTAAATTTTTCTCCCTCCTACACCCTCCACCCCCTTTAAAAATATTCCTATAGTTCAATCTCTCCCACTAATATGATAAGACAATCAGATATGGTAATGCCTTCAAACTTCTGATTATTTTTTTTAAAATTCTTTTCCTAGCCTCCTCCTTCTTTTATAATACCCCTCAAGACTGGAGAAAATTGTCTCGTCCAAGAGTGGCAGTTACCAAAACCCAATTGCACAGGCTTAGAGTTACAAAAGTATCACAAACTGACACATTATTGGGCAGAAAAATGGTACAGAATGTTCTACATATATTTGTCCTCTTGGCATGCATGTTACCTATTATACATTCCGTTAACTTTGTTTCATTATTGAATATGCAAAATGAAGACTAAGAATCCTTATCTGTTTTCCGTCCAATACCTGTAAGCATTTGAATTTCAGGAGACTACAGTGTGACTTCTCCCTTTTTTAAGTATTCCGACTCTACTGCAAATCTGCTGGTCTATTTAGACTTGTATCACCCAGCAAAGAAAGCAGCCAACAGCACTGAGCTCACAAATGCAAAAGAGATTACTGATCTAAGCTCTTTGCTAGGCAGAACATTTCATTTCTAGTCTGTCAAGTGCAAAAAAGTTTCCTACATGGTTTGCTCTACAAAATTATTAAAGGCTACTCTTCTATTACTTCTTCATTGAAATTGAAACATGGCAAATTGTAATTTCCATTTAATCTAGTAAGAGACATTAATTGAGAGGATTTCCTATAAAACATAACTCAAGGTAAAAGGCACATTTGCTCAGACACCTGTTGCAGGCCTAGAGAGAGTGATGATGTCAGAAACACCACCTTGACAGCAGCCCCAACATAGTGTTCAGATACTCAGAAGTTGGATGCTAATTATTTATTTATAAATGCTACCTCCACACCATTATTCACATTTTTGAATGGAGTAAATTTGTGTGTAATATCTGAACAATTAGAGATTAGTTCAAAACAATTAAATAAATATTGCTGAGGAGATCCATGTTTCACTTCTGTTTTTCTGCCACAAAATTAGAAACAACTTTTGAGACTCCTCTGCCACTCACAGGAGTTTTACACTTTGACTTGTCCCTAAGCTCCAAAAAATGTTAGCATGCATAAATGCTGAGTGAAGGGGCAAAAAGGAGAAGGTAAAGGAGTACAGAGAACAGCTTTTCCACATGTTCACTTGAAAGACCCCTTATTGGTAGCTTAAAGTGCTTCAAACAGCATTAGCCTTTCCTTAGAGACATCACTTACTTCGAAAGATCTTGCAGACTCCTACTCTAGCAGGCACTGCCCAAATACAAAACAAAAGTGATTTGAGTCAAACAGCTTACAAATCAAGAATGAGGCAGGAGAGAACAGATGAATACAGTAAACAGATGGGAAAAGAAAAATAATGAGACACTCCTAGTTAAAAGGCAATCTCAGAGCACAGTCTGAAGGGACTGGTGTTAAACATTCCATAGATATCAGAAATAGAGAGTTCTACACAAGCACTTGAGGATGATGACCTTGGCAGACATGTATGGGTAACCTTCTTGTTGAATAAATGGGACAAAGGTGATCCAATCAACTTACTAGACAGAGACAAAGTTTGGCACAGGCTGATTTGGGCATGAATTTTGCCCTCTTCTAGTCTACGAGATGAGGAAATAGCCCCCAGATATCCAGGAAGAGAAAAGTTTTATATATGATAAGGCAGAGAAAGTGAGTTGGAACAGATGTTCAAATGACAAGCCAGAAATCCAGTTTTTACAGCACAATTTTCAGCAAAGGGAATGTGTTTAGGGAAGACTAGAGGCAATGGCCATCGTAGTCAAGAACGGCAGAACAAGATTAAGAGATTTAACTTTTCTGTCAGAGGAGTGATTTTATCTGAAAATGTAATTACAAAAAGCACACTCACTTTGCCAGTTTGGGTCACCCAGAAGTCACAGAAATGGGCCTGCTGCAGTGCTGAGCCCAAGCTATCAAACACTGCCAGATTCCTTCAGGCAGAGCAACAGCATATAGAAACAAACAAAAAAACCCAAACAAACAAAACAGAAAAATTCAAAACCAAACAACTGCTGAACTCTTACTGTCAGGACTGCCCAGAGAATAGTTGTACAAAGAGAAGTGGGCAAGATAGCAGTGCTAGAAATTTAGGAAAAACAGAGAAAATTCACCTGTAAAGGTAAGAAGATGGAAGATAAGCAAGAAAGGATTAGAGACAAGCAGATGATCCAGGGGAGGTTTTAGTCAGGAAAGTCCAGGGAGGAAAGGATTTCAGGAACAGAACACGGTATGAAATGTTAAAAGCATGCAATGGCTTTCAGAGGATAAATGGCTTTTGTTCTGACCTTTTCCTTGGTATTATTTCCTAAGCAAAACAGAAGTCATTCAGCAACCCATCCCAACTACTGCCAGAGAACTCCAACCAAACTATGAGAATGCTTGGTGACCAAGAGTAACCCTGTAACAACTCCATAGATCACAAAAAGTCACTGAAGTCTTTACAACTAGGTTTGCACCAATAATTCCCTACTTCTAAGAAATTGTTATTAGACTTCAGAAAAACAACTCAAGAATATTTGTATTGGTATCTACACTAAGCCACAAGCATCCTTCTGCTTGGTTGAGCACTAACATGAAAAATCAGCAACTGGCAGATATAGAGGCTTCCAACCCATTCAGCTTCCAGCCACCCCAAACACAACAGAACAGGGGCTCCACTGGCCCTCTGCAAATGGAGGAATTCAGCAGGAATTTCACACAGCAATGACAATTATATATTTCAACCCTTAGAGGTTATTTTTATCAAAGGAGGAACGAAGCAAGTGAAGAACAAAATTACTTTTTTAAATCTAAGGAGTGGTACCTGTCTGCATTTTAAGAGTTCTTTATAAGACAGTGGAAAGCAAGTCAAACTTATGAGATAATTACTGAGCTGAATATTCTCAGATAACTTCATCTACTTGCATGTGGTTAAGTTTCTTTTTGTTATTTTTTTTCTGAAAAAAGTATAATAATTATTTTTGAAATAAGTATATTTTTTCATCTAGATATTCTTTTTTGGAGTAGGAGTGCAGAGAAAATACAGAATGCTTAATGCAATAATAACTTAAAAATCTAATTGTCCAACCAATTTGTCAGAAATTACTTGACTTTTAAAGGCAAGATGCTGAACCTTATCCAAGTTTGTTAATTAATAGCCTCTCTAGATAAATTCCTCCTTACCGTTGTACTTGATTACTAAATCTCTCTGCTTCAAGGCAACAGATGGCTTAGGATCCCCCAAAACTAAAAAGTCCATAACTCTCCCTACAACAACAATCTAAATTTAGTCAGATGTTTAAATATTAATATTATTCTTAATTGAGAAATGAAACAGTCATGGATAGATGGAAAATTCGCTCTTGCAATTTTCTGGACAGTTACAACTTCAGAAAATTCTTTATACATTCCCCTTGTTTAGAGAATTCTTGGTCAGGATTAGGAACATAAAAACCCCCACCAAATTCTTGACACCAAATCTGAAACCACTATGACAAGAATGGGTCAATCACACCCTTCTGTCAAAACTGTCAGCTGAACATTCTATGCCATAAAAAAATCCAAACACAGTAGACCTCTCAAGTTTTCAGTCCTGTCCCTTCAATGCTTCCTTCCACTTTTGAGCTCACCCCAACAAAGGAGGACAGCCATTCTGAGCTGACCCAGAATTACTGTATTGTTTAAATGAAGGCCATAGTAACCAGTTTATTTTGGTGACTATACACTGCGAGACTCTAAACACGGACACCACTTATTTTCTCCTATTTCTATGGCATCATGACCTAAGGGTCACCAAAGTCAGCAGAAACCTTTTAATTAATCCTCTGCCCCGGTGTTGCAAAGATCTGCACAAACAGACAACTCCACATCCAATGACTCCACATTTCTTTATAGAATCAGGGCTACTAAAACACATACAGTGGCTGATCCTTTGTAGTAATTTTGGATTTTACAGCATTCCAAGTTATTGAAAATGCTGTGGAGTTTCTTCATTAAATTAAACTAATGGCCATGAAAACAAAAATCTAGCTTTTGGCATCATGAATGTGTGTAGCCAAATCCAAGTGTAAAACAAACAGGTTGGTTGTCAGACACAAAATGAACATCAAGTCTGCTCACAATAGCGCATCTGAACAGATCATGTCTAATCATTTATTAATGCTTTTATAGTAACATTTTCAATCTATAACTTAAAATAGCTATTAAGTTTCACCCCAACTAGGTTCAACTTCCTCCTCTAGAGTGCATTGTAGCTCATGTTTAATACCTCTTGCTTTGAAATGTTTTCCAAACACTGAGCTTGAAAACTTGAGGATAATTTCATTCTTCAGTACACCACTGCTCCTCAGTGCACCACTGCTCCTCAGTGCATTCTGCTTTCTCCAAAATTAAGTCACAGAGAAGAATTCATGAACATGTCTGGTACACTAAGTTTTGAGGGGGGGGGTGTGTGTTTAACTTAAAATTTCAATCCATTCATAAGAGTCTGTTCTATTGGATTTAAAAGAAAGAATATCAAACCTCTGGGAAGTGGGATTCAATTAATATGTATGTGTCCACTGGTCCTGGGGGAGAAGCTGATCTATATATGGAAACCACAACACAGAATTCTCCATTGGTTTATGTAAGAAAAACAGCTTTTGTCTGCTAAAATGGTCAATACAAGAATATAAGACTCCTAATCTGAATTTTAATTAGAAATAGGTCAAGAGAATGCTCTTTCCCACCTTAATTTTCATAGCATGCACCTCATTATTCTGAGAAGCATGATATAAAACATATCTTAAAATAAAACTATTAATATACTTTTAGCACTTCTATCAAGAAGAGTGACAGTTTTCTGTCAGTTTTACAAAACACACCCATAAAAAAAATAAAATTTGACAAACCTTGATTAAACCAGAGTACCCAGAATTATCTGTTTGACTATTAAGTAAAAAAATATTTTGCATAGAATACTATTAGGCTCTTCACATGTAGTTCTTTCCTTCCCAGGAGCTCTGAGAAGGCAGAACTGTAGAGATGTCCTACATAGAAAGGCTATCCCATCACACACATGCTGTAGTCTCACAGGCACCCCGGATTTCACTGCATTGCTACAAGTGGGACGAGCAATGAGACACTTGATTTTCAAGACAAGCCCAAGAACTGCAATAAGCAATCCTAGCTGAATAACACAGTCCTGTCTGCCTTAAACTGAGCTCAAAGTGAGTCTAATATTAAAAGCACTCTGGCACACTAGAGAAGAGTTGAGAACTTAGGCTTCCTGTAGGAAAAAGCCACCCCAACAGCAGGAAGGAAAAGTGCCCAGTCCTGCAGTTCTCATTTACATGAGCCTCTCCCCTGAAAGCCGTGAAATCACAGGAGGCAGAACTACAGGCTCCATCTCACAGTTATCAAAGACTAATCTGTGAATTCACGTGCATAAAGTTACTTACACAAGTGCATTTAACTTTTTACCTAATTTGGAGGAATATCAGAACGCTTTGGTACACAAGGGTTTTTACTCCTTGCAACCGGATTTTGACTCAGAAGCCAGTAAATTACTTAAAGCCAATGAAATCACCTAATTATTTGATAACAATTCAGCTGTATATAAGACAGCTGAATTGTTATCAGTTCTACAAAGGTTATTATAAAACAGAGGCTCAAAAGCATCAACATGATTTATTTAAATATAAGTTCTTAAGTACCTAAGTATAATAAAGTCTGTAATTGGGATTGTTCAGCCTGGAGAAGAGAAAGCTTCAGGGTGACCTAACTGTGACCTTCCAGCACCTGAAGAGAGCCTACAAGAAAGAGGCAGAGGGACTTTTTACAAGGGCATGTAGTGACAGGACAAGGGGGAATGGTTTCAATCTGAACAGGAGGTTTAGCTTAGATTTTAGGAAGGAATTCTTTACTCTGAGGGTCAGGAGGCACTGGTTGCCCAGAGAAGCTTTGGCAGCCCTATCCCTAGAAGTGTTCAGTCAGAGGTTTGATGAGGTTCTGAGCAACCTGAACTAGTGGAAGATGTCCCTGCTCATGGCAGGAGGGTTTGGAAGTAGATGATCTTTAAAGTCCCTTTCAATGCAGGCCATTCTGTGATTCTGTGTATTCAGAGGAAAACTAGATATATTCAGTGACGTTATTTCTCACTTCAATTCACTTTTTTCTGTCCACATATTTAAAACATACTAAAACTTAATTTTTTATTTTATGCCTGTATGCTTAGTTTTCACAGATAATTACTGCATACAAAACTAATTTATATTAACAACAGAATATCATAGATACCTTGCCATTTATTTGGAAATATATTATTCCAGGAAGACTCCTCCTGTGTCTCATTTAATTGCCTTTGAAGATCCTGCCATTTGAGTCTGTCTTCTGGAACATGCATTTCATCATTATTTTTTAGCCTTGTTACATCAATCACTGCAACTGCTACCAAAGATTTCTGGGCTGTGAAGTGATAATTTGTTCCAGCGATATTAATGAGGCAGGCAGTGGTCTTGAGGGAGGTGACAGCCCATTGCTTTACCGACAGAGGCAGATTAAGGTGTTGTAATATACATTGTTTGTAAGGTGTTGTAATATGCATTGTTTGAAACATATCACTGGACCATTCAAAATATTACACTCTATGTGTTAAGGTATTTTTCCCACCCACGCTACCAATTTCCCATGAAGTACCGTTACATCCCTTGCCACAGTGCACTGTCATTCAAAGAAGCAACACCAGTGGTAGGTGGTTTGGAGCTTCTGGGAATGACACCACAGAACCAAGAGGGAGGAAAAAAAGCAAAAAGGTTCATTGCTGCTGTACCAGCATTCCCAGTATACTGTTGCAGGAAGCGGTACATCTGGAAACAACAGATGGTCTGTGTTTAAATGGGAGGGAATAGAGGATTTTAATACCCACACATCTCTAATTCAGTTCTGTGAGTTTGATTTCTACGTTTTCTCAGATTAGGGAGGGTTACAGGATCTGTAGGACGGGCTTTATCCATATTACTGTTACCATCAACATTGCCAGCTAAAGCCCTAATGTTGTACTATCTTTATCTGTGAACTTTGACTTAGCCATATGTGCACTTTCAGAAAAGCAGACTTGGTCTTTAAAACAAAGTTTACACCCGAAATTTATATGAAATAAAACACTATTTGTTACAGGCTAGATGCTCTACCACCCTGAATAATTCATGATCACCTATTTAGCCTTTTGCACTTCTTTCATGATATACATTGTATAGGTACACACGGTTTCACAGAAAAAAATTTAACTTAAGGGGAAAAAAAAAAAAAGAGAGAACACAGGAATTTTTTACATATATCCTTTCCACATAAATGTCTCAAGCTCTTAACTGATTTATACATAAGAGCTACTTACAGGCATTCTAAAGAATAATCCTAACCATGCATGATTTACATTTACATATTTTAATTCAAAGGAGAAGAGGAAAGCGGATCTGGCCATCTGCAGAGAGAGCCTTGTAAGGATAACAGCCAGTGCTACCAGCTCTACCAGTTACTAATGCCAGATTGAACCATTTGTGACTGGTACATAGGGAATGGCCCGCTAAGAGCTGAAAGACAAAAAGACCCCATATATTTTTGAAGCAGAAAGCTTCATTATCTTCCTGATGAATAACCACCAGCAGAAATACAAGATGGTAAAGATGAATGAAGTGCAAATATTCTAAGAACCTTTCATTTTATCTTCTTTTCAACAGCATGTCTTCCAAACATTGGAATTTTAAGCCTGAGACATCCTAAGATAAATTCAACAGGTGTGTTATACTGATCTATACCCTTGGAAATGTAAAAATGTTCCTTATAGGTGGCCAAAATTGGAAATTTGTTCAAGAATAATTAGCCTTTATGCCTTGGTAATATACAGGTCAGCATCTGCTTACAGTAGGATTTGACATCAGTTGAAGCATATGGATGGGAATCCAAACTCTTTTTCTCATTAAAAATACACCATTTAATTTGGCTCAGTTGAGGACGATTAGCAATATGTGCTCAAAGAGGAGCTTACAACTGGCACAGGGAAAGTTGGCTTGGGCTGGAGACCACACGCAGAAGAGAATCCAGAAGCTTGCAAAGATGGCCTGTAGACACTATGCCAGACTCTTGTTAATGCTATTAGCTCTTCATTTTCATAAGCACTCAAACATATTAAGTAAAAACATTGAGCCAACAAGTAACATATAATAACAATTACATATAAATATATTATTTCCCTAAAATACCCAGAGACCTGTCTTCCAAGCTTTCTAGAAACAACAGATTTCCAAAACCAAAACACACCCTGAGGTTATTTACTTCTAAACATTAATGAAAACAATAAGACAAAATATACATGTGATGAAGAAAGATATAATGCTCCAATTCATGGTTTAGAAGACTATGCAATCAAATACATGGCCAAATCTAAGGGTTATACAGTTATCAGACTGTCAGGTTCAAAGAATGTTGCAATGCAAGAAATATGTTCGATAAAATATTTTAAAGTAAGTCCTAGTATTTTTCAGTATCTGTCCTAGAAGTTAAACAAAAAACCAAACGAAACCAGAAATAAATCTGAAGTGAGAAAGCACACCCTGTCATCTTAACATTCTCCTCTCTAGAACTTCTGTGTATGCACAGAAATTACTGCCCAGAATGATAAGCCATCATTTACAGAAGGTGCTGGATCCAACATTTTAAAAATAATTATTTGTTTAATACAGTTTAAGTATTTTAAAAGTTATTCTGAAACCTACTACTGAAACCTGATCTGGTAGTAAATGTAGCAAACTAGTACCATCAGAAGTAAAGCAGATTTAGCATAAATTTATCTAAATATCTTTTTTCTTCCCCCTCATAGAATTACAGAAAAAATACAAAAGGAACTAAATACAGTCTGGTTTTTCTGCAGTAATAGACAATTTAAAAAAAAGTAAATCAGAGGAAACTTGCTGCTGCAGCTTTACATTTCACTGCCTATATTTTAACTGAAGTTATTTGGAACACTGGAATTTTGTGGCTTGAATTGAACAGACTTCAAGACTGGATTTAGTGCAAACCTTTAAAAAGAAAGCAAAAAACTAATTTCATCTAACCTCCTTGCACTTTCTCATTTTACGTGCTTAATATTTTATTCATAATCTTGCTACAAAACCCACAAACAAACCAACAAAGAGAGCACACCGATGCCTCCTCCTACCACACAAGGATCTTCTGTCCATTCACTGTTTATCAACTGAATGATCTGATAACATCAGACAGCCAAACATTTTCGGAAGTGCTATTACTCTGCCACGATATAATAACAGCATATTTGCCCACAGCCTTCCCAGCTTTTACAGAAAGCGACCGAGCAATTCCTTTCCACGCACCTGCATTTCCAGCAATGACGCTGGTACAACAGAGCCCAAATTCTCTCCCTGTGCTCACAGGAGTACAAGTTCACTTGTGCTTCGCTTTTAGGTTTGATTTAGCAGGACTTCTATCAAAAACCTTGCCTTGGGGCTCTTGATAAAAACCTTTTTCTTGTTTCCAGGGTGTTATGACATAAAAATGCAAACATTGTCAATTCTACACAGCCTTCCTCTTATTTTTACCAAGAAATGGGTAGAAACAAGGTGAATATCACTGCATCTTCTTATGCTCTGTTAATGCACTCAGATAGTAGTTACACATAAAATTTACCTTTATTATCAAGTATCCTTTTTGTTAAGAGGTTCATTAGATTGTGTTTTGATACAGATTCTTCCTTGCCTATTGGAATAATAAATCATATTTTGTAAAAGAAAAAAAAAAGAAATGCTTTTCACTAAAGTTTGTTTCTGGGTAATTTTAAACCCCATGACAGCCTATTCTTTTACCGCTAGACTGAAAAGCAGAACAAGGTAACCAGGTCTACCTTCATTCTTAATAGGACTGACTGTTCTAATCAAATATGTGGAAGAAGAAAGAAAAAGAGGCACTTATTTTTCCTCCTTTGGATTCCCCACCTGGGAGAGAATACACTTACTAAACATTTTCAGGACTATCAAAGTAAAATCTAAATCTTCAACTGCATAATAGAGTGATTTTCAAAGGGTATTGTTTATTGATGTGCTGAATATAACAGTATTTAACATGTACTCAGAGCAGCACTGTGATTTCCCACTAGTTTGAAGGCACAGTGCACCAACAAATGTGGCGATACAACATGGAATTTTAATCTGCCTAATTCTAAGAATTTTCCAGCTTCTAAGCAGCTGCTGATTTAAAAACCAAAACAAACCCCCAAAAACCCAAACAAAACCCACAACGAACAAACAAAACACCAATGCCCAAACTCACAAAATCCTCAAAACAAAAGACACACACCGTACCAGGCACATTATTCTGCAAGATACCTTCACATTGTACCACCTGCTTTCAAAACTCAATTGCAAAATTCTGATAGATTGACATTTCTAAGGATACAAGTAACTTAATACCACGCAAAAAGAAACACACCTAATTTGTAAAGGACTGCTGTTATTAGAGACAGAAACAATCACAGTAATGATCCACTGCATCAGGAGACAGCCCACATGTAATCATGATGTGCTGTCCTGGGGTAGAACCCTGTAAAACATTTAAAGATTCCAACATCCATAACTACAATTCTCCCTTGTTTTTCAAAATGGTCTATTTGTAAGACCAAAGTAGCAGCATATTAGGTGGAATAAGTGTTACAGTATCAATTTTTCCATCCCATAAAGCCCAAATAGACCACTGATTTAATCAACACATGTTTACTGAAACTATGAGCGCTTCAACTGCTTTATCTGTAGTGCAAAGAGGAAACAAACAGTTGAGTCTCTGCTAATCTGCTCCTGGTATAAAAGTCTTTATATTTAAAACTTTATGTGGGAGCCAGGGCACTGGCTTGCAATTGTGACCAGAAACACCACTTGTATGAAAAAGCAAAATACTAAATATTCACATCTCTTAATCATCTGGTCTCAAAACAGAAGACTTCAATTTGCTGGTTGAAGACTTAATTTAATCTATAAATAAAAATAAATAGATAGAGATTCCATTATTCCATGACAAAACAAATGCCGTGGGTTAACCCCCACAGGCAGCTCAGCCCCTGTAGAGCTGATCACACACTCTCCTCCAGTGGGTTGAGGAAGAGAATTGGAAGGGTAAAAGTGTGAAAATGCGTGGGTTGAGATTAAGACAGTTTAATAAATAAAGCAAATGTCATGTGCACAAGCAAAGCAAAACAAGGAATTCATTCACCACTTCCCATGGACAGGCAGCATCCCCAAGACAGCAGGGCTCCATCACACACAGCAGTGACTTGGGAAAACAAACACCCACACATCACAGCTTATATTGCTGAGGGTGACACCACATGATCTGGGATATTCCCTGGGTCAATTTGGATCAGCTGTCCTGGCTCTGTCCACTCCCAACTTCTTGAGCATCCTCAGCCTCCTCACTGATGGGGTGGGGTGAGGAGCAGAAAAGGCCTTAGCACTGAGCAAGCGCTACTCAGCAAAAACTAAAACAGCTGTGTGTTAACAAAACTGTCTTCATCACAAAACATAGCCCCAGACCAGCTACTTTGGAGAAAAACAGCCAAAAAGCAGCACAACAAATCACATTTTTAATATTAAGCATCACTGATAAAGTCAGTTTCAATTCAAGGATTCAGAAATAATTCCATTTGAACTCTGATAGTTTGGAAACTTTTGGATTAAATGAGAAGGTAAAAAACCCTGGGTTTGTATTTCAATATTTGCAACAAACAAAATGGCACAGCACAAAAGAAAACATCACCAGAAAACATCCAGAAGCACTGTAACCACTGTGACTCCTACTCCTCTCCCAGCAGGGAGTGGGTACCAGGAGGCAGGGAGCAGCAGCAGTAGCTGTCTGCAGAGCTCCAGCATCCTGCCTCTTAGCACCTCTTGCAAGAATTAGGACTGTTTTTCACTTCTTGACATGCACAAAGATTTTTCCTTATGTTTCAACTAATACTTAAACATCCAGTTTAACATCTCTTCTCATAAGTAGAGACAGTAATTCGGAAAGTTTAGAAACTGGAAATCAAAACAGCCATTTTAACTAATTTAAAATCTTAACAGAAGCCTCAGCTCTTTTTAATAATCACAACAGTTTAAATAACTGATGTCCAACAACAGAAAGAAAACACGCTGGTATTTTCTAATAGAAAAAGTTCTTTAATCCATGAATACAGAAAAATACCTTTGCTTTGAACAACTTCCCTTCTTTCTCTATGCTCCTTATAATATGAAGACAATAGATGGTACTTCACACATCCTCTTACAATCACTCGAAAACATTAACACACATGTTCCTAAAGACAAATAATTCACCTACAGAAGTTTGTTTGGAACATGATTTCAGGAAATATTCTTCATGAGAACCCATACACATGCAAAGGAGAAAAACCCAACTCATATCTTCATTTGCAGCCATTTCCTATATCACCAACCAAACCAGTGAGGTTCCTGTGGGAACTTAAGACGAACAAATACAACATGTAACAAGCAGTAATGGCTTTTTCTTCTGCATTCCATACTAACAGTGATCTGCTTGGCTAGGTAGTAAAACTACATCTAGACAGTAAAGCGTTAGCTATAAGATGACTGCAACATTTTTCAGTTCACAACTATGAGTCAATCAGAAAACTAGCCTGGAAGAAATAAACACATTTTTACTAGCAAAAATGCCAGGACTTATTTTTATTATATTAACAAAAACATTAAAATACATAAATATTTTCTCTTCCAGATATGACAGACCTACTTAAAAGAATGGAAGATTATTATGATGTTAGTCCTAGCTTTATCCTAGCTAGTATATGTCGAAAAAGTATAAATAGTTTTATAGACATATTCATTCTCAAATCTCAATGTGATCACTATTTCTGAAAAACTACTTTAATTAACTTCATTCTCTGATGAAAACTACAAGGTACAACTCTTTATTAACAAACATCTTAATCATGGACTAGTGCAAGGATAAGAAACAAGAAGAACATTGCCACCTAGCTGTTTGAGCAGTGCCCATAAAGGATGGCACATTCAGCTTATGTCTCTCAAATACTCCAGGGAAAAATCCCTCCAAATCAAAAATGTAGGAAGGGCTGCCTAAAAACATGGGACAAAACTGCATTTCTGTTGCTTTTATCTTATAACTTCTGAAAGCAGCTGGTCACAAAATACGTGCACTGATAGCTTTTTCAAAATAATTATTCAATACAATCATGAATCAGTGTCTGACACCATCTTTCTTTCATCAGTTCTCAGCAGAAAGACAAACAGACTAACATGGAGGTATGTACATTAACATTTATCAATTAAACAATGCTGTGAAATTTCTGCAAAATCTAAAATATCCTTAGATATCACTGTGTATGTATAAGTAGATACCTCTGATGGAAACATGTGTTTCTTCAAAACACATTTTCTGGCTTTTTGTTTTAAATATATTTAATAAAGGTTATATTTGAAAGTAGTACTTCTACAGTTTATGAAATGCAACTTACTACACGCATGTCATATAAAGACTTTCCAGAAAAAGTAGAATAAAACAAACCAGCTAAAGCCTGACATTGCAGATGCCCAGACTGGTATTTTCTAAGTAATTGTAAGAAATGTCACAGTAGAAGGGCATCCTGCCCTGCCCCACAGTCCAGAAAGAGCAAGGGCAAGCATCACAGAACTGGCACATCATCTGCTCAGCAGCTGTGTATTCCCTCTCTGCAGCCAGGAGCTCATGCATTCCAAAAGAATTTGGTAGTTTCTCTGAAGCTCTTCAGCCCAATATACTAAATTTAGGGAGCTGTAGCACTGAGTAAACAATCAGAGAAGGGGATAAAGCTGCTGAATAGCTGCAAGGCTTCAGATGGTGATTCGATCTCCCCTCCTACGAAATTTTTTATCGTCTTTTATCTAGATTCATGCCATTTTCTGAAGAATGAAGCAATGCTGTGTCTTGTTAGGAAGTAATGTGTAACAAAACAAAATGTCCAATTTTATAAAGTTTTCTGTTAAAAACTGAACCTTTCCCAGTTGGCTGCTGGTTACTCCCCATCACTGCAGCTCTCTGGTCACGTCAGTCTGTGAATCTCATCTTGCCCATTGATCCTGAGTGCAGCCCAGCCTTGAGAAGCAAGCTCTCAAGTTGATGGTGCACTGCTCTCCAGGCTGAGCCTCCCTCCCTCCCAGTGCAGGGAAGACAAGAACACAGCAGGGTCCCAAGTGCCTCCAACCTCATTTACTGGTGGAGAACATTCCATTAGGAGCACTTGCCTCCTCAACACCACCATGGCACAGCCAAGTAGGACTGTAACAGTCTCTCCTTGAACACCAGCATTTTCATTATAATCTAGGAGTAAATAACAACTTGACGAAGAATGGGGGTGTTCATTTAGTACTTTATACCTAATTTTAAACACAATAAAACAGAAGACTGACTGGGACTACGTAAGTTTACTACAGGCCTAGGTAACTACTAACTCTTCTTATGTTAGAGTACTGAAGACCCCTAATTTCTTCCACTCCTTCCTTAACCTGGAACTGCAGTAAGAGGATGCATGTGTCTATACCACATTCAACATACACAGAGACCTGGCAAATCCTGACTGCAAGTGGAAGGAACTGATACAAACGGAAGGAACAATTACTCAAGATAAAGATCACATTTCCACAATGAGGGATAAAAACAATCAATTCATCCGGAATCAGTATGAATTAACTCATCTGCTGCAGATATGTCAAATAACTAGTTACATATATACATATAATCTGATAATTATCCATATAGACTCACAGAGATAAAACCCCAGAAAATAATTTAAGATGAAATGGCCTAGGCAGACAAAGTGAAAAGCTTTAAGATGCCCAAAGGATAGCACTAGTCAGGGAGAAAAGCACACACGAGTGTCACTGGTGTCACATCAGTGTCTTTTGAAGATGGAACACATACAAAGACCTTGAAAACTTAAACCAGTCAAAATTAAGTCACTCAGTAAAACTATGTTAATCACTTGTGCAAGCTCCTTAAAAGGTAAACTGTCCTTTTTTTTCTCCTTAATGTTACTTAGCTAAGAAGATTTTATACCTTCACCGATGGGAAGTATACAAATTGCAATTAGTAGTTAGTAGAACTAACAGTAAATTTTTTATGATGACAATCTCTATAGAGTTTAGCCCACAATAAAGATAGCAAGTGAACACATCATCTCACCCCCTGCCCAAATTTTAGTTAATCTTATCCCATGAGCACTCACATTTTGCATTTAGAGGTTTGTCATTCATATTGGCCACCAGATATTCCTCATGTGCTTATCAGACACCAAACCAGGGTAATAATTTACACAAATAAATGGAGACTGGCAGGAGTGCATTACTCCATCATCCCAGTCCTCCCTGATCTCTGTCTCATGATTATTAAGATTATTTAGTGACATATGGTTAAAATTATTCAAAAGGTTTGAAGCTGAAAGTGCTTTATCATATGTCCAGAACTGGATGCAAGATAAATGTACCCAGAGTTCTCACTGGGAGAAAGGAGTCAGGTATTTCACACCTACCCTTCTCTTTGGCCAGCTTGTCAAGCACATGCATTCAGACCAGCCACAAAAACTACTGTCACATCTGGCAAGTCAGGGCCAAGACAGACAAAGAACAAAAGAGCAAGGATACCCAGGAGACTACAGGAAGAAACTTGGACTGCTCCAGGGTATTTTCATGATGAATAAAAGATCATAGAGAGAAGATCTGTTATCTCAGACATAACAGCGGATAAGACAGAATCTTCAGGAAGTCACCTTTAATTCTTTTGTCTTTAAAGAACAAAAACTAAAAATGGTTAACCTGTATTTAGCTCTTCTCCTAGATATGAACCTACAAAAAGCTAAGCATTACACTTAGCACAGTACACAGCATTTACCCTCAAAAGAAGAAGAGAGTACCAACCTATTTCAAAAAGATACCAGAAAAAAAATATATACAAAGTTCACATGTGCAATATACTTTCAAACAAACATGTATATGTATACAAGTGTATATACAACATATATAATAAACAGATTATTATCAACTAAATGCAAAGAACTCATGGTTTAAACTCCTTTTGTCTGATTCCCTTCAACATGAAGGGAAAAGATGGTCATTAAACAAAATCTAACACTTTACCAAATAATTGCTATTGAATCACCAATTATGTTTACTACATCTTTAAGACTATTCATGCAGGATTCTACCCTGACTCTTAATTTCTCTGGGCCACATACCCTTGTTTTGTACTTTTACAACCATGTCAAGTTGGATGACTCTAAAGGAAAGGAAAAAATTTCACAGACTCTAATAAAAGCAACAAAACATATTTCTGTTCTTCGTTCAATTGCCATCATTAATGTGGTATGTACTTTTCCTGATTTGAACATTAAAAATAATATTCTATGCCCATAGCATCATATGTTTATGTATCACAACACAGAAAAAACCCCCAAGCAGTGGCATTGTTCAAGCCTTTCTAGGATAGTGTCCAAGAGAAATAAAATTGACATTTTCTTATGAAGATATTTTTAGCTGGAAAAACTGAATTAATAATCCTTTATTCCAGCAGATCTGACAATTATGTACTGGCAAATGAGTTTACTTGGATAATAGTTCTGCTAAGGCTCCTCACAATCATCTTGTGTTCAGTGGACTTACATGTCAGTATATTTTAGACTTGTGATGGTCTTGATCAAACATCTATCCCTCCAGGTTGTTGACTCACATTTTCAAATATTCTGAAAAGTTTGTCTAGTTTGCATAGTCCAGCTGTAGGTGACAGATAGAAGAAAAATTCTACACAGTATAAGAAAACAGGAATGTCTTATATTTGAGAATGGTTTTTACAGATGCATTTCAGCTATTTCATACTAAAACCAGCAAGATTTCATTAAAAATTACGCTCTTGCATCAAAAGCAACTATTGCTTCTTCACAAGACTTTGAACACCTGCAGATCTGAGGCACCACAGCTTCATGCCAGAAATCATGGTTCACCTTATCCTACAAGCCATGTGATGATCCACTACGTGGAATGATGGAGAAACAAACTCCATTTTCATTACAATATGCTCTGTTTTCCACAGACACCGTGTGCAGTCCTAGATTTCCACATGGCTGCAAGCAAGAAGTCACACAGCTGCCAAAGAAACCCTTCACCAGCTGAGAAACAGCCCGACTTGGCAACGTCCCCATCTAGGATACAAATGTAATAGTGGTCCTACAGATGAACACAGGTAAAAAAAAGAAAACATCCCATGATTTATACAAGAAGTATCAGAACAGAGACAAATTACTTGGTGTATCTGACAAACTCTGAAGGTGTGTGGGTTTCAAACGTGCTCTCTGTTGTTCATTCTGAACTCCTGAGAGCCAGCAGTGAAGAAAAGGCACCTTCTTCACTCCTGATCCCTGGGTACTACACTCAAACAGTCATGAATTGGTTGGGTAATATATTATTATGATTGAATCACAAAAAAAGCTAGAATTTGGAATTTTTATATAACATGAACAGTATGTGATTATGTTTTTCACTGAAAGGATGGAGAAAATTGTTTCTTCAAAGTCTGCAACTTCTGTAATTCATTTTCCTTTCATTTCAACTTTCTAGATAGCGCTCAAGACTTACCACTGGTCTTTGCATACAAAGTTGCAATACAAACTTAAAAGAAAAAAACCAATGGACAAAGCAGATTCTCAGGCTCAATGGAAGAAAGGATTCAGACTCTGTGTGGGAAGATATCTACAAAATGAAGCAATTACCAGGTCTTCCCACCAATTACTGAGGGGTGATACAGGTTTCATGGGTCTCGTCTCTGCATAAACATGCTTTTCAAGACCAAGTTAGAAACTAAAACAAAAGCTGAAAACTAATGCAGGGGGAGCAGAGTTTTTAGTACACAGCCCTGAAATACTGAGCATTTTATTGCAAGTAATGCCATTTTTTATTGTTGCTATTAATGAGACATTTCCACCCTGAGAGAAAAAGAGGAATTCACCAGAGACAAATGATCATCAATTACTCTCACTTTGTCGCTTTAAGGCCAGCTGCAAATATTGACAAAGGACAAGGTATTTATACTGTGCATGTTTTGTCAGGTGGAAGTTTGGGGAGGAGGGGTGGAAAGTGACATTTTAGTACAATTTGATACACAAACACTTGAAAGGCTTGAAAGCACCACATGTATACAAGTCTGCATACATACACAAAGTCTGTCTACTCTTAGAAAAATAAAGCTAATAAATTTGGAATTTGAAAATAATTACAGGAAAGACAGAAGAGTCTTGATCTTGGCAATGTTTGATTTACATCTATACAGCTTCAAAGAGCTGTCTCAGCTTCCTCTGAACTAATTTCCAAATGCTGGTTTCGTGCATCTCTCGGTTTTTTCCACTCTAACTCTGCCTTAAAAATTTTTAAGCACATAAAACATGTTTAAGCACAGCTGTCACAATATTTTCCTCTCTAAAAGCAAACAGTTCTAAATCTCTCTCTAAAACCGCTAGAGTATTAGGGTCTTATGCAGCACCATATTTACAACTTTTCAATAAGTTCATTTTTAAAGATAAAATTAAATACAATATAACACAGCTCAGCCATTCAAGACTGAATTTTCATATTTGGGTGTTTCACTTAACCAGAGCTGCGGGACAGAGCTGGCAGCATATCTAAGGAACAGTCACAACACTACCGCCACATTTCCAGTCCTTCTCAAGAGTTCTACACAAACAGTAATAAAAAGCACTGGGATTTCATTTAGTCATATTTTATTCATACTGTGGGATTAGTTACAGAACAAGAGGTTGTTTGTTTGTGGTTTTTTAACATTGTTTCACCGCATCTTTTCATCAGCTTTGACATGAAATAGTTAAACGCAGGTAGCTGGTAAAAGAGGATAGAATGTTTTGGATTGGAAGGGACCTTTAAAGGTCATCCAGTCCAACCCTGCTGCAAGGAGCAGGGACACCTTCAGCTAGAACAGTTTTCTCAGAGCCCTGTCCAGCCCAACTGGTCCATACCTGCACAGTACTTGTGTGTGTGTGCAGGTCTGTTTGTGAATGAGCAGCAAGTGGATTTATTCACGCCTCAGAACTCCTTCCATGTGGGTGATCCAGTGCCATGAAAAGAAAACGTCCTGAACACAGAGACAGAACAAAAGCAGCTGCTTGCAATATCTTAGGAAAACACATTTTGGAGACTTTGCTCTTCATCAGACCAAAGTACCCAACTATTTTCCCTGGCTTTAAGACTAATATTCAAACTATAACTGTCGTTGAGGTCTACTACTGCTGTAGTAGTAGCAGACTAAGTAGTAAGTCAAAATCTTAGCATCTAACACATGCACGAAGAAAACAGGAATTGCTGTACAAATCCTAACACTTCCATCCATGAAACACCACATAAAACTGCTCTTAATGTTTACAGTGTAGGCAAAAAAACCACAACAAACCAAATATTGGGGGGAAGAGGGAGGTTCACTACAAAGCTAATCTTGCCTTTAACTGAATTTATGAAACAAAACCTGAAACAAACACCAAACGTGAAAAAAAAATAAAATACAAGGAATGTCCTTTTAGAAAAACAGGTATTATTACTCCCACAAAACAGAAAGGAATATGAGCTGAGAGAGGCTTATAAGCAAACAAGCAGGAGGCTGATGAGAACGTGGGCCATTGTCACTTGCATGATGTAAAACTGAAAGCTGATAAAGACTGAGAATACCTTTTACAGTTTTGTAGGAGTGCTTTTACTAATTAGAAGGCATTCACTGTCTGCCTCCAGTCTGCCAGAAAACAGAACCAAATATTTACTACTTTAGCAACATTTTAACAAATTTAAAAGATGACAAACTCTTCTCATTTGTGTTCATACATTTCAGTTCTAACATGCAAAGAGTAACAAAAGTTTGATAAGCAAATTCTCTCTCCTGTTTAAACCACAAACTCATGCAAATAAATCCTTTCTCCATGTCAGGAAAAAGTAAGTCTTCCACCAAAATGTATATAAAACTTGTTGGGGTTTTTTGCAGCCTAAAAGAGGTCTGTTACATTTTTTTTCCACTAAAATCAGGAAATTTGAATGAAAGCCCATATGAAGAACTCTTGTTTTGCAAAAACTTCAGCCTTCAGAGTTGAAAAGAGAGATTCAGAATGGACTATGGACTAGATTATCTCCACTGAAAGAATCAAAAAATGAGATTTGCATGAGGGAGCAGGGAAAGTAAAACAACTTTCCTTCCATGTGACCCAAATATCTACCCGATAACTATAACTTTAACAGCAAATACAGTAGGGGAAAAGAAACTCACAGGAAACAGCTGCACCTTGGGGGAGAATGACAATTCCTAAGCTCTAATTTATTTGGTGTGGAGAAATGTATGCACTCTCTCCTAAGATACACTGTCCATGGTAGCTGTCTTCCATCCTGCCAGGCTACCTGGGACAACGGCAGCACTGTTGTTCTCTGACAACCTTGATGTTTTTTCCTATATATGAAGTTCCCCTCTGCTCACAAGCTCAAGTTGAAGAGTTCACTTTCAAAACAATAGTTATATTGACCTCTCTGGAGTCTGCAGAAAGAGCTAACAAAGGTATCACTAAAAAACTGTCAATGTAGACCAAACGAAGAAAGTGTTCATCTGTGTTGGTCTTAACCACCTTTTGTGCTGGTTTGCCTATGCCCCATTTTACAAGGATACCAGGCAAATACCTTGGGCAACATTTCACAGAGTTACAGAGACCAAAACTAAAGTCTCTAGGTTTCAACTAATGTCTGGATTTACAGCTAATGGTTCTTAGTGATACTAGGACTCAGTAAAACACAAAACAGACTATTAGAAGTTAGACACCCAACATAATGTGGCATTAGCCAGTATTCCTAGGAACCACCAAACTGTACTGCTCAACACAAAAGATTACCCAAATTAAAAGGCCAAGTATAAAGCAAGTAAAACTTCAGTTTTATGACAGAGCTTAGAGCACACACAATACAAAAATAATGCCAAGCTTTCAAAAGAGAGTATAAATTGCATTTATCATTGTTGGGTTGTACATTTATTTTAAAGTGGAATATTATGACAACCGAAAATAAAGTCTCTATCCATTTCCAAATGATGCTGAAAAATCACTTCAGCTGTTATGTTGTTATAAAAGTAACATATCAATCATTTCACAGTAATACTGCACTCGATTCAGTACCCAATGCCACCTATATGACTCACGTTAAGTATACTGAAGTACACAGTTTCACTTTATGATCACTAATTTTCACTATTTAATAGCAGTATATTCAGTGTCTGTGGATATGCTGTTTGAATACTGAAATAGATACTTCTTTATACATGAGAAAGAACAAGAGAGAAGTTTTACAGACTTCACTGGTCTTCCACTGTGAAACCTTTCTATCAATAGGAAAGTTAACTCCTATCTTTTTAGTCACAGAGTATGTTTGAAGACTTTCCTAGACCTCTCTGAAATAAATAAGGCATTTAAAATAATTGATTTCTAAGGCCCACAGGTGCCTGATTCCCATTGACTTCTTGGTGTCTTAGGCCTTCCATAAATAACCTGCACATGACAATTTGACTGGCAACAAATTCAAATGCTGAGCACTGAACAACTCATTAGCATTTATAAAGAACACTGAGCTTATCAAAGCAAAGTTGCCACAGATGGAAAGACATAATATTACTGTTAAGAAAGCAACCTGGCTCTCTAGTAAGTAGCAAGGAAAAGGGAATCCCATCTACAAGATTTGTAAATACCAACAGGAGTGCCAGATGAGACAAATCACAAATAATGGCATATTTCTAGCAAACAGTAGGCAGAGGTAGTGGGGCAAATCTCAGAACTGCAAATCCCATCAATGCATAAAACAAAGCGGCTAGCATTTAAGTTTTTTAAAATTAACTACATGAATGATTTCATAAACAGTAAAAATAGTAAGCTGGGAAAAAACAACAGATTCTGTAGAGGATGGCACAGGTATGCAACCAGCATTTCCTGTTGATACTCCCTCTGCTGAAGAAGTAGAAAGTATTTTCTACATAGCACAAAAAATAATAGGTGCTGAAGAAAAATCGTGCAAATTGTGTTAGTAACCCTCAAAACACTCTTGCATAATTCTAAAGATAGTTAATTAATTTTTTAAAAAAACAATTAAAGCAATGTGTTAGCTGTGAGCTGCAGTATGTTCCACATCACGTAATAAACAAATGTGATAATAAGGCCTGCAGAAATTAAGGGCTGTTTCTTAGTTTACCTCCCAGGTAAGTTACTGCTCCATAGCTGAAGGCTTCAAATACTTATTCTCCCCTCTTATCCAAAGCTGAAAAATATATCAACATTCTTATACATAAGAATAATAGCGCAAAAGTCCATTGCCTCAAGAATTCTGCAGATAAACCTTACCTTCAAAATTCATTCAGAAAAGGGGCTTTAAATCTCAGTCATTCACCTTATCATTGTATAACCCATGACTCTCTATTTAGAGCTATTTTATTCTGCCAATGCCAGCTATCCGACTAAGAGGACTTAAGGGATCTTCCCAAACATCACTGGTGAGTGTGTGAAGGGAGGGAAGAACAGGATAGGAGGAATAGACACCAAGAGAGAAGAACAGTCCTGCACTGGAGAGAGGGCAATGCATCTTCAGGGGTGAGTGGAACTTCTCCCACAGACTTCTAAGACCAAGTAGCAGAGGCAGATAAAACAGCGCTGCTTTATTTCCCCCACTGACTAGGTATACTGGAAGGGTAAAAGTGAATTTGGATATAATCTGGGAATGCTCAGAAATTGGACACAACGAATTACACTTCACGGAGTATCATCTACATATTCCCCAAAAACAGATGAGTTATTTCAGCAAGCGGGAAACAACAAATGTTTGTTTCTACTAATTCTGTTATCATCGTCCCTTAGGCCTCTACAGCTCATCTACTGTCCAATTTCAGCTGTATGCTTCCCCAGAAACATCATCTTTCTGAAACAGTGTCCTGTTCTGCCCTTAACATACAAATCTCATCTAGTGTAAGGAAACACATCAAAACATTTAAAAGGGCTAAAATAGTAATTCCTGCAAATGATTATGTTTTTTAATAAGCACTACTTAGCAGAGAACTCTATTTGAATCGCTATGGTAGAGACAGTTTGTTTTCCCATCAGGAATGAACTATGCATTCTTACTCAAATGTAACAAGATGCTCAGCTCCCAGGATAACTATCAGGGGAAGAGCTCCTGTTTTATTCTGCAGACAAAGCAGATACCATACTTAAGTTTTTGTCCCTAGGAGCTGAAATCACAACAAAAGACAAGTTTTGTTAACAGCTGAAGAAAATAACCTTCTAAAAGTTTCCATACTATGAAATTATGACCTAAAGCAATTTTAATGCAAGTTTCCCGTTGTCATAATCACCTTCACGGTACATATAGTCATTTTCTCATCTATTAACAGCCTTGTAATCCCACAGTCATTTTATGCTGGAACACCAGCTTTGGAGGGGAATTTTGCACAAATGCAAACAACTTCTCTTAATAAGCAAAATGCTATTTAAGTCTTTTAATGCCTATAGACAGCAGGCATCAAGAACACATTTTTGACCCCCAGGCAAGGCATCAGAGAAAAATCGAAAGAAGAACTTTGAGGTTTATTTCTTAATTACAATTAACTGTCTGCAAATTTAGGGCATAATTGCCTTGAATTGATCTCACTCATCCTCAGTGTAGGAAATTAGTATTTAAGTTGTTTCTGCATATCAGTTTATAGTAGATAAACATGTTTACTCGAGTGTGGCTTTATTTGAAAAATCCCTCATTTCCACTTCTAATGTATTTCAAATTTCGTCACTCGTCAGATTTTCATTAATACATTTTTTCTGAGGACCATTAAGTCATGAACTCATGTTCCAAGCAATAATGCAGAAAGTTGGTAACAGATCTGCTGTCCTTCAGCTCTCAAGATCTTCACAAAAAATCTGGGGAGCAAGTCACAGCATTTAAAACAAGAAAACCCCTGCACACACCAAAACAGCTTCCCCTCAAAAATCACAGCAATCTCAGTGGTTAATGGGAGGATGGATCATAGAATCACAGAATATTCCAAGTTGGAAAGAACTCACGATGATCATACAAGACCAACTCCTGGCCCTGCACAGGACACCCCAAGAATCCCACCATGTGCCCGAGAGCATTGTCCAAGCACTTGAACTCTGTCAGGCTTGGTGCTGTGACCCTTCTCTGGGGAGCCTGTTCCAGTGCCCAATCACCTCCTGAGTGAAGAACTTTTTCCTAGTATCCAACCTAAACCTCTGCTGACACAGCTTTCAGGCCATTAAGATGTCCAACATCCCTTTATACTTTTAACTCTAATGGGACACAACAGAGAGACTCAGGAAATCTCAAGCCTTGTTCTATAAAAGGCAACCTGAACCCCAGAGTACACAGGTTATGTGCACACATCAATGCCCCCTCTTTTTAGCCCAAGGAGATTGCTTTCCTTTCCACTAGAAAACTAGAATTACTTTCCTAACTACCTCCCAGGTCTAAAGTTATTAGGAGGGGTTTTTCTAAAAATACTTACAACACACACATCCACTAATGATGTTCCAGTGAACAAAAGAAGAAAAAAACCCCAACCCCCCCACCTTCCCTTTTGTCCTCAAGTTTCCTAGCACTTCTCAGAACAAAACAGTTTGTTGAAAACCTACAAAAATTTTTAACACCTAAATGCAACTGGAAAATCCAAGACAAAGGAAAACCATCTAAAGAGGAGAACAGACAGGCACAACTTCAAGCTGACTCTCCATTGATTTATCAATGGATATCATGATTCAATGTTAGTTCCAGAAAAGCTGTCAAGTTAAGGTTTTTCCTGACCCTGTTGCCATGAATCTTCCCAAGAGATTTCACATAAACAGAAAATATACAAGAAGTTAATTATACAGGACCACGCTGCAGTCTAACGCAAGCTCAGAGCTAGTGGGAGAGCATGTACGTGTCACTACAAATATTTAAACAAGAAGTTCAGTGTTTGATTACATCAGTCAAGGCAAATTTGGAATTGTTCAGATCTGCCAAAAGCACTTTGCTAACAAGTGACATCAGGAAGCAGGCAGCATGTGCCTTCCTGCTGCAGCCTACCTGGAACACCTCAGCAAAACCCCCGTGGCCTTTTATTACTGCTCCAGTCACACAGCTACAACCTCCTGCTCCACCTCACCTCTCCTCTTCCTTCTGCACCGTTTGCAAGTTGCCTTGAGCATATTCAGTTTTGTTCTGGCCAACAAATGCAGCTGGTTTCCTTCCCTTTCAATTTATTTCTCAGCTATCCTTTCTTCCCAGATCTTCCCTAAACGATGCACAACCTGAAACCTTGAACCCTCAGCTTTTCTGCGGTATCACACTGTCACATTAAAAGAAACAGGTAGTGGTATCTGTGGAGAGACACCAAACAGTAACACCCCAGGAAGAGCAGCTTCCCTTTGATTTCATACCATGATTTTCACTCCCATCTCTTATTTCCCTTAAAAATTCTTAGGAGAAACAGTGGCAGTAGATTTTTTTTTATACTGTATTACAACATGCAATAGAGGAGTGATACTTGGTTGAGGTTTTTCCTTTTGAGGATGCAGGTAGTTTGGGTTATTTTTTAGAGGTAGATCTACTCCAAAAAGCATCATATTCCTTCTTACATGTAGAAAAGTGTTGATATATAATACTACTAAATTATCTAGATTTTGTGGTTTTTTTTAACATTCAATTTGATTCAGAAAGAAAAACAACTTCTAGGGGTACCCTGATACTATAACCATACCCTTTCATACAAAATATTGGGCTCTTGATAGCTTTATTTTATTTAGGAGTACATGCCAGATCCTAATATTCTTCCAATAAAATATTTTGATATAGTGCTTATGCTTGCAAAATATTTTGATGCATTTACATTGCATTTGTGATTTCATTTGCAGCTCTACATTTATCCCTTAGGTGTGGTAATTCCCACTGTTAAAAAGGCAAAGCAAAACAAAAAAGCTGAACACACTATTTAAGCAATCCATTGCAAGCAGATGACAGAGACATATTTTATTATTTTTAAATCAGACCATCGATCAGCAAGATGATGAACAAAGAAAAAGATCTGCTAGCCTAAAACATGTGACTCTTCTTTATGCTGTATTTCCAATCAATAGGGTAAAACATTACTAAAATATGAAGTCTCATGGTTTTATTTACTGCTGCTTCTCATGTTCTGGTGTGAAGTCCACCATCACATCGTGCTAGATCTGTTTATACTTCATACACTATCACTTTGTCATTGCATCGATGCCACATCAGTTGTGCAAAAATGGTTCAAAATTTTCAAGCTCTAATGAAGCTGACTGACACAGCTGAGTTCTTCATCCCTATCCTCGGATATCAGCTCGTCCTGTAAACATCTTGCACACTGACCACAACTGTTATGATGAAATAAAAGCTTGCAAACACTTGCTCAGAGCTTCTCTTTGCATGTTCTTTAAGAATTGGTACCCTAGGAAGATTTCATATCCTTTACTTATCTACAAAAACAAGCACATGTGGAGAAGCAGCACGAAACACACACTTCTCTTGTGTCATTCTGTATTTGACCTTGAGTAATTTCTTTTAAACATGAGAACTTAACTTGTCTCCATCTGATAACAACAGAGACAGTACATTTAGCATCCAACATGATGATTTTTACTGAAATGTCAAAGGTTACTCATTAAGAATGGCACTGGAGAGACAAACATTTCAAGGGCCCTATTTGTGTTGGCTTGATGATTTATGGCACAGTACTAGTAAGCAATGATAAAATACAATATAATCATATGTCTGTGAAAAGTTCTGCACACTGAAAACTTAAGTTTTTAAATCAGCAACATAGACATCTATGGTTTAGCATTCATCTTCTCAGAATTATGAGATAAACATAACTTTATTTAATTCTTGGACCTTGATTATTTTTATTAACTTGAGCATATGGTCTACATTTAGTGTAACAGCTGTGGATATATCTGCAAGATGACCACCAGTATCACTCAATTTCTATACATCTCCCATTTCTACAGTTATAAGTGTGAAAGCACAAAGGATTACATGGCAAACATGTAATGGGACTCCAGAAGCTGCTTCATTCAATACCCAATCAAAAGAAATCAAGAAATCCAACATGTAAATAAGTTCCATATTCAGAACACAGAATATGTAAGGCTTCAATATCTCAATTCTCCAAAATAAATCCCATCCTCATTCTCAGCTGATGAATCTGTTACATTAATTTCTGACTTTCCTTCAGTTCAAGAGAAAGTGGAAAAGAGTTGAGTTTTTTAATACAGAACCTTCAATATCAAGCCACAGAACAGACAGAGCTTTAGTGCTGTCAATAAGTGAACTGTTTCTGAATACACAAAAGGAAAAAAACTTCCCTTTTTTCCAGTCTAACTGGAACTTTAACAGAGAAACTTTGCAAATACCAGCTGTATAGTGACACACAATCAGAATCCAGCTAGACTGGAAACAAGGGCACTCAACTCATATGCCTGTTCTATGGAAAGGGCAGGGATAACCAAACATCCTTGGCTCAAGAAATTATGGAAAAAAATACCAAAACTTACTC
Organism: Corapipo altera; assembly: GCF_003945725.1. NCBI lineage: Eukaryota > Metazoa > Chordata > Aves > Passeriformes > Pipridae > Corapipo > Corapipo altera. The sequence goes on from NW_020884891.1 coordinate 9,324,396, forward strand.
TATATAAGTAAATAAAGACTACTCAGCAACAAGAAGATGAGAAAGACCTCATCTCCTTGCACACCAGAATGCTCTTCACAAAGTCATCTGTCTCTTTTTCCCCTCCGGGATTTTTTACGGAGATTAATTTTTATGCCTCATTTCATTATTATTCAAGAAAGACTTTCAGATTTTTGTGTTCAAATATAACACCAACAGTTAAGTTACAAACTGCAGTTGTAGGATGCATTTTCCCCCACCATTTTAGGATTCATTTCAACTTTTAAAACATCTTGAAATTACTCTCAATGTAGAAGGTACAAGCAAAGGAGTTAGCATTCTCATCCTCTGGATGGTATTTTTTTCCTGACATTCAATTAACCCTGTATCACTGATATTAATATTTCAATTTCCACTAAAGTTATATTTCTGGTGCTTTTTTGTTGCTCAAACAGGCTTTTAAATTTATTAAAGGTACATTAAGGTAAAACCAATGGCATTTAATATAGTGAATTAACTGAACAGGTAACACCTACAAGCTATTTGAAAAAACTAGAGAAGCATCTAAATTACTTCTCCTGTCAAATCTAAATACCAGTGACATTACTGTGTTGCATAATGCTAGCTGCAGCTATAATTTATACACAAAGACTTCCATGTTATATCAAATTTCAAGATGCACGAGGGCTTTCAAGCAAATAAACAAAACTCACTTAAGCATCAACAAATAAAAAAGATACAGTTTTTCTAAAGCTAGATGGCAATGGCAGACTTTAGCTTCATATACATGAACTGAATGTTAAACCTACCAGTAAAGATTTTTTTTTAAAGGAATTAATATTCATGTAGTTTCAACCATAGGTAAAGATGAATGAGGATTGAAATCTGCTCATTTAAGCATAATCTGCTCATCATGAAATGCAACAGAAGAGTCTCAAGAACAGGCTTATAAAAGTGCCAAGATAAGAATATAACTCATATCTCCTTTTTACTTAAGCAGCATCAAAATTTTACTTTCCTTCTAACAGAAGTACCATTTAAAATAATTTCCCCCTTATTCCATTCACACAGACCAACTTACACTTTGCACATTTACGTCTCTTTCTTAGTTAATTGTTTGAGTCACGGAAAGCAGTAAGATAAAACATGTTGGATATTCATTTTGAAGAATATGAAAATGCTATCATAGTTACTAAAACCTGCTACAGCTGTACTAGGGAATAATTTCATGTACATGTAAAAGCCCAGCCAATTATTACTACACTGTACCCTTGGAAAAGAAACCATAAAAAGTAAGTTAGTAAGTTGGCAAATTGAGGGACAGAATTTGGCAATTTGCCAACATCAAAACACTGTTACTTCTTTAGAAGTGGGCTATGAGAATTTTAAAGAAGTTCTTTAGAATTTTTTCATTTTTTTTTAATCGGTCAATGTATTGTTTCTCTGTCCCAATTTCTTAGGAACTTGCTCATTAAATAAGTTTCACAGCATTCTTGGTTTTGGTTCCATTCACAATTCTAAGACAGTATTGGACATAAAATGTCAAATCCACCTGTCTCTCTCCACGATGTCTTTAAATATGGACCATATTTGCATTCTACAGAGAAAACATCAGTAACAAAGCACATAAAACAAAAACAAACAAGTAAAAAAAAGAGAGAATTCCATCATTCCAACAGTTATTTCTCTTATCTAGAGTTGAGAGCATAGGATAAGTCCTACTTCATTCTACTACTTTTTTATTAAAAGAAAACCAACATAAACCCCCCCAACAACATAGAACCAAAAAGCTCTGAAGCTTCCATGCTTACCCTCAAAAAAGCAAGTTGCTAAGCAAAAAACTCAATATAACACAACTGGTAATAGCACTGACCTCATCGATATATTATCTCAATGAATTCTTAAAATAGCAACACAGTAATTTATAGTATTCTCTTCTGTACATTACAGGTTTAAATTGGCAATGTCAACATAGAAAATAATTTCTCATGGTCTGTAGCTGCTACTCTGGAAAGCTTTGTATGAATTGCTCGGACCAGTTCACTACAGCTTATATATGGTTTGTGGTTCCAAAATTCAATTTTGTAACTCATAATTAACTACAAAAATATTAGGAACTGAATATGAGCAACATTAAAATGCAATTTCTTCCCACTATTGACTACTTATCTGTTGAAGTTAAAACAATTGGTATATCTTGTGGTGACGGCTAAAGCTGCTGACCATAAAATTATTGTGGTTTACAGACTTAAATCTCTTAATCTAAGCAGCTAATTTAACCTAACATTGCTAAAGACAACACATCTTTAAATAAAGTGCGCTAATGAAACATTTAAAGGTTGCACAGTTAAATTATAGTCCAATACATTCATATTAACTTCTCCCTGCAGTCTGTCTGCAGAGATAAGAAACTGCTTTAGTTACACAAAAAAATTGCATGGCACGTCAAAGAAATGATGGCTATCCATCCACATTTACAGGAGTTCAGATCACAGAAATCACAGAATCATAGAATATCCAAATGCTTCTCAAACTCTGGCAGACTTGGTGCTGTGACCACTTCCCTGGGGAGCCTGTTCCAGTGCCCAACCACACTCTTAGTGAAGAACCTTTTGGTAGTAGCCAACCTAACCCTCCCCTGACACAGCTTCCTGCTACTCCCTTGGGTCCTGTGGCTGGTCACCAGAGAGAAGAGATCAGCACCTCCCCCTCTGCCTCCCTTCATGAGGAAGCTGCAGATCACAGTAAGGTCTTCCCTCAGTCTCCTCTTCTCCAGGCTGAACATGAAAGACATGTCCCTTCTCTCTCATTCCCTAAACAAACTGCTAGTTAGGCAAGCAAATCAGGACCAAACCCTCAGGTGAATCACTTGGTATGCCTTCAGTGATGAAATCAGTGGCATATTTCCATGTAGGCAGAAGCATGGCCGTGTGGGGCAGGGCACATCTCCAGGATGAAGGACCACCTCCTCCCTAAGATCTTGCTTTATGGTGAACTTGCCACCGGCTGCCACAAGAGAGGAGCCCCGAAGAGAAAATACAAGGACTCCCTGAAACAACATCTCAGCCTTGGCCACACTGATCACCATAACTGGTCTACTCTGGCCTCCAATCGGGAGGCCTGGAGACACACCATCTATAACGCTGTGGATGCCTTTGAGAAAGCACGCAGGATCGCTCTTGAGGAGAAAATACAAGGAAGAAAGAATCATGCCTTTCAGAATTTACCACCTAAGGAGCCTTTCTGCTGTGCCTTTTGCAACTGGACGTGTCTATCTTGTATTGGCCTTTTTGCCACCAGCGCGCTTGTGACAAACATGGGTAGAGCCCTTCCCAAATCTTCGTTCGCGAAGCCCAGCCATGATGATGATGAGAAGCATGGCTAATATTGATATACATATATATGTCACATCAGTGGAGAGATACCTCTTTACATCTATGAGAAACTGGTCCATTTCCAATCACCTTAATAAGCACCAACAGAGCATTAATTCTCAAAACAGTACTGTAAGGTTCAAACAACAGCGACTGGTAAAAGTCCCCACACTCATCTTCACATGCTGCATCTTCTGATTTTTTAAACAACAAAAATAGTTGCTTACTACTAAGATTTACTCTTGTACTCTTTAAAAGCATTTATTCCATGGTGACTATGATTTATTGAAAGGTACAGAATTTATGGGAATCCACAGTACTGCTAATGGGTTGACAAAGCTCCAAGCACTATAATGCCATATTCACACTGAAATAGAGGTGAGTTCTCATGTTCTAGCAAACATGCAGGACAGTGCATGGTGCAGATAAGGAACACCATTTATGGACACCAAGTTATTTGGACAAATTCAAGAAGCATGTTATACAACAATTCACAGAAAAAAAAAATTGTAGATGTGCTGTACCAAAGGCAGTTGACATGTAGGAACCTAAAAACTTCAGTGATCAAAATTCTATTTTGTAAAAATAAAACAGGGCATCTCTGCTGATAAAACTAAAAAGCCTACATGCTGAAAAATCCATCTCATCCTGGTCTAGGAAAGATCTAGGTGCAAAAACTGACTGTAGGGAATTTCTTTTGAAAATAACTGACTATGTATATTATAAGGAGAAGAAAGAAGAAGAAAAAGCAAGAACATGAGTCATTATGTATACAAACAGATCTCTGTCACTTAAAAGCACTTAATAATACAAACAAACACAAAATATATTAAGATATGCACTTAAATGCTATTTTACTAGCTGAGGGCAGAGCGTGGGCTCTACATCAAAGATAATGATTTGTAATTTACAGAGGTGGGATAGAATTTGCTCATAGCAGCTGAAGCACTAATAAGAAGAGTGAAAGGGAAATAAACTAAAGCTCTTAAAGCCACAGAGTTCTGAATTCAACACTGACCTAATGTGAAGAACCTGTTATATGGAACTTCCTCATTAAAAAATGCAATAATGGTTGTATTTCCTTCCCACGTTCAGATCTGGACATAAACATGGACAAAGAGATGGTGGAGAAAGGCTTAGCTCTGGAGAGACCACAAGGGGAGGCTGGTGATGGATAAGATCAAAGATGAAAGCAGAACTGGGTGGGTTTCAATGAGATGGATTTCTCTAAACATGGATCAACATGTTGATACAGAGCTCCTCAGAAAAACACACAAAATTTTGGATGAATTGGGAGCTCTGAGGAAAAAGCTGAGGAAGAAACTGAGGAAAATGAAAAGAGATTCGAGTCAGCCCCTAAATGCATCTATAATCCAGAGGTTGAGAAGGTGAGAGATATTTAGTTGTTATCGTTTATAAACTCCATGAGGTGGTTATAAAAGAATAAAACCTCTAAGTTTGGTTCTCAAATATGGTGAACAGAAGGGCTCAGAGCTGTGCAAAAGAAAAAAGAAGAGGAATCTGAATGGAACAGGAAAAATGGTGAATTGGGCAGAGAAAAAAGTCAGAAAAACACAGCAGTAGTTCAAAGCAAGAAACAGGGGCACTAGAATAATCTGCCCATAGGAAAGCACTATGGGCTTGAGAGGTCAAAAAGGTTCCATGGTTAGTGGTACACATGTGAAAGACAAAATTTAAAAGAATAAAGTTGTAGATCAGGAATAATAGTTACTCCTGCTAAGGATAACCTATAGGAACAAGAAGGAAGGCTTGTATCCAGACTATCAGGAAGCCCACAATGAGCAATGCTTATTCTGCATTAATTTCTTTCCCAGTGACACCTCCCTGATGGTTAATGCCTTGTATAAGAAATGTACTCAGAAACAAAATGAGCTGCACAGCTAAATCACACCACATATGAAAATGTCTTCTGGGACAAAAATGTATTATGAGAAAAACAGTCTACTTGCTTGTTTTCAAAAGAAAGGTATCTGTGTTGTTTCAGATGAGCAACACCACCCCCATGAATCTTTCTTATACTACAAAAATGGAGCACGAAAGTCTCATTTCCTCCAATCAGTACATGGAAGCCTCATCTCAACTCTCCAGTCTGCTGTTGGATGCTACCATCTTTTGGAACCTATTTCCACAGGATCAGAACACTGGTAAGAGGAAACACAGTGGAGGACAATCAACCATCTCCCAGGTTTGGATTCTCTATCAAGTACAACAGTCCATCACCCATTACCATGGAAATGACTGGAACTTGCAAAGTTCTTCTATTAGGTAAACAAAAACTTCAGTTTACATGAATTAACACCCTGATTTATCAGGTAAAAAAAAAATAGTAATGGTATTATTTAATTGCAGGACCCTTATAAGGAACTGATACAATAATCAAAACAAAGTCAATGCAGTCACTTTCACATATGCCATCTAAGAATCTTTACCCTTGAATTTCTCTATTTTCACTAAGTGTCTGTAGCTAATATGATCCAACACAAAACTCTCTGGTACATGAGGCAAACACACTACATGTACACACCGCAGCCAGTATTTCATTAATGACCACTTATGTCCCAAGAGATCTGTCCTGTAGAAGATGTTTCTTTAAAAGATGCATTGTTACAGAACACACTCCTCTGCACCCCCAGCATTATGTACAGAGATGTAATGATTTACAAACACACTGTAAAAATGCAGTACTTTATATCTCAAACCCCAAATACCATGTCTTTTAAAAAAAAAAAAGGTTTATGGACCCCTCATAACTCTTAGCAAACATCTGTCTGCATAAAGGGAAACAAACTGCCAAAACCAGCAAAGATGCCAACAGCTTACAGGCAAACCAGAAAACACACATCCATGATGTGGAACAAGCAGTACTGCTTATTTAACTCTGAACTGGAAGGGGGTTTAATTGCTCATTAAGGCTACAGCAAGCACTGCTGAGTGAAGGCTTCCAAAGCAACAAGCCAGTGCCAAGGCCAATTCAGTAGAATAATTTTAATATACTTATAGACAACACATCCAACTAGAAGCGATCTTTTCATAGAATGATAGAATGGTTTGGGTTGGAAGGGACCTTAAAGATCTCCTAGTTCCAACTCTTCTGCCATGGGAGCAACAACTAGATAGGTTGCTCAAAGCCTCCAGTCATACAAGCAGTGCTTGTTTTCTGTAACTCAAAAATGAGAATTCTGTACTGGTAAGTAGAAAACAATACAACTACAGCCTTACACAGTAGCTTCAGAGAAGGAGATTAATATCTTATACATATGGGGTGTGTATTTTAAATATAGATATTCAAATAAAGCAGTTCAGTGCAACAGACTTAAAGAAGGAATACTTATTTTAAAAAATATACTCAACATACTGAAGTTAAAATCTGCAGTAGAGAAATATTATTAAAGAACACAAAGAAAGAAGTAGAGTAAGTATCTTTTAATCAAGTTTCAGAAATATTCTATTAAAATTGTAAATACAGCAGGAAAGAAACGGATGTTTTCTCAGTATTGATCACTGGATATTTACTAAGTTTTTGTAGAGTTGAGTTTCTGGATTTCTTTAATATTTTACTGAGAGGTTTTAGAAAAGACAGCCTCTTGTTAGCAAAACCTATTTAGATTCTTGTTTTCAATGTATAATTTCTCTAAGTCATAAAGGATAGTCATAACATAATGTGTTCTTAAGATCTCTCAGGCTCTGTTTAAGAGAGAGAACACTGAGCACTGAGTATTTTCAGCTTTATTTCACCCTACATATATGGTAAAATGACTGCCTACACAGTAACACTGAGGCAGAATGTCAGGTAGTAGCAAGATGTAGCCAGTGCAACTGATCTCTCTTTGACTTGACATTTTTACACTTCTACGGTGCTGAACATTAACTCAGTTGTGATGAAATTGTGAAACATAATCAATGGGCACATCTAGGAGATCAAGTAGCAGACCAGAAATCAGAAACTTCTGAATTTCAGACGTAGCTCCATCACCAATTTATACTTGGTCTCTAGAACATTTTAAACTCTACTCCCGCTAAAGTCATTATGAGATATGGCCAGTCATTGTAACTGAAGCAATGAGAGGACACATTGTTCTCTCAGGCTGTAAAATGTGAACAAAAAATACTCCTAGCCAAATGGAGAGGACTGTTTTCCTACAATCAAAGCCCTGAAATAATGATAAATTAAGCGGCGTTATTCTTTGTAACATTTTTCAGATTAAGATCATTTAAAAATTAAATGCATACCATTTAGACCTCATGAATCATATTGAAATAATGTCCTGTCTGCTCCAATTAACATCAACACCAATCCTCAGAATTTCCTATCCCAATGAAGAGAAGAAAGTAAACATTTACCTATTCCTAAGCCATTCCTGCAGAGCAAAAACGTTGCATACCTTCATACGTGTCTACTGGCACATGTGTGAGCAACCAGGTGATTTCTTAATTTTGAAAAACTACCATTTTAAATTACAATGCCACTTCAAATGAGTAATAATAGATCTTTGCTACAGCTTTTCTCACGACACTGCTTTTATAGAACTCTGAATACGTGTCAATTGCTTTTTTACACATAAGCCATCAATACAATATGTTCATTTACGTTCACATCTGACTACTCGAAAAGTTAAGAGTAGTAATTTACAATTTTCTCTTTTGCTATTTATATGTGTCACTCAAATATTTAAAATTTGGCAACCAGAAGGAACTTTTCTCTTTGAAAGAAAGGATTTTTACTTAAGCATATGAAATTCAGTTTTCTGTGGGGTTTTTTTGTTTGTTTTGTTTCTTTTAAAGATCAGACATTCAGAGGAAAAAACCTATCAGAAATGTGTTACTCAGAAAACTTCTAATCATTCCTTGAAACAAAACTGTGATGTAACCAAAAAAAGGGGTGACCCCCATAAAGGTTCCTAAATCTCCAAGCAGAGATTTGAGTTCTTAAAACAAGCCCAAATCCCCAAAACACACAGTTGTATTAAAACTACATTAAAAACTTCTGGTGATTTTATATCATCAAAATATGGTATTCTCAGAGGAAACAGCAATCAGTTTATTAAGAAGACTGCATTTAATTTGAGAAGAAGTATTTTGAAGTTAGCCCGTAGCATTGCAAGTCACGTATAAAATAAGCTTTGAAAAGAAACTATGGACAAGAAAGAAGGAAAGCTATTGGGCTGTGTCTCACCTTCTGATGTATAGCTCTTCCCTTACTACAGTTTATCTTGCTATTTGTGATTCATAAAGTGTTCTTTACAACACCAGGAATTCCATATTTCAAACATCAAATTGCTCTACGTTAAGCTCCACAATTAACAGCTGAAATACAGGCATTAGGAGCAGTGAGGTTTTGTTACTGCAAAACCATTTAGAGACACAGTGGATGTTTGGGATGCTTGCCCCACCACACGGACAGTTGGTATTTATTTCCATAGTACAGTGTATCTTACTCGTTAATTATCAGAGAAGCATCAGCACAATCAAGATGGGTATCTACAACCTCTGGATATTGTGAACACAATCAATGAATGACTATCACTAAGATAGTTATTATACAGCCTCAAAAGGCAGCATATATTTAAGCCAAATAAAGAGAGAGGGAGGGAGTTCTTCCCGCTGATTTCAGAATTAGAACATACAAACCTCAGATCTGCTAAAGGTAAACGTGTTGACATTCAACACGGTAAGATCACACAGTACAGAAGCAGGGACCTCACTGTGTGCCACAATCATATCCATAGCCAGTCTAAGCATGCATCAAGCTTAAAGCGTCAGTCAGGAGCTACAGCTGTAAGGCATTTTAGGGGGAAAACAGCTGGAAGCAGCACAGGCAGCGTTACGACTGTATGTACACACGCCTTGACTAAAGGTAGAGATTATACATCCCACAGCCAGTGGAAGGAGAACACACCAAACACGCATTTAACAGATTGCGCCTGAGGAGCGGTCAGCAACATCCTCCCGCGGGGAGCGAGCGCGGTGTCGCTGCCCCGGCAGAGCCACCTCACCCCTGCGCGCTCCGGGGATGCGGCTTTTCACGTGAGCGGCCCCGGCGCTCCCGCAGCGCCAGCGCGGAGCCGGAGCC
>NW_020884891.1:9334239-9451023 GCF_003945725.1 Corapipo altera
TATAAATCCACATCCCCGCTGCCGGCGGCTCCCCCGCAGCCCGCCCCCGGCCCCTCCGCCCCGCCGGGGGGACGCGCCGGCTCCTGCAGCCGCGGCTCGACCCGCAGCCCCGGGCGGCGGGCGGTGCGGAGCCGAGGCGCGAGGGGGACGCGGGGCCGGGCTCGGCGCAGCCCCGGCGCTGCTGCCGCCGCCGCTGCTCTCCGGCGGGTGTAGTGTCAGCGGCGCCGCTCGCTCGCAGGGTGGGAATTTTTTTTTTTTTTCCTCCCCTTTTTTTTTTTTTTTTTTTTTCCCCCTTTTCGGCTCCTCCGCTGTTAATGAGCATGCCCGGGAGAGCCGCGCAGGCGCCTTGCCCGCCGCCGCGCCTCGAGTCGCCTCGCACCGAGCGGAGGGGCGAGGGCTGAGAGGGAGCGGGATGAAGGGGCGCGGGGTGCGGGGGCACTCGGGTGGCCGGGCTGGCGCTGCCCCGAGGGTGGAGGTGGGCAGGGCGGGAGGGAGCGGGCGGGCAGCAGGGGCTGAGCCGCCCGCGGTGGAAGCTTTGGGCAGAGTTGGGCAAGTCCACGGGAAGGTGAGGCGGCTGCGCCCGCCCGAGGGAGAGGAGCTGCCCCGCCGCCCGCCCCGGGGGAGAGGGGGGAAAGGGAGGAAAAAAAGCGGCGCTCTGCGTTGGGAAGGAGCGCAGAACACCTCCTTCTAAATAATTTACCTTGCTGAGGCAGAGAGGCTGATAGTGGAATCAAGGCTTGGGAGAGAGATGCTGGTTTATAGAAGGTGCTTCAACAGCTTTCACGATCTGAGCTTATTAAGGTGGGAATCTCCTGTGGCCACCGTTACCAGTCCTGAGTCTTGATGGAGGGGAACTTCGTCTGCTGGCGATGATCTCTATAATTTCATCATCTATACACTGTGTATTCTGAAGCAGACATACAAAGGCATAAAGGTGATTACCACCTGCTCTTTCCATAGCATCTAATTCTCCATCTGCAGTTATTTGTAAAGATTTTTTTTTTGTGCTGAAGAGTCCAGGGAGCTGGCAAAGGTGTGCTCCTGAGGCTGGACCTGGCTCATCAGGCTGTCTCCATCCTGGTTTCTGTTCACATGCGTACTGCATACACATATCTATCAATTCCTTAAAATCACTGCGGTTATTTACATTATTTAGCTTGTGCACTCAGCCACAGGAAAACACTGGGGAAAGAAAGTGTAATTCTCTATTGCTGTTATTTCTTTATAAGTTTCTGCATAGACCACCTAAAGTGGAGTCTTTTTTTTTTTTTTTACTCTTTACCATGCCCCAGGACATATTTCCTTTAGACAGTTAGTTTGTGCTGTTTACAAAAGTATTTGAGAAAATGACATCTTGAAGATGCCTATATAATATCTTGCAGTGCATAAATAAAAAATAAAAAATTAGGTAATGCCATCTGTTATTCTAATGTACAGCTGCTGTACATAACTTTTCTGTCATTTTCAACATTTGTTCTTTGAGACATCCCTGCCCTGAGCTCTAGCAGAAATAAAATCCAGATGCCCCACCCAAAAAATCTTATTGAGTAATTTTTTTCTTGGTTCTTCAGGTAGAAACACAGATAAGGTTTTGATATCTAAAATTACTTCCCAGCAATGGGATCAGTTTGTAGGGAGCAAAGGAAAAAAGAAAATTCCTTACTGAACAGCATTGCAAAGGTGATACAGGAACTGGCCCAAAATACAGCTTCTTTTCCAAAACATGTGTTTTAGCATCTGTAAAAGTATGAAGCAAGGGAAGTGTGTCCCCAGTTTACATAGACTGCAACGCAATTCTGAAAACACTGGGAGGTTTTAGTAATTCCAAAGTCAACCTCTTTAAAAGAAAAAAGGGGGGGGGGATGGGAAGATTGGAAGAAGGATAAGGAGCCAAAAAGATGATACAGTTTTCAAATCTGCTGCTTCCATGAGTGCCAGAGCACTGGCTTTGTATCTTCCTTTCAAGACCTTAGGTATTTAGTTCCATTTAGTCTACGAATTTCTTAAGACTCAATTTTACAATGAAGATGTTGGTCTGGTTCTTTAGCATGAAATCGTCTTTCATCAATATCCTGGAAATCTAAATTTGCCTTTCCCTAAAGAAAGCACAGCTGTAAAGATCCAAAGGTAAATACAGAGTCCTTTAGGAAATCCATTCTACCTTCCTTGGAGGAACTCCATACTATGCAGCAAAAGTCATGAGCTATTGGTTATACATTACTTTCATAGGAAGCCTGGAGAGGCCATAACAAACCAAACTATGTCTCATGAATCTTGAAGCCATTCAACAAACTTCATCATTAACTGTTTCTAAAAATTAATTATTTTAAGCCAAAACAGTCCTCTGTCAAAAGTTTGTCTCAAATTTCTGTGACTTAGCCCTGGTAGGTGGAATAATTCTTCAGCAGTATAGATCAGTCATGAACTATTCTGAGCCTAAAGTAAAAAATAAATTTTTCTTTCCAGGAGACACAGTTGTTTTGGTTCTTCTCTCTCTGGATAGACTTTAACATTTGCTTTTTACTAGAACAAAAATTACATATCACAGATTGAACATGGAAATAACTCAAAACCAAAGAAAGAAAAAGATGGAGAATTAAGTCGATATGTTACTCATGGAAACACAAACCAAGATAACCAACCAGTCTAGATTCTGGGTTTTATGATAGTACCAAAGTCAAGTAAATATTGCCCTGCTGTTAGCAGGCAAAGATCACACATTGTTATTAATTCTGCTGTTTGGAATACTATGGAATTACCTGTTGTAGTCATTAACATATAGTAGTCATAAAATTATGGTAGTCTTATCAAAGAGAGGCATCAAGAGATAACCAGTGGAGGTGGGCATTCAATCCTACCTGTGTCTCTTCAGCAACTGCTGAAATAAATGAACTGAAGTGGATAAACTCAGCGGTGGTAAATTGTTGGCAGACGTCAAGTGGAGTGTCTGGTGTAGATGGTTATTCCAGATATGCTCCCTAGTGAATTGGAGTTAGGGAAGCTTAAAAGGTCTGCTCGGAGTAATGGGCAGATACTACATATTATTCCATGAGAAAGATGTGTGAGGTGTGGAACTTCAGGTGTGTTACATGCAAGCTCTAAAAGAACTAGGAGCAGAGCTCAATCAGACATGAGACCCGTTGGATAATGAGAGTATTTTTGTGAGAAGAACTGCTCCAGTGGAAGGAACAGATACAGATATAGAGTTTTCCAAGAATCAGAACTAGTATATTTATAACTGGAAACAAGAGCCCTTAAGCACATCAAACCTAAATGTACCAAATATCAAAAGTGCATTTAGCAAACAGAATTCTGACCCTCAGATATCTCAGCCAAGCCTGCTAAACTAGTTTAGAAGGAAGCAACAGGTAAAATATTACTAGATACGCTGATTTCAAGTGGAATTCTCTTACACATGTAGGTTTATATAGTATTGCAGCTCCCTGCACTGAAGATTTTCTCTTGTAAGTAGCAAAGAATGGTATCTCGAGTGCACAGTTGCAATACTCGTCATTGCAGCACTGATGTTAAGGACTTGTTTGACACCTTTTGGCTTCCTCAAGTTCAGAAGAGCCTCCTGAGTGAGTCATTGTCTTTAACTGGTAACTGAGTTATGCTGAAGCACTGTTTTTAAATTATTCTCATGCCTCCTGTGGGAATAGAGATCATTGCCTGCATTGCAACAATCTCTGCTGAGACCTGAGACACAGCTGCTGGTCTCACTGCTGAATAGGATCTTTTCAACTCACCTAGGGTAGGATATCACCACACTCATCAGAGTTCTGTAAGCCATACTTCCAAGAATGGTGCTGAAAATTTCTCTTTTTTCCTCTTATTCTTTGAATCAGATGAAGTCCTTTAAAACCTCTCTGAAATTTTGGAGAATTTTCCTAATTTACTGCTTTACTAGAGGCAAGAAATCAGTCCAATCCCAGTGCTGACTATGCTTTCTAATGTAGTTTGCTTGAAATGCGAGCTCTGACTTCATAGAACCATAGAATGGTTTGTGTCAGATGGGATAAATTATAAGGACATTTAAGAAATTGTCAGATTCCAAAAGGACACTGTAGAGCAAGACCTCTTGTGTATGTCAACATGGGATTCCAACTGTACTCCAAAAGATTGAATTTTTTTTAAAAACCCAGGTTGAAACATGATAAAACTAATGAGACTGATCCATCATTCAGAGTTTACACAGTGTTTTTGGAATGCTGCCATTTTTTAAAATGATACCTTGCATCAGTCTGATGGAGGTGCAATATGAGGGGTGGATGTAAAACATGATCAAAACAGAAGTCTAAAGGTACCCGATGTAAATTCTCTGTGATGATGCACAGATCATTACACCAACTGAAATGTAAAGGAGAATCGGGATAAGTTTTTATAACACTTATAAGTATATTATGTCATTATATATTTTTCTAGTTATGTTCCTACTGAAAAGACAATTGATACATTCCACACACGTGACACACAGGCACAGTCTTGCCCTTGGTCTGAGAATACTCAAATTTGTAAAAGATTAGGAAGGCGAAAGTGAGCAATGAAACACCAGTCGGAAATTTTTACTTTCTGGACAAAAAGAAGGGACCAGGAAGTAGGAAAAGTTGCTGTCCTATTTCCCACTCAGAGAGAGAAGCTGCATTTCGTGAAGCTAGGCTAAATACACCTGGATATAGAAAACTGTATATGAAATTGCACTCCTATATTATTACCAGTTCCTGGCAAGAGCGGATTTTGCCCCAGACTTTTTACCAGAAACTGTGCATTGTGTAGTAGAGCTGAAAGAGAAGTAATTTTAATTTCTGATGGCATCTCTTTTTCCAGAAACTGTACTCCCAGGACCAAAAGGCTAAAGACAAGTCAATATTTTGAAAAAGAAATGAAAACTGATGTATTTTCATAGTCAACTTGGTGAAAAATGTACCAGAAATAGATTTTTTTACAGAACGGTTTCTACCATGCAAAAGAACAAGGGAAACAACACTGCCTCGTAGCATGTTTGCAGGCTATGAAAAAGTAATTCAAACATGATCCTGACTCTCTCTCAAGGCTCTCCATCACTGCATGGCGCTGATCTCCTTTGCTCCCTTTTTCCATTTTCAAAGAAAACAGTGGTTTTTACATTGTCATGTCTCACGTCCAGAAAGAACTCCTGTAAATAACTGCAAATCTTCTTTCAAAATTCACCTCTAAACTGTCTTGTTGTTCCAAGATGCCTACCCAAAAACCTAGCAAAAGTTGGGCTGTTCATGTGCTGTGACTGCTGTCTAACACATTGACCAAAAATGCAAGCAAGTTTCCTGGTAATTTCCCATCTACCTGCATATATCGATTATTCTAAACTTACAGCACCGAAAAATATGCATCAAATATGGTCCCTTCGTTAATATGCCATGGGGAGAACAGGGAAGCACTGCAGTTTCCATGGCTGGAGAGGGGTGTTTCTGACTGATTTTCCTATCTCATGAACACAAGGTGGTGCTGATGCTCCTGGCACCACTGCTGATTCACCACTTCCCCAGCAAGCCTCACTTGGGTGGTGGTAGCCGATGTGTAGCTGGTGTACCAGATGTTTCATTTGCCTTAAATTAATTACAAGAAATACTATATATTAAGATTAAACATGTCGTTTAAAATTAAACGCTTGTTTTCTGGTTTGATAAACTGAAAAAAAAATCAATTTCCAACTGATATAGAGAAATATATTCTTTACTATTTTGGTGTGAACCCCAAATAAAAGTGAATTCTAGGTCATGGCTGAAAAGGCAAAAAGCCTTAAGAGCATCCATATATTTTCAGTTCTTAGGAAAAAAATGAAGAAACTCACCCAAACTCACGCGGAAGAAACTTGCAAAATGTATAAATAAGTATACTCCCGGGTAATTGAAAAGAGCTGGAGGTTGAAAAGATTAGTTTAAATGCTTTCCTGCTCTTAGAGGGAAGTTCTTGGGTACTTCAGAAAGGTGTACCTAGGCTAGAAGATTAAAGAAACCTTTTAGTAAGAAAGATGATTATTAAAAAAAATTGTTGAAAAATATTCAATGAAAATGTTTATTCCGGAATATGAATGCATGCTAAAAGAGGTTTGAGTCTATCAACTTGCCCATTAGAGTGGAACTAAGGCAAAGCACTTTTGAAGAGAGATTAAACTTCCAAATAGCAGGGATCATTTCTTTCCTAAATGAAATAATAAACTTCTCATTGCAATGAAAGCTGACACTGAAGAAGATAAGGAATATAAAAAACAAAGGCATGTTTGACAGAGTATTTTGGATCCATTGTTTCATCAATCTCATGGTTAGCCTACAGTTTAATTTATTGCATAAGAAGGAAATCATAATAAGGATCTTTTTTCCAAATACACTGTATAGACATAAATTCCTTTCTTCCATATTTCTCTTTCAGGTTCATCTGATAAATATATAATTATTGTTTTAGGAAGAAATTTTGACTCAGAATGTAGTGCAATATTTTTTGAGGCACTTGCAAATGAACATACTTTATGAAGGATGATCTACTCAGCCTGCTTCTCCGTTTTCCTGTTCCCTTAAATTACATAATACTCCCCTGTGTTCTTGCTGCTTTTCTTCTTTCTTGTATTTTTGCTGATCTCTCTTGCTTATGTATTTACTTTTCCCTTAGGGAAGTATACAAAAACAAGACCTAAATATCTTAATCTCTTCAGCTTAATTAGACATGAAAGTAACTCTGGCCTCATTAAGAAATGTCCTAAAGCAACAGGTAGAATGGAATAAGAGGAGTTTGAAATCTGATCCTGAGATCAGCTTGTCAGACAGTCCTAGTTATTAAAGAAGCCTGGGAAATAGCTACTGTAGAGAAAAACTAAATGCTTAGTATAAATCTCAGTGGAAGAGATGACTAATTAGAGATAATTATACACAGATTTCTTGCATTAAAAGTGCTTTAAAACATAAACATTCAAATTTTACTTAGGCTCCCAAGTGCTTCCTAGGAGGCAAGGTTGCAAAAAAATGTCTTTTAAATTATGTCAAATGCTTTTAAACCAAATGGTTTTTAAGAGGCATCTCACTGAAAATTGTGATGCCTTGAATTTTCTTGTTCACCTTCAGTTTAGTAAGAAACTGCAATAAAATTTATGGCCTAAGCTAGTATTCTAATTGCCCTATAACAAAGGTAATCAAGTGTCTTGCAGGACTAATTTGTTACCATTCTCTAGCGACTTCAAAACCTGTACCCAAAATTCATTTGATAGGAAGACACTGAACTGTCTTCAGAACTGAGATTGAAACTGTCAGAAAATTGATAGGAACATAAAAAAGGATGGTGTGCTAAAAAAATATGTTATCTATGGGATCGAAAACAAAACAACAAAATCAAACCAGAAACTCAACACAAACAAACCTAAACAAACCTAAGAACCTACAACTTAGGACATGATCTATTAGCAAATTTCTGTAATATTTATTGAAAATTATGTAAGTTAATGTAGAAGATTGTCAGAGATCTTCATCCTTTAGTATCACTTACGCTGGAGCAAAGAGAGAATTTCAAATTCTTACAGTGGAAGTCCATATTTCTTCTAGCTCTATATGTGTTATCAAAATCTATCAAATGTCTCCCATTAAAACTTCAGGTCAATACTATACTGTGAAACTTTTTAATGTGGGGTTTTTTGAGACTGTAACTTAGGACACCATAGTTTGGACAAATGTTTTTGAGAATTACATTATTATCACGTAGGTGTTCAGGAAAATTTGTATATACTGAAATCCTCTTTCTTCAAGATTCATTGAGAAGAATTAAAAGTTTTTAATCTTTTAAAATATTGTCAATTTATACGGTTCCTTTTGGAAAAACAGGAACACACAGATATCATCCATTCATCCACGTAGATATCTGTCAGATTCTTTATCTTCTTATTTATTGCACATTCACATCAGAAGAACATGTAATGCCTCTATTAACAACCTGAACAATAGGCAGAGCGTAACTTGGCAAGTTTGAGGAAAAAAGGCAACAGGCACACACTTGAACATGGGAAATACCAACTTAGATATTAGGAGAAAAGTTTTCCCCATGGAAATATTAGAACAGGTTGCCTAGATAGCTTATGAGTTGGGAATATTTAAACTTGAAAGGTCCAGGCTCCAAGTGGGGTTTAGACCAAAAATTTCTTGAGATCCCCTCCAGCTTATTTTATAATTCCATGATCGATCATGTTTTTCATTACACCAAAAGAAAACAGGATAAAAATACTTTCATATAAAACACTCACAGTCACTCTATTTATAACAAACTATTCCTTTCAATTGATTCAGCCCATTCTTCCAATGAGATAATAGTACTGAATAGCCACAGAAAATACAAACATTTTTTCAGCACTTCACCTAAATTTCGAAAAGTAGAGTTTACATCATCATTGTCCTTCCAACCCATTACTGTCTTCTAGATAGGGTCATTGCTACCAGGTTATATTGAAAGATCAGTGTCTCTGAGTAGGTAAAGAGCTAGAATATGTTACTTGCCATAACAATGGCAAGTTTAATCACTGTGAAAACTTTTAGAAGGAGGAGTTCCTTAACTACACAGATCTCAGTTTTAGAATTCATACTTTGCTACTAGGCATACCAATAGTTCGAAGCTAGTAATAGCACGCGTACAAAGTTAATATTCTCACTATTTATCTTATTTTCACTTGCTTACCATCAGAACATGCTGACAGTGATGATGGGGATAGAGAGTCAACTAAAGCAAAGAGTGTGGACACCCGTGATCACAGAAAACACACTGCAGTGCAAGTAAATACTGCAGGTGGCTATAAAAATGTCAGGAAAACGCAATGAATTTGCAAGATTTGTCTTGCCAGTAAAAGGTGGAATAAGTAGAATATTGTGGCCACTTTTGTTCTATGTTCAACTGTTTTCTTAAGCAGAAAAGAATCTTTTTTGAGACAGTCTTTAGGACAGAATGGAATTAGACAGCTATTATTTATCAGACAGACAGTAATAATCTGTAATTGGAAGGTATCTGACTCTGACAGTGTTCTAGCACATAATTACAAAAATTACAAAAATATTCTCATAATTATTAATGCAGTTTGAGGGTACCAGTTGCAGAAGGCTGGATCCCCCATCCCATAGTACATTTTTAACTAAAAGTTATATGATGAAAATGTTAGTATTCAAGCCTGCTAGCTCTTCTCTGCTAATTTACATTTATATTCTTAATGTCTCGATCGAGCCTAGGGAAATTTAAAACTCTATTTCATTTATGCTAACTTCTACAGAAATCCCAATATGCACAGAAGTTCCTAGATTGCAAGGCTAGTTAGATGAGAATGCAGAAGCTAAACGTAATTGCTGGGTGGTTATGATAGTTAAATATGTACTGTCAGTTTTGACTCTTAAAATCCCTATAGACATAAACCTACTGTTCTAAAAAATATGAAGTAGCAGAGTAATGACTTAAAATATCTGTAAAACAAACAGTGTGAGTTTACAGTGTTTCTGCAGATACATTTGAAGTTGTTACAGAACAACAACACTGTGTTTGGCTTTTTCAGGAGAAGTTTCTTTGAAGAGTTAGATAATTTGATCTCTCCTTTTTTCAGCTTTTGAATGGATTGCAAATTACAAATACATGTGCAGCCATTTTAACAGTCCAGATTGGGTCGTGTTCTGGCAGGCTTTTGTGAAGTGCTGCAGTTTTACAATGCTAATGCAGCATTAATGTGCACCCATTTACTGGCTGTCATCAGCTCTGAGCAGAAGATTCTGATGCAACTTCTTTAAAAATAACCCATTAAGAAATCTGGATGCAGAAATCTTGGTCACCTGCAGAAATTCCTGCATACATATATATATATTTGTGTGTGTGTGTGTGTGTATATATATATATACAGACACACACACACACACACACATCTGACTGGGCAATGATGGGCTTAGGATGAGTAAGAGTTGATAATTTTGTTACACAGTGATTTAGTGCCCTAAGTCTACCTGCAATTTCTGCCAGGCACGTTACTCCACACCTGAAGTTCTGACCTGTCTCAACCCTATGGAAGCTCTGTAATGCATATCCATTAAAAAATAAATAAAGCATATTTGGTTTAAGTGATCAGAAGATTCTGTTCATATCCATCTTGCACAGGTAAAACTCCACCAGTATGAGACAGTAGAGAATCAGATTGAGAATAAATAAATTAAGAGTGATTATGAAATATGCATGGGGCATTTACATAAAACCATATTTTCTGCAAGGTAATCTCTTATGGAATTTATAATACAGTATATCACCAAAGAGAGAAACTGGAGAAAAGGTTAATAGCTGGACTAATTATAAATCCAGATATATATAATTCAGCCTCCTAAACATCATCATACTCTTGCACTTTGTATGAGAAGTTATAAGGGAAATACTCTTTTGGAACATATTAGTCTTTTCTGTTATATTTATTAGCATACTAGCATTAAATTCATTATTTATAGGTTTCTGACACACATCTGATTTGTTTGATACATGGTTTTTATCATTAGTTCTTTGTGGACAAGCAAATACTTCAAGAAAGCAGAATACAATGTAAATCTGCAATAGCCTTTGGGAAGATGTATTAAATATGTAAACCTGACTAAATAACGTGTGAAGATATGGGGCAGTATGTCTACATATGCTACACTTGAGGTAATTTTAATGTTTCTGTTATTCATCCTAACTGCAAAATCTTTAATTTTAATTTTCACTGAACAGCTATGGATAAGAAACCCCATCACTCTAATGTGAATGGAAACAAAAGTACCAGGGGGTTCTCTCATGGTTCTTTCACCTAAGGCTTCATGTTGTTTCTATACTGGATGGGAAGAGGAGAATCAGTTTGAAAAAAATCTAACATAATATTTGGTATAAAAACTAATGAAAGGTCTATTTATAAATGAGTGAATTTTGTGCAATTAAGATGTTTGCAAACTGATAAGCCCACATATGTGTGTGTATATATATATACAAAAATAATAGAAAGCTGTAACATCATGTAGAATTATTGCTACACATCTTGTGGTCTACTAATGGAAAGTACATATAGTATAGCAACTCCTATAGCTTTGAATTGTAGAATTTGGGAAGATGAGACCTTAAGCCCATACACTATTTAAAAGAAGCTAATATCTGGCTGTGGAAATGCGTAGGAAAGGTTTCTGGTGTGAGAATAAATCAGATTTGCCAATCTAAGTAGAAAGATGTAGAAATACTATGAGTCATGAGTCATGAGTAGAAATATAGGCAGAGTTGAAAGATAAATGGAAAAGTGCAGTAATACTCCTTGAAACTGTGCTTTGCCATGTGACATAGCTAAACAGCGTGTATCTGGGCAAATTTTTACAGCTGAAGATTATAATGTTCAGATTTAAATGCAATTTTTTTTCCATCTTTCAAAGATCTTGCTTTACTATAACTGCCACAATTCTCAATTGTTTGATAATTTTACATAAGTTGTCACAGAAAGGTAATTTTTTTCAAAGACCTCATCAGAGATAAATATTCTTTTGCTAGATAACCTATCAAACGCAAAAGAGCAATAATGGAGAACAAAAAATTATAGATCTTCATTTATTCTCAAAACTAGTAAAAGTGACAACTAGCCAAACCTCTCATAACTCCAAATAAATGCAGTGGCTTTCAACCTTTTGGATTCACTGCTGATATTCTTTCTGAATTCTGTTCCCTCAGTCCTTGCTGGAGATAAAGGCGGGAGGACGAGAACTGGTGGCATGTGAGGGTCAAAGGAGTTACTGCAGCGAGTTCTGCTGGAATCAATTTTTGCAAAGGGGAAATAGAAAAAAAGTCTAACCTACCTCACAGGTACTGCTTTATTACTGACTGATGATGGGTTCAGGCAAGTTAAGACTTGTATGTCACTGTTTGGGAATCACTAACTTAGGAATCAAGCACCAACTTAGATCTCTTCAAATTTAGTTCTACTCGCAGTTTGGCAACTAGACCATGTGCCAGACCTCATTTTTTCATCTGTTAGAACAACACTGACCTTTACAAAGAACATTGGTCTCTGTTAATGAAAAGCATGTCATGAGAGTGAGAAAAGTCTCTATTGTTATTGTGTGGAAGAACAGAAGAGAAAAACTTCATAACTAATAACTTCACAAATGTAGAAAATAACTTTTGATATTGAGCTGCATGAAAATCTGTAAATAATGTTTAGTGTAAGGACTCTTTTAAACCAATATACAATTCTTTTTAAAAGCAATTGACAGTAATCTATTTTCAAGAAATTAAAATTTTTGCTTTCAAATGTGACAAAAAAACTCGTCAAAAACCAATCAAACAAAACCAAACTTTGCTTCGGTTGATAATCTCAAACAGACCTCCTGTAAATACAAGCACTAAATCTTTATCTCATTACCTCTTTCCTTGTTAGAAGCTAAATGATACTTCTTTCCATTGTAAGAGGAATGAAGAGTATGCATTTTCTGAGCTGCTGAAGCTTGTTATTGAAATTAAGCTTTATGACACTGCTGTTTTCCATACTTGGACCCAGTCTATTGGATTTGTGCGGCTGCTTCCAGAAACAAGAAGGGCAAATGTCAATGCATTTTCAAAAGTAAAGGCAAGGAACAGGTTGTTAAATGGGCTGAGTTAAGCAATCTCCTCGAAAGGACACCTACTAATAAAAGTAGTATTGCGGAAGAGCTTGTCCTAATGTGCTCCTCTGTTTCTGTGACAGCACAGTCCAAGCTCGACAATGTCATTTCCTTTTACATTTAATACCTTTGCATCTCTGTGGTTTTCAGTAAGATTGATTCCTTTAGAAAGGCTGGATGGCAAGGAACATCTCAACCCCTTCACTCATCTTTACATAAAAGAATGTGTATTTCAGCGTTTATGAAGTGGTGAGAAAGTACTGCTTCTATTTTCCAAAGAATTCTTGTCAATTTTCCTTTCCACATGTGTTATAAACCATATTGATGTGAATGCCTTCTGAAGTTACTCAGTCAAAAAAGTAATTCATTTCAGTAGAACGATTTCGGAGGCACATCACTGCCCTGTAGACTTTCATCATATTCCTTTCTTCACATGAAAAATGAGTACATTTCTAAACCACAATTTTAAATATTGAATAAGGCTACTGATATCAATAAGTTTGATTATTCAAGACATAAGCTTACAAAGTGTTGAACACTATTATTATCAAGGTACAAAGCAAGAGTGTGCAGCCTTTTCAATGAAACATGCTGCACTTTGGAGGATTGAACCCTAAAGAAAGAGGATTAACAGTTTACAGGAATTAATGTAGAGACAGAAGCCAAGATATTACATAAGCCCAATATCTGGCCTTTTAGGTTATTTAGATATCTTAATTTAGAAAGATATATTTAATTTATATTATAAATGCACTCAAGCATAAATCAATAATTTTTATCAATTTAGTCATGTATCACATCTATTTCATAATGTTCATATTCCCTTGGATCAAGGAGTTGGCAGCTCTGGATATTTAACACTTCATTAACACACAGTATTAGCGTGTAATAACAGGTTATGCTGACAACAATACGCACTTTGCAATTTGACAACATTTGTTTAGAATTAGCAACAGAGGCTGAGCTTGGAAACAATTACATTATAGATGGCATGGCAGGGAAACCCAGATTTTTTTGTACTTTATTAATAAATTAATGTACATAATTTCGAGTCCTGAAGAGCTTATATGTTACCTTCATATTTTTACATAAATCCTGTGGAAGTAGATGACAATGGAAATTAGATATATGATTACAGCCCCAGTTGCCTCTGCAGTTTGTATTTTACTGTGTGCTAATTCTAGAGAAAAAAAAGAGTTTAGTTCTGTATCCACTCAGTTTTCCAGTCAAGGTTTTTCTTTAAAAGTCAAATGAAATTCTGATGGGGAATGGGCACATATTTATCTTTCTGCTGTATATGTGTCATCTTGGTGCATTAATGCTATAACTAAAAAATAAGTCATATTTGTTGAACACTTTGATAAATGACGAATGCACTTGTTCGTAAATTAGTATTTCTGTTCTGGAAGTTGATTTTAACATACTTAGTATGTGTTTTGATTCTTACAGCTCTTTATCTGCTTCTTTATTTCAGTAAAGTTTTCTTCTTCAAGGATTACAAGCTTTGAGATGGACAATTTGCCTAGGGTATTCTGATTCATCTTATTCTAGCGTGTTTTCCTACTCGGATAGTTGTCATGAATTTAAAATTTGTTTTCTTTTCATCAAGAGCTTTTTCTTTCCATGAGGTATAATTTTATTTACTTTTTGCTTTTCTTTTGCCCTTTCTTTCTGGTTCTTTTTGATAACTCATTTAAAGGAAGCAACATTTTATTTAATGCTGTTGTAAACCATCACTGAATGTATTACTACAGTGTAAATTATTCCACTTTCATGAAACACTAGAGGAATTGTAATCATACAGATTCTGTAAAGCCAATGGAATAAATTGATTGAATGACAGAAGACAATATCCTCTCATTTCACTAATCTAGAACCTACAAATTAGATACAAAACATCTGTAAGCAGTGATGAGCCTTGTTTGCAGGTAAGTACTTAAGGGACAATAGAAAGCAGGTAAATCTCTGAAAACCTCATTTTAAATTGTTTGCCTGGGCTGGTTTATGCTTTATTTGGAGTTGCTTCAATTTGTATATCTGAGAAAGTAAGACACTGAAAAGTGGTTCCTTAAGTAACACTGTGGCATTTTATATCTTGCCACAGTGATTCCAGACTACACTACTTTACTCTAAAAATTGAAAAACAAATAGTACCTGTTTGTCAGGGTCAAAATTAATTTTGAGGTCCAAAGATCAAGGTCTCAAAACATCATAATCTAGTCAAAGATTGTCAAATAAGAAAATTACATAATTTATTTTTTTATAATCCTGCTGTTTTAAAATTATATGACCAATTTTATCTCCCCTTAAGGAACATATAGAGAAGAATATATTTTGTAATTAAAAAGTTTAAGGTAGGGTCTGGCTTTTTATGTTCCTAATGTGAGAAGTACTAAGGATCTACTTCAGCAGGAAACTGCAGAACGGCAAATGAAGGCCCAAGTTTAGAGAAGAGATTATAAGAATGTCTTTGTATCTTGGATTTTCATCCTCTGAGTTTCTTTATTTTGCCTTGAATTGTGGCCTTTGTGTAGCTCTCCAGTTATGAATTAACTGCAATTGGAAAGAATTCATCAAGAATCAACAATTACATTTCTAATCCAATATACAGAATAAAATTCAGTTCAGTCTCCAGTTTTTTTGGCCTAACTGGGAGAAACACAGCAAGAAAGTTATTTTTGTCACTGAAATATGCACAGAGAGCAGTATTGCTGAGTAAGCAAACATCATGACCTGGATATGCTCCTAGATTGATAAACGGTGCATAATAAACTGTACAGCTCACCAGAACAATGGTGACTTTTTAAGTCACATTCTTGCATGTGTCACAGTTTCCCTTTAGCTTTTGAACAAAAGTTTGTCTTGCAGTTTGCAGTCCTCTTGAAAAATAATGCTGACCTGCAGTATCCTCAGAACAGATACTTTTAACCTGTGTATTGCTCGTGCTTTCTACTGCTGCTGAGGATCTACAATAGCTCTGTTAAGTTCTCTAAAAGTCTAAGTAATATTTACTCCATATTTTCAAAGGGTTCCTCTAGCTGGTATAATATGCAAAAGAAAAGGCATAACAAGCAAAGGTTTATACTGGCAGCTATCCATAGGAAAATATATGCTGTTTTATTCTTTAATTTTCTACAGGTGTTGATCTGCGTATTACAAGATTTCTTACTATTATTCTCTGAGAGCTGATTAAAGAAGACATCCACAAGCTGTTAAAATCCATTACCAAGTAGAATGAGACTCTCAATAGCGTGTCTTTAGGTTTTTAGGCTACATCAGAATAGGAAATCAGTACAAAAAAGAAAAAAAAAAAGAGTCCCCTTCTTCCTAAGGGTGAACATTGATTCTCATCTTTGATTGTGAGAGCATGTTTCAGTTTATGGTTGGGAGATAGGCTCATTTTCTTTTAGTCCTGATAGAAGCTATCCATCTCTGCTCTGGGAGCCACACATCTGCACCTTCAGACAGAATGCTCTGTCAATTGGTTAAGGCAGCTGTGATGGAAATTTTTATCCAGAGGACATTTCAAATACAGAGAAGCAGCACCATGCTGACACCAGACATAAGTGCGACTGAAGCCATGCAGCTGGCATAACCAATGTGCCTTCCACTACCTCTGGCCATGGCAAGACAACAGCTCAGATAACAATAGTCCTGTCCATAAAAGCTGCTTCGCAGAGTTGAAATGGACTGCATTTGTGTTCTTTTTCTACTGTGTGGTAGAAGAATAATTGACCTGTAAATAAAATAGTTTGGATTGTACTGTGCAAAGACAATTAGTAATTCTTGTCAGTGATCATCAGCAATAGTCAAAAAACATGTAATTCTCATTGCAGGTACCTCAGCTGAGCACAGCCTACTGCATCACAGCAATGCTTGGTGATGTAGATTTCCACATAATTAATAGCAGAGTAACTACTATTAAGTGAAGGCTTAATTAGCAGCTTTGAGAAGGAGGTAAGGATATAAAAAGGGACAGTGAGAAACTTTATCCTGTTTTTTAAATAATGGCACTTGAAGGTCATGGCATTGTAGCACTGAGAAAACTCCAATGCCACGTCTGCTCCCCAAGCAAGCACACCTTCTGGTGCTGTGAATACAGGGTTCCCACAGTACTAAAATTTTAGATTACTATATCATCTGAGATATGCTTCAATCTATAAATATAAGTAAGTCCTTTAGCTTGATATAGTACCAATGAATATTGAGAAGTGAATATCTTTCCATTACTATACTCAGTTTATTCCTTTTTGTTATCTAAGAATTCTGATCTGTGGTCCTTTGCCCTTGCTGAATCAATGTTCCCATATTCACAGCATTTTGAAAACTCGTGTTTTAAAACCTGTTACACCTATTTCTCCCCCCCACCTAAATTTGTCCTCCGCATGGAAAATATAACACTGCAACCCTGAGTTAAAAGATGAACGTATTGAATTGCTGTTTTGCAGCAATATATTTTTATAACGTTACCTGTGGTTGGCCTATGAGTCAGCCCAAATTAAGGCCCCCTTTTGCTGTGCACTGAGCACAGTAGAAGAGTATCTTGGGACTTAAGACAATCTCAAGAGAACCCCACATACACGTATGAGATGTACAACTAACATACCATTTGATGTCTTGTTTTGTATTTGTTGTTTAGAGAAATGGATCTCTATGGATAGACATGAAAATCACACGACTGACAAGATTCAGCACAGGACACATACAGTGGAATCTCCACCCCCTTCCCTGCTATCATTCCACCTACACCTCCACGTTCTCTCTCATGTGCTTTCTCACCTCTCGCCCATCCCAGCAGCCCACACAATGTGTTTCACAGATCACTAACATGGAAGCAAGATGAAGATGTCCTCACATGCAAAAAGCCCCCATCTGCAACCTGTGTTGCAACACGTGCTTTAGCCTCTCTCCCAGGCCCTCTTAGCCATGTCTTTCCATCCATCAGATCACAAGATACTTCAGAGACTGTGCTGCAGTGTATAATCCAATGGCTAATATGCTTCCATTTGATTCAATGATTTTGCAAGGTGCAGATTTGGTCACAACTGTTCATTAGATTCCAAGTTTACAATACTAAAAATGTCAGCTGTACAGAAGAGGTTACAGAGAAACAATGAAAGAAAACTTGATTAGTTTTCAAACTATTTGAAAAATTACGATTCCACTAACACCTCTTAATCTGCATATCAGTTTTTTCTAGAAGCCTTCAGATTTTGCTTTTATCAGGAGGACAAGATGAAGAACACTCAATATCAGGAAAATTTCTGCGAAACAGACTGATCTTAAGGATATTTCGCAAAGGCAAAAAGTAGTTTATTTTTTTATACATTGTCTGAATACAGAATGTTTTGTTAAAGACACTTATTTTGAGTCCAACTCACAATAGCTCAGATAGGTTATCGAGACTTACCTTTATTTATTTTATTCAACTACACCTCAACATTATCTTACTTTATCCTTAGCTGACTGCAAGTTTTCTGTATTCTTTTTAACTCCATCTGGCTACTAATAGTGTCATGTCTGTTTTCAAGTCTTGAAGCTTACTGTTAATGGAGAATTTTTCTGGCCATTCTGTACGGTATTTTCCATTTTAGTGGTAATGCTATTGATCTAAGAGTTTCCATCATGCACTAAAAAGTATTACTGGTATAGATTTCTGTTTCTTTATAAAGATCCATAATAATGTGCCAAAAAATTCTCACAGTCA
The DNA here is from genome assembly GCF_003945725.1 of Corapipo altera. Classification (NCBI taxonomy): domain Eukaryota; kingdom Metazoa; phylum Chordata; class Aves; order Passeriformes; family Pipridae; genus Corapipo; species Corapipo altera. The sequence goes on from NW_020884891.1 coordinate 9,352,585, forward strand.
TGGAAAAATTACACGACCATGTTCCTATACCAAAAGAGAAAGTCATTCTAGAAGTGCTAAAGTAACAGAAGTTATAAGATATCTTATTAAAATATTACTGAAGTATTAGTACAAGAGTTTAAATAGGCTGTGAGTAGCTATTCTAAGAAATAACTAAGGGATATTTTTAGACACTCAGCCCTCTAAGCTGGAGTTTTAAAAACTCATGTCACATAAAATTAATAATCTTGTACTACAAAATTTTTTAATAATAATGAGAAACAGGAAATAGGGTGTGCACACTCTTTCCATTTAATCCCAGTATGCCAAAAGGGAATTTTACATTAAAGTTTTCAAAAAATATCTGGCATTTAAACTAGATGCAGAGCTTTTATGCCATTTGAGAATAAATGCAAGATGTATATAATGGTTTGTTTGAGGCCAGTTGTAACAGTAAAATGTACTAAAATTTGCATTACAGGAATATCAGTGAAGTTTCAGTGGGGACAAACCCAAAGTGTGGATTCTCCTTAGGGTTCTGCCATGGAGATATAAGACATCAAACCACCAAATAGAATAAGGTGTTGTGTCTATTCTTAACCTTTAAGGATCCCACTAAGGTTTGGCCACTATCTGGGGAACACAACAGTGAATGGCATAGGAATCAGTACATACCAGGGTCTCATTATTTCATATTTCAAAAGAATTTAAAAGAAAATCAATGAGTGGAAACACAGATTTCTCAACTTTTAATGGTGGAAAAACACACGCAGGAATCTAATTCAACTCTGAGTGTCAGGCTTAACTTTGAATGACCTGATTTTGGCCAAATGTGTCACAACTTTAATGTTATTTAAATGTAGGGGTTTTTGTCTGTGAATGTTAGCAAAGCCCTTGCTGCTTTAGATAAGCAGATGACATTCCATTCCTCTTCGTTTCCCTCATTAAAGCAAAGAAGTTGAATATTAATGAGTGTGGAGAATTATGTTGTCATGCATGTTAGTCTTGAAAATATAAATTCATCTCATAAAAAAGTCAAAGGATCAAAGAAGGTTTTTACTGTTAATTGGAAACAAAGTGTCAACGGTGTCCTGATTTAAAGGGCACTCAAGGATGATAAGGGAGGGTTGGTTTTTGATTGTTTTTGTTGTTGTTGTTGGTTTTTTTTTTTCCCAAACAGGAACCATAATTAAGGTAGAAGTGGAGTTATTAGTACTTCTTTACTAAAATCCTTTTCATTGCCTGTGGCATTCAATGTGGTATTCCCAATGTTCAAAATAATATTAAAAATAAAAAATATAATATTGCAAATATACTTCAAAATTAATAAAAGTGGTATTTTTATAGCCAAAAGCATGTTGCTTTTAAATCTACACATTTAATGCAACTAGTATGCTTCCATTGTTCTTTTGATAAGTAAGCTTAAAAATAGCACATTTAGCTTCTGGCTAATTAATAGACAGAAAATAACAGAGGATCACCTCCCTATTTTGGATTCCTGTTCTCAGCCCTAATTGCAGCAGTAAAAATTAAGTCTGTGTTTGCTTAGCAAGCCTAGAAATGCCAAATTTCTTGCATACACACATCCTCACAGCAGAACAACTGACTGAGGGAACAATTCCATGTTAATGTTTTTTTAATTAAATATACAAACTGTAAACTCTAAGGGACAGATCTCTCACTTTTCTGATGAGAGAACCTCTGTGCCTTTACCAAATGTAAGGTCATTACTCTGGGTTTCTTTAACATTGCTTGGTTGCAGCAGTCTTCAGATAAATCTTACAAAAGGCTCTTATTCTTTACTGTAGTGACATTGCATGTTAATTCTTATTCCCATATGAACAGAAATTTGCTGGAATAAGGTGAAAACCTATTTTTTACATTTACCCTAAGGTGACAGTGCTGAAGTCAAGTAGATATTGGCAAAATTATATGAAACCTTACTGGTCTTTTTAATATGACCTCAAATATAAAGCTTAAAAGATTGCAAAGTCATATAATTTGATCAATCAATTAAAATGCTCTAATATGTAAATATTAACAAGGCAAAATCCAAACAAAAATATCCTGTATGCTCCTCCACATGCGTCAGCTGAAATATTATGAGAATAAATTAATACCATTTTATCAGTATTCTATTTTACTAGAAGACCTGCTAATAACACTAACAAATAATTACAAATAAAAGAAATAGAACAGAATAGAAATAGAATAGAATAAAAATACAAAAATAGCATAGAAATATGGTATTGCAAATCATTACTGCTTAGAACAGAGTTGTATGAACTTTTTTTCAGTAGTAATAGAATTTACATGATTACAACTGCAGTGGGTGTCATTAAAATTTTAACACTTGCCACCTTTTGTCATTGTAATTCTGCATATATTCAGGGGCAGTGAATTTGGAGGTCTTATAGCATCTGCTGCTTCTATATAAGTTGCAAATTATATTTCATTATAAAATAATTTGAATGTTCTGCTGATAGGATTATTCAGCTGCCTGAATTTGCTGTCATCATTTTTCTTTGAACAGAGATCCTCTGGGGCAAAGTCACCCCAAGAGGCTATTCCATCACTATTGTTCCAACCCAAGAAATTTGGTTTTAATTTTTTTGTTTCAAGTCCATTCCGTTAAGCTTGCAAAATGGCAAGTCAGTGAAAAAAGTACCTTCTTCAAAATACTTTAAGGGAATATTTTAGGATGTATATAAGCAATCACTCCTTCATCTAATAGGTAAGCTGTAGACAGCAGTTAATTGCTCAGCTCTCATAGAGAGGACTTTTTTGTGAATCCTTGGGTAGGGAATACCCCTGTACCTGTAAAGCCATCCAACAAGAGTCATTAATTTCAGCATGACATGAAGCAAAATCTAACGTGGTTTCAGATTGGTGAGGAATTAATTATTTTTTCTCCTCACCACTTGAGATAGAGAATCATGGAACCATTTAGGTTGGAAAAGACCCTTAAGATCACTGAGTCCATAGTAAAACACGAAGGGCAAATCCAAACTGGAGAGCTTAGGGCATCCATGCTCAGGAGCAGAAGCTTTTAAGCTTCACTTTCAGAGTGACAACTGCTGGACCCGCAGTCAGGGAGGAAGCAGAGTATCTCACTGGGCTCAGGCTGAGCCAGGGCAATGCCAGGGAGACGTGGGTGCTCAAACAGCATCATTCCAGCTGAGCAACTTGCATTGCCATGTGAGAGAGGAGACAGAAACACCAGCTTTCTGCATGGATTGCCATGTTACATCTACATGTGTTAGTATCCCAGTAGGTTTATCTGTCTACATGGTAACCAAGGCTTCAGCACTAATGTCTAATCATGCTAGGATTTACAAATGCTGACTTCTCCAGGAGGGCCCTGATATCTAGTACCAAGAGTGCCAGCCTAGCTACAGTTCTCTGATGAAAAGATTTTAAAAGTTTAGACATCAAAATGGCATAAATGTGGTTTTTTATTAAGCTCCAGCAAAAAGATTAATAAGATAGTTGTTAGCTGAACAAGAATATTACATTAACTTGTTCAGTTACTGCTTTCATATGTTTGCTTAGATTTAAATACATAATTCACAGGATCAGTGTAGTCAGAAATGTAAAAGGTCTATTTAGGTCACCTAGTCTGTCTTTGCCAGCACAGCATTATTTTCATCACTGTATTGTCCATTTTCTCTTTAAACCTTGATAATCTGTAAGTCATGTAAGGATAATAAACTGAGTGTTTAGCAGAAATGTTATTTGCAGATGATAATCACAAGCCAAGGAAAAGCAACACTGCAGCACATGCTAAATTTATGGATTTGTTTTTGAACATTGCAAAATGGCTAAAGCTATTGGTGTTGAGCTATCAGTGAAGTCAAGCATCTCACAAGTATAACATTAACAGCTTTTAAAAAACAGGAATTCCCAAATATGCTACTGAACCACAAAGAGGCAACATTTTTGATACAGGTGAGGAAGACAAAAGGCCGAGAAAATGCTGAGAGCTGCCACTTAGACTGAAGTGAACCAGAACAAATAGCTATGACTTGCAAAAAGTCAGAACTGCTTCCAAACAAATCTTAGCAGATACCACAGGCTTCCTAAAAGGACTCAGAAAACCATAAACCTTTTTTATCTGTCTAGTTTTAAATATTATTTTTGTGTGTATATGTATATAAAAGTATATATATATTTGAATGACTTTTCTTATTATGAAGGAAACATTCAGTTTGGAACCCAATGTTAATAGAATGTTTTCTGTTAAATCCGAAAAGTCTGAAACAAATACCTTGGAGCTTTTCACACTTTCTTAATTCAGCAAAGACTTTAGAACTTAATGAGAACAATTAAAACATCAATATCGTCAATAATTGTACTTCAGAGCATTTTCACAGAGACCTCTGACTACTAAGGTTGTCTGCAGTCTGGAAGAGTGACAACTTCTAGAGGGAGGAAGAGCAAAAAATATGCTATCTAAACAAAAGTGCTGGGACAACATAGGCTGTGTAGAATATAGATTTTAAATTCCGACAACTCAATCACTAAAGACTGAAATAAAAAGGCTTAAAGAAATTGAAAGAAGGGACACCTTTCCCAACATCCAAAATCCCTTGTCAGAGTCAGCTGTCTCTAGGCTCTAGCCAGCTGTCAAAGGCTCCAGCTACAGATTTTAAGCTTTTATCTATCTTTTTGGAAACAAACAACTCCCCAGTTCTCTGTGGAGTACTCTAATTAATGAAAGCTCATGCATTTATTCTGCATAGTATATAAACCTACTCACAAAACAAAGCAGAACAAGGTTCATCACATCACTCTCAGTCTGATATTTCCATCACTGGAAAGCAGGAAAGGTAAGATCAGTTGACAGAGTTAGGGCGTGGGATTGACAGTCAAGGAGGGGACCAGGGCACAAAGAGCTTGGGCAGTTTCTGTCCTTGGAGGTTTTCAAGACCCCACAATGACAAGCCCTGAGCTGCCTGACTGGACCTTCAAACTGGCCTTCCTTCAGTGGGAAGCTGGACGGTGTGTGAGCTCCTGAGCAACCTTTGAACCTGACCCTTCCTATGACCCTTTCACTTGTCTCCATGCTCAAACTGGTTTTAAAACAAGAACTATCCATACAACAAAGAATAATTAGGATGAGTGATAAGTCGACTCAGTTATCAAGGTTTAATAGAACTCAGATGTTGCCTGAATACCCTCTTGAACAGCTTTGATCACCCTCCTTTTTCTAGAAGTCTCTTCACTTTATGATTATAAAGTCCGTCAAGATGAAAAGCACTCCATGAATGGCATGTATATTCATTTTTCCTGGATTTTTAACCTACTTGAGGGATCAACAAAGACACAGTTTACTTTCATGACAGTTACCTGTTAATTTTGTTCTGCCTTGTGGAAACATGCAGCTAATCTGAATGCACCTTGGTGATTTATTTTCTTGTTTCATCATGTCAGGCACCTCTCCCCTATTAATTCAGGACATTAAAATCTATGCCAGCATGCAAGGGATTCAGAAATACTCCACTACTTATTTTATGTGTAAATCTACAATTTGAGGTTAAACTAAACAACCAGAGCAAAAAGACTCCATGATACAGAATTAGTATGCAACAGTAATCAGGTTTGTAACCAGGATTATGACCAGAGATTATAAGGATTTTTAAAAAATATATAAGAATATAGAATTTCCTCCAATGAATCTTACATAAATACTAATGCAATCTCATTTATTTTAAGTTTATGCTATCATTTTCCTCTCAGTTTATAAAGAAAACCTTTGAGAGTATGCATTTTCTTCTCTGCCAGCCTTTCTTTGAATTATTAGTGTCTTAGATTTATCAGCATCAGTTGTTTTAATAATTAGGGAACAATTTGAGGCATTACACAATGAATGCGACAGTGAGATTGCAGCCTAAAGAATGCAAAATTTCCCTTCTGAAAATATGCCTCGTTCCCATTGACAAACAGTATCTAAATTTGGATATCCCGTCAAAAAGGCTAGATTTGTAAAGGCAGTGGAATAATTTTCCCTCAACTACATGAAAGGCATCCAACAGTATGTGGTCCATAACAGCACAATGCTACATTTGATAGAAACAACAAGGAAAACTAAGTTGTGCATATTGGAATTTGATGAACATATTTAGCTTAACAGAGCTTTAGTAATGAAAAGTTCGAGGGGATCTGAAACTCGCTGTCTACATCTGTTGAGAATCTCAGCTAACTCACTGCCCTAACCCTCTGCCCTAGAGGCAAGACACACATCCTACAGAAACTATCTTTTCTCTTTAGCCTGTTCATATAAAATTACATTTTGCAGCCTGTCTACTTGAAGTGGGAAAGGGGAACTGTAACAGGGGGAAGGAAAGGAGAAGACAGCCTGCATGTAAACCAATTATTTTCTCCCAAGATCCTTGCAGTAACAGAAGTAGTTGCTTAATTTTATGAAATTCAGTAAATCCTCCAAGTAACAGTTTATTCCTGGCCTCACAGCAATACTTGAGAAACACAGGTGGAAATCCTTCCTCCAGACCTTTCATTTTGAGCACTCATATGACATCGACTCAAAGGCAGGAGAGATACCAAAGGACAACAAAGCCAGGTACAAGACTATCAGCCTGGAAATATGGACTTGAATATTTTCTGAAACAGAGGTGGTACCCAAGTTTTCTCCAGGAGTGTACTGGGAGCGTTGTTCTGTAGACTCAAGGATGTCAATGACAGGTAAAGGATGAACAGTGGGAATGTGGCCTTGGGCACAGGCTCAGCCTGGGTCCTCTATCACTCTGAAAAATGTAGCTTGTGAACAAATTCCTGTGAAAATATTTTGCACACCATACATGTACAGACTTATTACTAATGTGCTTGGAACTCACAAGCAGAACAAAGACTGTCCCTTAGATTTGACAATCTGTGTAAGAAAAATAAGGTTTAACTAAGAATGTATCTGTTTCTGACAAGAGAATGATGGATAGAGTCACTTTATTTACCCTGACAGAAATATCTTTGTTGATGAGCCGTGTGTTTTGCAAAAGAGAAGGAACAGTGAGTACCTAGCCTTATATATGTGAGGTGAAATATTGCATTTTAGACTGGAATATATAATTTCATAGATTATGAGTTTTGTTTAATGGCTGACTGCAAAACTGATATTTCAGGGTTTTGCATTTCAATGATTTATGGTCTTGTCAGCGAATTTTTAATATGCTTTATGTGCACAGATGTTTCTGCAATTGTGACATGCTATAAAAAATTACAGTGGTCAATTGCCCTCCAGTGCTTTTCATGACAAGTCTGCAGCATAAAAGTCAGGGGGTTCTGTAGCGTAGTGGAGCTGCAATGAGTAGCAGGGATAGTTTAGACATTAACTTGTGAAGTTTCTTACTGTTACCACTCTTACAGTCCCTTGTGCTTCCAAAGGTGTTGAGAACAGAAAGATTAATTGCAATAAAAGAAGACAGAAAATTCAACTGAAAACATTGTAACAATAACACCTTTTACAATAGGTAGTTAAATCAATAAATTGTATGTACAGACCTGACTTCCTCATACCTAATTTTGGGCTAAATTGCTCCAATAGCTAAATAAAAACAACCTTAGAAACAAAGCCCTCAATGTCTCTTCAAAATTATTTTCTTCTAATTGAAAAAATTTGACTCCTCAAAAAATCCCAAGCAGAATTGGTCGGAATAAGTGGATTTTGTTATTCATGAAGTATGGCACTGACAGTAAGGTGTTGCTCTTCAATAGGTTTGGGGTCCATCAGGGTGTGGAAGAACCAGCATCTACAGCAGAGCTGCTTAATACAGGAATATGTTCAATCTTCTGACACGCATTTCCAGAAGACCTGAATAAATTTAAACTTCAAAGCACCCTCTGTTCTCAAAAGCAGCACTCACTAGATCCCAAGACTCCTATTCTGACAGCCAAAGATCTGGTCCTTAGTTTTTGTTTGTTTTAGGGTTTATTTTTATCCTTCTACTTAATTCATATGATTTTCAAAGTTGTGTTCACTACCTACAATTCTGGTTTGGTTGGAATACTTTTGTCTCATTCTAGGCCTATGAAAGAACAGAGAACTGTGATACCACATTGTTATGTGGCAGGCCAGGGGTAATACAGTGAGCCTGGTAGCTTATTGGGAATTTATATCATTTATTCTGCCTGCCTTCCTTTGAACAGTTTCTCAGTCAGTCACCAGTTTCATGTTTTCTTTGACAGACTTATTTTCAGCCTAACTGAGCTCATTGACTTGCAAAGGAAACTAATGAGTATGAGCACTACAACACTCCCACATAGGCTCTTCCAACTGGGTGCCTACACTGCCACACCAAGCCCTTGCACAACTCTTCCAGATTTGTTGAACAAAAGTGATGTATCAGAACAACAATAAATTGCTTTAAAAAAGGTCTTCTTTCATATATATGGGTAAGAATAAAAGTAAACAAAACTAAATGTTCAAAGTTGGGAATTATTCTTACAGAGTGTTTGGTAAATGAAGTAAATGTACATCTAAAATTGGTGTGTCTGCTACAGCATGTTGTTAGTGTAGCTGCTGGGAAGCAAACAAAATAGACCAAGAATTGAGCAATTTTTCCCCCCTGCTGAATTGACTGATTTATCCAATACAGCAGTATTAAAAGGACGTTCACACACATACAAAATAAAAAAAATAAAGGGGAGGAAAATACAAACACAAAAAAGAGATGAGTTTCACCATGATCCTAGTATATACCTCCTCTTCTATATCATGGAACCATCAGCAGGTCTGACTGTTGTGCTGCTGTAAATACCTTTTACCTTAAACACTTCCACATTTCTCCAGATCCCTACATGCCTCTCCATAAAGCTCAACCAGGTCAAAGGTTATATGAGAAATCAGCAGTTTATTTCAAGATTGTGAAATTCAGTGACCCTGAGATAGTCAAGCCTGGCCACCTCTGACCACACCAGGTTTATAATTAACTGTCTGCATTAACGATGGCTTTCAGTAATAATAATTAGTCCTGCTTCCAAAATAGTTTTAGGAACTTGTTATTTAAGAACTCCATTAGAGAGAAGCAAAACCACAAAGTAACAAACTTCTCTGTTGTTTGCTGTCCTATCGTTACATCTGACTTCATAATTTATCTTTTATAAAAACAAAACCAATAAATTTAGCTTAAATTTAGCTGTGAAAAACAGATAAGCCTTAAAAAAATTACTATGAGTAGTCAAACACATGGCAACAGATTTTAGCTCAACTAGAATATGAACAAACTCCCATATGGTAGCATGAGCAATCATGACCAAAACAAGACTATATATCTTGTACAAGGAATAACAAACAACTATGTTTTGACAAAAAAAAACTTCACTGTTTTATTTGCATTGAAAAAATAACTGTGTTTTTCTGAAAGTTTAACTACAAGAGTTACTGGATTACTAAACACAAAATGTCCTTTACCAAGCTGATTCCAGAAGTAACAGATGATCATAAACAGCTTCTTATTTTCTGTAGAAAAATGTTCATTAAAACTGCATAACGAATAATACATTTGTGTATTTCACTTGGTGCAGATAAAAAAAATATTCCTAAATCAGGATTCAGAGAAAATAAACTGGTCTGTAGCGGAGAAAGGTATAAATCAACGCATATCTGGACATTCTCCCAGAAAAAGTATATTAAATATTCCTGTGGAAGTCCAGACAGTGAATGATATAGGCAGCCTCTACTTAAAATTTAACTCTCTGGTTCCTCTGCAGTAGCACTGCAGGGCTGGAAGTTTAAGAGCTACACTGCAATAAACTCAGCACAATACCTGCTCCTGCCAAAGGTTTCCTTTGCTGGACAGCCCTAGAGACAGTATCCTCATTTCTTGTACTCAAAAGGGGGATAGGATGGCTCTCTGGACATGATAGAAAAGCTCTTTTATGTAGGAATTCTTTACAGATTCCAGTAGAACTGGACTTAGGCTTTAACATTCAGCTTATTGCACTGAAAATTAAGTGAAAAAGATTTATTTTCCTTTTGAAATGAAGATTAACTATTCTGATTCAAATAATATAGCAAACAAAGGACACTATAACATTAAACAAACAAAGCAATGGTGCTTTTAGATTCTATGATTTTATGTGATATCCTGTCCTCATTAGAAGAATTCTCTGCAATTTTTGTGTATTTTCCCAACAAATGTCTACATCATTTGCCAGGTGGCATGTCTAACCCCAAAATCTCTTTCCAAACAGTCTGCTGTTGCTAATGCAGTAGAAATTCAAATAATTCATTGTAGAGAAACAGATTGAATCAACATACAAGATGCAACACCTTTATTTGTTCAGCATTAATTGCACTTCTACCTAGTTCAGTACTGTACTCCTGGCTCAGAGCCATCAGAAGGAGGACAGTTGTAAGAAGCAACACCCCACTGACTAGAGATGTGTGTGGACCAACAGTCTCCGTGCCAATCTCTTACCCCTCACAAGCATCACGTGTAATCCATCTCCCTTTATAGCATAAGGTGAGTTCATGGAACTCTCTATCAAAAAATGTTGATTAAAAATTATTTCACAGCATGTTCATACATTCACTGGGATCCTAACAATAGCTACCTCCAGACTTTTTCTGTATTCTGTGTTTTTCTCACACTACAGAAGACATTGCAGAAAATTTCTGAAGTAAATTGAAAACCATATTCTTAAATAGCACTGGAATTTTCTCCATATTTGTGAATTCAATGTCAGGAACTTTATCTCCTCTTTGAATAATTATAATGACATCCACTAGCCAATATCTGGAGGTTTGCATTTCCATTTCTGAAAGTGCTTTGCAAGAGATAAGTATCAGCATCCCCACTTTCTAGCTGAGGCACAAAGTGGTCCATTGAGACCTGGTGCAGTGTTCAGTCCATTACCTACCATGGACACCACTGAAGAATAACTGGATAAGAGACAACAGAACTTGCCTTCCAAGGAAATAAATACAGTGGGTTATGTGTACTAGAAATGACTAGTTCTGATACATTCAGAGATCTCATAATGCACGTGATGTTCCCACTGTAGAGCTTTGGGTAAGAGCTGCTGGGAGGAAATGTGAGGTTTTATTGCTTGAAATAGGCTATGTGTTTATAAATTTGGGAAATTCTACAGCCTAGTAGGGTAAGAACACCTAAAGCAATGTGAAATACCCTAAATGTGTCCATGGCTCTCCACTATATATTTAAGATTTTTATACTGTCCCAGATGTGCCTTATCTTACCCTGAAACTCCTAACAAGTCACCAGACAGTGGTATCTATCAGTGCTCACTACCTTCATTTCTCATAAAACACTTTCTAATTAGTGAGAAATTATGCACGTGCCTTTCATGTGCCAGTACAGCTAACACTGAGACCAGGAGGGACTGAGATTTCTTCCTAGGTTACCATTTCCTAGTAGGATTTTCAACACAACTGCAAATTTTCCACATCAAAACTGGAAAAGCTGCTTTGTTAAACGAGAACAAAAATAAGTTTGCCCTTCTGGTTCTTTTCCTATGTAAGCAGCAGAGAAAAGCATCAAATTTGTAACATACTAAAAATCAAGAGCAATTGTTATACCAGTAACATTTCCCTCATAAGAGAGGATGGTAATGATGAGTGTGGAAAATTGACACTAAAGTCACAAAAACAATTACTGTTGATGCTGGAGAAGTTCAGCTCTGTTCTTAAGTTCTCAGATAAATCTGAACTTGTTAAGAGCTTGACAACTGAGGAAACAAAAATAGTTTGGCTAGTTTATAAAAGTGACTTTGAAACTACGCATTTTCTGCCTTACATAGTATTAGTAACTAGATAGATGAAATTGGAGGTTAGCAAAAGAAATAAGCTTTGAAAAGCTTCTCACAGCATGCAATATGCTGCAAAAGTGTATTCTTGATATCAGTAATGTGTATCAGTCTGAGGTAATTTTTTCCCTGTTCATTTTCTCTCTGCTTCCAAGAGAATATTTCAGAGATTACTGTATAATTATAATCAACAGTTATTTTATGAGGCCTACAAGACCTCCCTGAACTAAATGACTTTTCCCTTTTAGTCACAAGACTTTCTATAGCACTAGTAATTTCTTTAAGTGGTCAATCATACAAATTCAAAAAATGAATAGCAATCTTTAATAATACTGGGCTCAGCTGCTTTATCAATTGATGAATATATCTTATGCAATACACTTTTTCATGTGCAGTCACTTCTATTTTTGTTAATTTTTTTTTAATCTGAAGTGAGGAGAAGTTTGTCTCTGATAGTAAGAGATTTTGACTATCTGTGTCTAAAAAAAATATATTATTAAAGCATTGGTATCTTTTGTTACTTCTGTGATCATTGTATCTTCCTTTTCATTATTTTCCTTATAATTTGAAGGTTGCCATGCAAGCAATTCACTGCTACAGAATGGCCAAGTGGAAGGAATATTTTCAAAGCCAATTATACTTAGCACAAATCAGAGTTGTTAAAAGAAGTACTAACAAGGGAGGACTCCTCTCACAGCCTGAATTTCCTTTTACAATAGCTCACATTTTTCTGCTTTGAACCTCTGACAGAATATAATAAAGAATACTAAAGTAAAGGGAAGAAGTGATACTCCATATGTTGCAATGAAAAATGTCATTTATAATGGTAATCACAAGTGTATGTTATATCCTATTGTACATACCTCATTTTTTTACACGATTTACAAGTTCCACTGATAGCTATTACGCTTCATAAACCAGACAAGAAGTTAGTAATTCCCAACAGGAAACACGTAATGACTATGACTTTTATTTCCATTTTGGGGAAGAGTCCCAGAGCCAGCTTAATGAATATGAGACAAAATACAGCAGATGGTCATGGGAAAAATGAGACCAGAAAAGTAGGGGGTGGGTTTAGAATACCAGGAGTCAAAGCACTGACAAAGTTTTTGGGATTGCACTATAGCAGTGTGAGGCAGAATAACACTGCTATAGTGTTATTCAACTATAACACTGGACAGATGTTTACAGGAAAAGCTCCTCCCCAGGTTCAATAGGCAGCAGGAGAGCAAACACAGGGCTGAGCAGCCCGTGACCATTGGAGGCAGAAGTGACATCCTTGTAGCTGATTAGGAGAAGAGATGAAAATGGAGACAAAATTTATGTCTTATGAGTAAGATCCAAAGAAAAGGACACATGTTGAGGAGTAATACAGCCAGACCCTGGGGCTGGGATGATGAATGAGCTCTGCAGCAGAGTCTGCTGGATGAGCTACAACTCCATCATGGTTAAACAAAGATGGTGCAGCTGCAAGAGGGAAAATAAGATTCCATTCCTGAACTATTATTTGCAACAGAAGGGGGGGGGGCTGTTAAGAAGAAGGTGAATGGAGAAACAAGAAGGTCTCTGGGTATTTCTAGAGCAGAATTACATCAGAGCAAGTGAAGACAAAGCAGTACCACAGCTCTCAGCAACCCAGGAGTAAACCCAGCTCTTCCTCATTGCAGCCTGTCTTTGCAGGGACCCCGAGGCAATACTAACTTCCCAGCAGCATAACACTTGCCGCCTTTTTTTGTTTTCTTTTTCTTTTCTCTAAATAAATATATACAGGTATGTTGCACAGTTGCAGATCCTTCACAAGAACACAGCTTCTTCAATTTAACATACTTAAGAACCACCGTATACCAAAGCCAAATGTCAATGAAGTTGTGTGAAGTTGGTTTGGAAAAGGGAGTGAGAAGAAGCCAGTAGAAAAAGTCAATGAACAAAGCAGGAGCAGTGTGTTACTTCCAGCACTATCCCTGTATAAGCACAGTACAGCTGCTGAGGTTTGCTCATATGGTGATCACTCCTGTCAAGCTTCTACCATTATCTCTACTTAAGAAACATTTCTTTTTGAATTAAAAGATTCCCATGGTCACATTATTCACCTTCTTTAGTCTGTTCTGTACACAAAAAAGCTGTTGGACTGGAAAACATCATTTACTTAAATGAAAAAAAACTTACAAGGTGTGTGTTAAAATGAGATAACACACTGGCCTTAAAATGACCCATAAAAGGACTATCTTATAATACCATACTCTTGGAAATGTCTTATTGTGATAATTAAAAGGAAATCAAAGTTCATTTTGTTATAGAAAAGTTGTGTTCATCTACATACTCTAAGTATTTTTATTCAATTTCAAGCAAAAATAACCTATCTGCCTGCTACTCTGAGGCATGGCAGAGATATACCAACTGAATTATTTAATATATTAACTCTGTAATGTAGTAATATGTGACAGTTATCAAATGGATTCTTTATTTATATGTTGATCAACATCACGACAATGTAGTGGCCTGGAAGGAGTCATTGCTCTGTGAGTCTCCAGTAAAATTCTGGGCAGGACACTGCCCTTTTTTCTCTATAATACTGTTAATAGTGTGGAAGAGACAAAGTAAATCAATATTTATTTAAAGGTCCCTTCCCACCACCTCCCAGATCTTTAATTTCTGCTGTTATTACTGAATCCTTTCTACTGGACAATTACAGACATTACTGATACTAAATATTCTTATCATGTGTAGTGCTCTGTAATTAATACTTACAGAAAACGAAAATATATTTGCTGTCTGGGCAATCATTCCTAAGACACTTGGAATGCAATGAATCGCTGCAAGACAGGAAGAAGTGATGACATTTATGATCCTGCAGATTTCCAGCCACACACCAGAGTACACATCAAGGGCACTTGTCTGCACAGCGACGTTGGAGCAGCCGTTTAGGGCTTGACCCCTTCTGCCATTTCTCCCAGAAGAAGGGGACTATTTAAACCCAGAAGCAGAATCAAAATCAAAAGGTCTACCACATTAATCCCCTTTTCCTTGCTTCTCTAGCTGGTGGCTAAAATGGAGAGACCAACGCTCAAGTACAGTTCTGTCACTGTTGCCACAGATTGCTTCTTAAATCTTTGTTTTGTCTCCGCAACGAAGGAGGAAAAAATAATTCTTTAGTTTTGTAAAATTTTTTTCTCTCGATTAAATGTTAGAAATGAAAGTGATTATATTCTCTATGCTTCTACCTACGGAGTAAAAATTTTCAAACTACTTTAGAGGCTCAATAAAGGCCATCTTCTGCCCTTCAAAAAGGGAAAAGACCCATAAGAAAACCAGAAAAATAGGTCAGAAGAAAAAAATATTTCTGAGCCCATTTCAGTGTGATATTTGAAACTGAAGTAAGAAACTGAATTATGGCCAGGGATTTTCTTTCCCAAGTTATGTTTTTTCCCCTCACTGTCTTTGTATATGACATAGATAGTCATCAGGGATAATGTTAGTTCTCTATTTTAGCTGTGAATATTAAGATAATGGAAGAAATTGGCTAGTCAGTTGTGAAATATTATAGCAATAAAAGTCTTCAGTGGAAGATGAATCTTCTTCAAAATAGTACGAGGGTGTCAATAAATGAAGAGTAATGTGAAGATCACTTATATTTATTGAGACTGCAGCATTTATCAAAGTCATCAACATTTAATTGGAGTTAATATACTTGTTAGCTTTTTATTTCTACTGTACTAGTTTGTTCATATATTTAAGGATAAAGTACTTGATTACTGCTTTTTATTTTAAATATTTTGGGCTTTTATTTTCCACCTTTAAATAAATGTGTCTTTTGATTATACCTGTAGCATTCTTTTGATGGGATAGCTGGACTGCTCTGTAAATGCATTAGTATTTCCCACAGTGGAGCTGCATATTAACAAAACCCCTCTAATATCTTAGGAGTACTACAAATAAAAATCTAGGAATTTTGGAATTTGAAGTCAGTAAAAACACTTTATCTACGTACGTTTATGGATCATTGCTTTATGTTTATGAAAGAATTATATGATGACCATATTAGCCTGAGAGGTAATTCCATTCATGGGCTCTTTTGTCCATGAGGGCTGTTTGAATTTGGAAATAAATCTAAGTATCTTGGCTGTCCCAAGCATTGCACTCACTGATGTTTCAGGACTTTTGATAGAATGGAGAGGAGAGCAGAGACAGAAGGATCTGAAACCATCTCACAAATCAGACTCCCTTCTCTTTCAGGGAAAGAAAGCACTATTAGAAAAACAGGAATTCACGTACTTTGCATTTGTTGGCATTTGTCTTTTAACATCATAGTGAGTTGTCACTGTAGGCTGCAGCTGTGGATAGCAGACACCTGCTCACCCTGTTTTCCTTGAGGCTCTCTGGAGCCAGGCATCCAAGGGCAGCTGTAGCAGCCCAGGGCCACCTTTTTGCATTCCCTGTGGCTGACGTTATGTCCTGTGACAAGGACACATCCAGCTCTACGGGGGGCAAGGGATGGAGGCAATCAGGCCCACCCAGGAAATTTGGGAAGAGCACTGTGTGATGGTTCTGGCTGTGGCAGCTATCCTCTTTCCTAGTGGTCCTCTGGCTACTGTGTGAACCGGGCTGGAGGGAGGAAGGATATCACCTGGTTAGAGGTGAGATAGCTGCTAATGCATAGCAAAGCCAGGGCTTTTGGAAGGAATAAGCCTTCCCAGAGGCACGACAGGTCTGCCCTCTGCGTGCACAGCAAGCCAAGATCTTCCTGCAGGAGGTCCAGCTTTGCCAAGCCCAGCACAGCAAATCTGTGTGCCCACAGCTGGCTGGGCACGGTTGCCAGTGTACACCAGAGATCCAAACAAATGATTTGGGAAAAGAAATTACAGAAAGATGAGTCAGTGATTGTATTTTACGGGAATCTGCAAACCTACTGGGACACTTACATTATTGATTTTTTTCCATTGATAGATTCCTTTTCCAAATGTAAAGAGAGCAATTGGGCATTAATGTATGAATGCAGATTTCATGAGACTCCCTAACCAGCTGCTCATGAAATAGTAATGTCACTCTTGAATAAGGGAAATGGTGAATCTAGTGGTCGTTTTAACTGCTGCCTAATGGCTTGACAAAAGGTACCTACACAATACAGTGTAAGACAACTTTTTACTGCAGTTCATATTTCAAGCCTGAATTTGTAGCAGTTGGAACATGATTCCTAAAAAATCCTCAGATGCACTATAAGTTGTAAATTCCTTCCACACTGTACACAGGATGTGTTGTTTACAGCTTTAGATCCACTAAATATTTGTGGATTTGCTTCCTCAGCTATAGCAGGAACTTACTGGTGATAACTCCCTGCCTTGTTCAATAACTTCCAGTAATTATCATGAAGAAAATGCAATAAATTCATGTAATAGACTGCCCCCTTGCTATAATATACAATGAGAAGCAATCAATGCTCCTTACAATGAGGAGAAGAAATACAACTGTGTTTTATTTTATAGCTTTAGCAAGGCAGCTTTGCAAACCACCAGAGGGAGTAGAGGGAAACTCCAGTGGTCAAATTCCAGCCCCGTGAAACACAGCCCAGGGCTGACATTTTACAAAGCAGCAACACAACACTGTGCTGTGTACTTCTTAGTGGACTATTTTATTTGCTCACCCATCCAGCAAATGCAGCATCCCCATGAATTGCTGTTCTTATTTCATATGTTTAGAAAGAGGGAAGGAATATGAATCTAATAAATAATCCTCAAACTTATCCTTTGGCAAAATAATGCTAAAAAAGATGATGCAAGAAGAGGATAGCAAAACACCTACTTTTGCAGTTACCAACAATAATCTTGGAAAACAAGATAGCTATATTTAATAATCATGTTTTTAATATATAGTCTTACTGTAACTTAAATCAAAGGGCATTTCTGAGACCATCCTTGTAATGCTTAAAGTATAATTACACGCTACATATCTTGGAAAGTAAATGAAAGCCTTTTCCTGGTGATTTGTTATACATTTCTTTTTTGCCTCTGGCTAAGTGAAGGCCAGGCCTCTGAAGAGTTTCAAGTATAATGCACAGTGAATATAAAACAGTCCATTAATTGGGATAATAGGTCCTGGCATGTAATTGCATTGCCAAGGTACTATGGATAGCTGCTGAGTGAAATGGTATTTATTCAAGGTTGTTAGTCATCCGTGGATAACTTTATTTGTCCACTGATGCTTAAATAAATGCATCATCCATCAGTAAGAATACTTAGAAAAAAATTTATTGCAAAAATCATTATCATGTCTCAAATTATAAAAGGAAACAGTATATAAAAATTGCTGAGCAGAGGTACAATAAAGCTATGCCATGATGCAGTTTGCTTGTTTTTCTGCCAGTGAACAGTAAAATGTGATTGAAAAATTGAGGCTGAATGACAAGTTTGCATGCTTACTGTATTTTCCGTAGCTACGGAATATAACAGCTATCTTTAAAAAAAAAAAATTCCTAATAATTCATACTTTTAAGTGGCGTAAAGGTAATCATAAGGAGAAATGCATTCAATAATGAATGGAGCACCAACGGCAAAAAAAAAAAAAAATTAACAGTGAGTTAATATATGGCAGCATCTTTTGTTCATGTAATTGTTTTGTTGTTATTTTGCAATGATCAGTAATCCCTGAGAAGACAGTGAAGAACAAATCATACAGACACAATAGTAAGACACATGCAACGTTTGATTATGGACAGTCTTAAAGAAAGCTTAAACAAGAAAGAAAAGACCTACAAAGAATTCCCATTGATACTGCCAACTCAAAACACCTTTGTATCTCATGTGGATAAAGAAATTAATAAGGATCTGATTTTCAGATAGAGTGCAGCCACATCCTCTTTTATCTTCAGCTACATATGGAAACACTATAACTTTGACAATGCTACCCTCAAGATCTTATCTCGTCATACATTCCTTCTTAGTAGAACTGAATAATATCTAATATACAAGGGATACAGGTATCCAAACAAGGTTTAAAAGGAAATACATACATTAATTGAAATAATGGTGCCTATAACTGCAGTAAATGTCTTATTATTAATATTTGTGATTTCTTGTTAATTGTTAGCACAGTTTGACCTTACACTGACCACAGGACCACTGACCACCTCACCAGCTGCATGGGAAGCTGAACCAACACCTCAGTCAAAGCCATCCTGCTTCTCAAATGGCTTGTCAAATCATCCATCCCATTGGGTATAAAGGCTGGCAAATGGAGTAGATTGATAAGAAAGAAGCCCATTTCAAAAAGAGTTTACGTTTTTATCAGTGCAAAAAAGAGCGGTCACAGACCAGTCACTCCTGCCTTCCTAATGAGCATCAAATTTCACAGGAGACAGGGAAAATTCCACTCAACTCACAGAAGGGGTTATTAGCTACATCTAAATATAAAGCTAATCAGTGAAGCCTGATCCTGCAAACACATATACTCGCTATTAACTTAAGACATACAAGGTGTTGCAGCAATTTTAGTGAGGTAACTCATGTATTAAATTAACCACATTATATTATGGGGATTAAAACATAGCAGCAATGTCTTTTCCTAGAGATTCACTTTTGAGGACTTCTGGAAGGTGCCAAAGACTTGGTGTCAAGTTTTGAAATATCAAATAACCTAATATGACTGAAGACTAAGTAGGAAAAAACCCCTCCAGTCAAGGACTGTCTATCCTCAAAGCAGGATTTACAGTTTTTCCTTCAAATTCTACACTGTTAACAGGGGCTGTCAATCTCTCTGCATATTACTTTATTTCCAGCTCTCTAGATCATATATTCTTAGATTTATCAGCTTCACTGAATGTACTTCTTTGTTCTATTTTATTCCTTGATGTTTCTATGTTTACAAGTTAATGACCAAAATACGGAAATTCAACCCAATGGTTATTCTTTATGAACTGGTTTATAAAAGAAGTTCAGTTTTGTAATACGAGTCCATTTGGACACATTAGCCTTTATTGCTGCTACACAGTGAAGTAAGCAGTTAACACTGAATCTGTCAATAAGCATGCATTGAACATTTCTTCCTGACTGTTACCTAATTCAATATTGAGTTCAACTACACTTAACTTGTATATTACATCAATCCAGGAGCATCACTTAACACTTAGATCTACTGCATTTAATTTTCCACCCCCTGGTCTGTTCATTCAATTTATCAGAAATTATACTGTAAAGTAACTGCAAGAATCTGCCATTTAAACCATCTCTTTACTTTAGTACCACCTGAAATATTTATTACTTTACATGTTTTAAGCTAAATCAATAATTAAAATATTAAAGAGAATGATCCCAACAAAGAAAGCAAAAGGATTCTACTTTTCAACAATCCACCCAAATGCACTTCCCATGCCCTGCTATTCTGGCTACTTTTCAGTATCAAAAATCTTAAGCATCCACTCCATATTCAGACAGCTTAGACAAAAATCTGTTGCATGAGAGTTAAGTAAAAAGAAAAGCTTCCTTGAAATGGAGAAATACTAAATCTTGCATTTTCTCTTCTCCCATTCACTTGTAAGGAAGTAATGTTATTTGCTTAACATGACTCACCTTTCAGAAATCCTCACTTACTCATGTCCTTTAAGTTATAATTTTCTATGTGTGTCCTTTTGGCAACTGTGAATTTACTATTCTCTACCAACAGACTGAAAATATTTTGCTTAACAGGACTCCAATTTGCAACCTTTCATGTACACTGTCATTTTAAGAACAGTAACTAAATTCACAGTTTTCACTCTCCTGGAGACTTTTGTATCAACTATGCATTAAAAAAATAATAATGCCATCAACAGTTTATTTTCACTGTCACATATTAACCATATGCATAATCTGTTTCTGTACTTCACCCTTCTCTTGTCCTAACCTTTGCTTACTAGCACTTCTTCAAATATTTGATGTAATATTTTCTACATTAGCAATGTTTCAAAAAACATTAAAACCTCCCCAGAAAACCTCCCTGCAACTCCCCCCATGACCTAAGAGAACTGTCTAAAGAGAATATTTATTACACAACCATCATTACTGAAATTTGTGTCAGTCTCTTTAACATGACACATTCCTTGCACAAGGTGCACCAGATGGACCCTGACCTGGGCTCCTGCCTGGAAAGAAGGGGAAAAACTGAGAACACCTCAGTCCCAGGTTTTTTCCAGTCTATCAGAGTACTCTTCCAGCATCCAAAAAATTATTCTGAAGCACTGCTGACCCAACCATTTTGCATTAATTCATGCCAGATTTTAAGCACTCTTTCAAGTGTCAGCAATATCCTCATCTCCTTTTTTGTGTTTAACCCTTTGTTTTATTTACAAAGTCAAATCATGTTCTTCTATCTCCACTTTACCTGGCTAAATAAGTAGGTCCTATTATATAACATACTTTAATTTCTACTCATATGATAGATTCACTGTTCCCTTAATCATCATAATTGCACTTCTTTCCATCTGTTCTCATTTAAATTCATTTTTCTTGGACAAGGATGACCAGATTGTACCTACCTCTCTAAATAAGATTAATGCATTTGGTGACTCTTATTCTTCACTATTTCTTCAGAAGATCCTAATGGACTGTATTTACATTTTTTTTTAAATATACCATACAGCTCCAGGACAAACTGAATAATTCAGTACCATTTACAACTGAAAATCTCCTAACATTTTAATATAAAGTTCTACTCATAAATATTTGTACTTATGGATTTTGAACTTCATACGAGGTGTCATTTGATACAATCACATATCAGTGTTAAACTAAGCATCAGCATACACCTGTATTTCAAAGGTTATGTGATAGAAACCTTATGAAGTTCAGCAAAACTTATCTCCTTTCAGGATGTTTCATCATCATCACTGACATCATGGAATATCCTCAGTTGGAAGTGACTCACAAGAATCATTGAGACTACTTTTAAAACCATGAAGTTTGAAATCTATCATGAAAGTAAAGGAAAAATGACCCTCATAGCTGAATTT
Source organism: Corapipo altera (assembly GCF_003945725.1). NCBI lineage: Eukaryota > Metazoa > Chordata > Aves > Passeriformes > Pipridae > Corapipo > Corapipo altera. The sequence goes on from NW_020884891.1 coordinate 9,374,321, forward strand.
GGGATCATTCTCTCTTTCCCCACCCCCTCCATTTTCACTAATTTTCTTCAATTTTGCCTCAATATCCTGAAGCAGTACTCTGAGAAAACTAAAATCAAAGCAATAAGTCTCTGTTACTGGTACATGCACTCAGAGACATTTCACCAAGTCAGGGAACAAGTCAAGGGTAGTTAAATATTCTGAATTTTTCCTTCCTTATTACTATTTTTTAAAAATAATTAGTAAGACATCTTAAACCATCAATATGGTAGTGAGCAGCTTTCCTCAGAAAACTGTTGATATTTAAAATATGATACATACGTAGGAGAAAGGAAAATTACAGGTTAAAATTTTCTTTAATTTATTTGCATCCTTAAATGAAAACTTATTTATTACAAAACTGAGGGGAAAAAAAATATTGAAAAGCCAAGCCCAGCTGCAAGGCCTTAAAATGGTGAAATTCTAAAAGAAAATCATACTTTTGAGAGCCAACTGTATTTTAGCAATGAAGTAAAACATTTGTTCTAAGTACTGCTAAATAAAATACGTTTTTAAAGGAATCTTCAGAAGTGAACCCACATCACAAAAAAGACTTACTCTCTATATAGGATATTACACCCATATCTTAAAATCTCAGCAGTTTTAATTATTTGCCATTGCCCTTTATAGTAGAGAAAATGTTGGAAGATCACAAACCCATTTCAGGCCCTATTGTGTGAAACTGTAACTCATTATGGTCCACTCCCTCTGAAGAATTCCCTATTTAGCCTAAGATATAGCAAGAAAAAATGAAAATGCTAGGGTTGTAAAAGAACACAAGTTTACTGGTAACATACTGAAATGGAATAACATAAAGCAACCAGCATTTTTTTTTCTCTCTACTTTCACAATAAAGAACTTACTGAATAGACATTATTAAAACCTGCTATATTTGTTTCATGCTACAAGGATACTTTATCCCAAAGTAATTAAGAGTAATCAATTTAAAAATATCCCTCAGAAATCACACATAGCATCTCCCCAGCAAAGCCTGACCCCCAGTTCTGGGGCTGCAGGATCTCCTCCCCGTTCTTTAATCTACATAAACACATAAAACTCTTCCAACTACTTTTCCAAACACACGTCTGAACAATTGACATCAGTAATCACAAAAGTAGAAAGGGCTAAAGTAAAAGCCAGTGATATGTTCAATAAGGAAGAGAATTTTCATTCATTTGCATGTAATTTTCACATTTAACATTCTACACCAGAGCTCACCTTTTGATACTGTAAAATCATTTCATTTTTCCTTTTTCTTTTTTTTTTTTTCCTAAAGCCTGACAAGGAAAAACCCAAAGGAAACTTTTCTATAGCATTTCATTAATAAATGCAGCTCTTGAGTTCAAATACATGAAGTTACCCCCATCTCCTGATCGTCACATTTGCTAATTTTGCCAGCTTTCCATATCCACACAGGAAAAATAAATAGCCCAGAACTTCTAGTTTCCCTATGAATCATTAAAATTCAGTTAAGAAATGCAATAAAAACTGATCTTACACCTTAGATTAACCTCTTCAAGATGTTATTGCCTTTCCTACCTCTACCCTGCTCCAACTTTCTTATTACAGTTCTTTAAGTATAAAGTGAATAACTCAACCTAGAATTCCCTAGTTTCAAGTGAAAGTCCAACTATTAGTAAAGAAAACCACTCGCACAACACACTAAAAGTACCTATTTCTGAGTGTAGAAACCACAACCTTGTGAGGTTTCTCAAGCTAAAATTTGTTTCACTCACAGAGAATTAGACCAGCTTCTACTTCTTCTGCTGCTTCCTGGAGCCAACAAGATAGTTCTGGTATGTAAAACATGGAGCTGGTTCTCCTAGAATGCACATAGATAAGTGTAAAGGAACCTCAACTGACTTTGCTCATGCACTTCTCATTTAATGATGATGTGCAGTCATTCAGCACAGCTGATCTCTGCAGGAAGTCAGCAGCGTTCCACAGAACACTTCCCCAAACACAAGATAATATTGTAGTAATATTTTTTCTATGAGAGTTTGTTGAATTCACATGCTATAATGGACTTATAATTTTCTTTGTGTAGATGTGGAATACTAAGAGGCAGAATCCCTCATTTCAAACAAAATTTCCTCAATTTGAAAAGACAGCAAAATAATTTCACTGAAAAAAAAAAAAATCCCAGTGAATGGAACCATTTTAGTGTAATAAATCCATCACACATCAATAGAATTAGCATACACACATCATCCTGTATAAAAATCACTATCAAGTGACACATTACAGACTTCTAAACACATTTTTCAAGTTTAGAATCAGTGCAGCTGAGTGCCAGTTTACAGTTTTAGATGCCTCTGTACGTGCATGAGGTACAAATACAGAACTCTGCACACACACCCTTCTCCATGTCATACCCTATAGTGGATATAAACTGCCTTTGGGGATTGATGTTCTCTCTGACTTTTTCTTGGCTGATGAGTAGAATATGAGAGGGCAGAACTGAAGTGCCTCTGGCCCAGCCTATGCCTACTGGCAGCCAACAGCTCTCAGAGGAGTGTTTTGGATAGAGGTTAAAATGTACACTCCATTTAATCCACCCCAAGCTTGTCCAAAAACTCACAGAATAAAAACATTCTTTCTATTTTCCTCTATATTTCTCTCTTTTTACATCAATATGACAAATTAGAGAGAGCCAATCCAGTAACAAGACCTGAGCAGAAATCTCATTATCACAGAATCAGAATCCCAGGTTAGAAGGGACCTCGAGGATCCTCGGGTTCAGTCTTTCTTGGCAAAAGCATGATGGAACCACCAACCTGTCCAGCTGAATTTTAGAAGTGTCCAACGTCAGGGAAAAAGCAACAAAATAGATGAAATTAAACCTAACATAGCAGATAACAGAGATAACCTGTCCCGATGATTTATTATTTGACTTTGTCGTGTTTTTTTATTATTACTGATTTCTAGACACTGATGTTGCAAGGATGCCTGTTTTCTCAGGATACATAATTATAATAGCATAAAAAGCCAATAAAAAGTGTACTATAAGCCTCTATCCTGCCTTAAGCATCATGTGGAAGCCTATTTTATGCAGTGCAGGACCCTGTAAAGTAGCAATATTAGTAGTCACTAGAATGTTTTCCTCTGGTTTAAACAGTTAACCAAACTTCATAAGCATTCTAAAAATCAAAACCACAGTTTATTCAATTAAACTCTACACATAGAAAAAATACCCATCAGCTGTCGACAACATGAATTTAGATTGGAATCAGAATAAATGCAGTATTTCAGGTACTGGCAGGCAGTTCTTTGTACACATGAGAGCAAGCAGCACACTAAAGTGTATTTCAATTTTAAGTACTAGATTTGAGTGAAAGCCAAGTAGCTGAGGGAATCTGTTACACGTGAATGGGCCCATTGAAGTTCAGGAGAAGTCAGTGACACACGTACTCTCAAGTCTCTAGGACAGTAACTTTGATGAGGACAGACAACAAGGAGGTTGGTTTCTGTGTGAGAAACTGAAATAACATATTGCCCTGCCCTTTGATACAAGGAGGGAGAAGCACACAATAGGTTATTGATGTAAAGGAATAAAAAAATACAGAAAAATATTATTTTGTTTCTATGAACATTTGCATCACTATAAAAAATGAGATGAGAGAATGGCTAGTAAGATGCTTAAAATCAAGCTCTTGAATGCAAGCTAGGAACTCTCATGAACTCAAAGTACATGGTATGTTTTTATAAGATCTCATAATTAGGTCTCTCAACCAAACATGCGAGGTCCTTCTGTTGAGTTGCTGTGTCCTTGTCCTCGTACTCTGACATTTCATGTGGTGATCTGAAATAGTGCTTGACAACATTGCTGTCTTTGCTTGAATAGATGTAATAACAGAGCTGAGCAAACCGTAATAAATACATGTTGTGGCACTTTCTGTGTTGGCATGCTTGGGAAGTGGTATCTACTTCCCTAAAACATTTAGTTTTTTTATATCAACATCACTGATAATTCATCAGCAACTTTGTCCTTTCCTTCCATGTTTGGAGAAACTTCTTGACAAGTCTGAGTAACAATTTTAGCCCAGTAGTATAGTTACTGTGTTGTTCCTTGCCATTATATATTCTCCATTCTTTTCATAGTAGAACTAGAATATGCACTTAAACAAGCTGATTTTAAAAATTATGTCAGTTTTATTGCAGAATGTCTTTCACATGATTTTCAGTGTTGATTAGTTCATTCTTGTGTCCTGCTATAGCTAAGTATTTTTGAGGCTAATCTAAGTCCTATTAAAATTAAGATGCCTTGTCATTAACTTTGATGGAGCAAAAATTAGCCTCTAACCTCTACTCTGTTTAATTCTTTCAGGAGAGAATTCAATCCTTACATCTCTATTCCTTATTTATATAGCTACTGCATACATATGGTCTATTCCCTCCATTTTTTTTTTCCAGGTGCTTTCCTAGCTTCTTTCTCCATATTATAAATTTTTCTATTTTAATTTTTTTTTAGTGTTTCAAAATATGTATTGAAAACACACTAAACATGTTCCTGCCACAGTTGCCACCTGTGGGCATACAGGGAGATAAAGAAACTTCTTTTCTAATGCAAGACAGCTCTGTTAACTCCTAGAGAACTGCACAGGTACAACCAAGGGCAAAATTTTAACAGAGCTGGAAACCACAATAGAGTAGTTTATAGCAAATATAGTGTAATAACAGATAACATTGCAATACAGCTTCTCTAACTCTCACTGTATGTACCACTAGCAATTAATATCACAGCTGTCAGATAAAATTGACCCAGATGAATCATTTCACCCAATCAATAATCACAGTGGTGTGTTCATGCTGCTTCACTCTGCCAGTACATCCTACAGACATAAACTTCTTTTACCAGGTCCTTTAGGGAAAGCTTCAGGAATGTGCCAAAGGCATTAGGGCTAATCTTGCTGAGGTGCAGCACTGACTACACCTCAGTGGGCTGTAATTCACATCAGTAAAGTCACTTGAGGGTGTGTTTGGAAGATCTGCCACTAAAGGCGCTTTTGATACTGTCACTAGTGAAGTAAAACAAAACTAAAAACAGTGAAGCGGAGTAAGATACTACAATAGACAAAAACTTAAATGTGTTTTTGCAGCTGTAAGGTTTGTTATTTCCAGATGCAGAGAAGCAATGCTGACCACTGAGTAAAACTAGATGCAAATAAATCATATTAAGAATATTTAAAAATGCACCAACTAAGATGGAATGTTTCAGTGTAAGCATTGATTTCTTAGTGCACTGCTGGGATTTCAGAGAATTTACACAACAGTTATTCACTATACTGAGCACGTCATGTGTGATGCAATATCTACTCTAGCAGCAGTAGTAGGATTTCTAACTGAACACTCAGGTTTCTTTATTGCTTGTAGGTTTTTATGGCGTTTAAATATCTATAGTTATATAACAAATTAAAACTAATTTTTCTTCCCTTTAAGAAAATAATAACAACAATAGGACTTTTCCCATTTAACAACAAGTTTCATATTATGTTTATGTGAGCAGAAGTTACAGTATTTACAATTTGCTATTGCTTCTATTCCTTCTTATCTTTTACCTGTTGTCATGTCTTACATCATAGAACCTGTCATGAAAATGCTTGGCCTAAACCAGTCCCTGTTTCCAGATCAATGTACACATTTTGGAGGTGTAAGAATGCATGGCCATTCAGTTCAGGATCCTCACCACACTAATTCAAATTCCAGAGCTACCTGAGATGTCGACAGGTCAGGCATTTTTCATGGTGATATGTACAATGTGTTTGTGTCATTCACGACACAGGAAAATTCTGAAAGTTAAAATTTAACCTCGTTTTCACGTCACCTTTCATGTGGACTCCTCTGCTCTTGAATATGAAACTCTATATGGAGATTGGCATTAAATAGTTAAACCAGAGTGAGCTACTGGGTGAGCTGGTGAACAAATGAGGGTGAAGGAGGGAGGAAGGCCTCTCCTCACCTCCCTGATGAGCCAGTACTTTTGCAAATACACAACTGAAGAAGCCAAGACACCAAAATCTGAGCATCATAACCAACCCCAAGTACTCCACTATGAAAGGTAGCTTGAAAGGTAGCTAGCTCTCTATAACACTGGTTAAAGTGATCTGCAGCTGGAAGTCTCTGCCTTCGGTCTTCGACACCATAGCATTTCCTTGGAAAATTAGTAGCTGTAGAATCATCCATCTCTTTCTGTTGAACAGGTCTATTTATAATTACAAATTCATGGCCTTTTCTGGATGAAATATTCATGTAAACTCAACTGCCAAACTGCACTTATGGCATAGTAAACTGCAAAACATTATCATATTAAAAGCAATTCAGCTACGTGCTCCATGCCAATGTAATAAAAATGTCATTTTAAATATTGTTTAGGAGCACTAGTTTATTTTTCAATGTAGAAACCAAAAATATATTCAGGACACAGTATATTTTGAGAAAATGAAATCAAAGTATGAGGCAAAGTGTTGAACACAAGCAAATAATTTCCAGGTGCTTGTAAAGTGTTTTATTTAGTGGAAAGAATCTATTTTTCCCAATGGTTTTCTAGGACCTACTATATATGTTCTACAGTTTTGGATGTTAGGCAAACTTATAACTAGTTGTACATATGTACATATGAAGTAAATAAAGATAAGAATATTTAGATGGCACTTGAAATGAAACACTTCTGGTAATATTTGCGAATTTTTATGTATGTACACTGACTTCAAAGATTTGTAAAGACTGTAGAAGTCTTAGATCTAGTGACTAAACAAACTGAAAACCTTTAAGTATTTTTACTTGAAGTAGTAATATATAAAATGAAAGAAATCTGTATGTAACAGTAAAGATCATTTGCATGGTGTAAAAGCATTCAAAGGTTTATATGGTGACATTTCAAGCTTCATAAATGCAATCATAGAATCATAAAGTGGTTTGGTTTCTGCCATGGGCAGGGACACCTTCCACTGGACCAGGTTGCTCAAAGCCCCATCCAGCCTGACCTTGAACACTTCCAGGGATAGAGAAACCACATCTTCTCTGGGCAACCTGTGCCACTGCATCACAACCCTCACAGTAAAGAATTTCTTCCTGGTATCTAACCTAAACTGTCCTCTCTCAGTTTAAAGCCATTCCCCCTGTCCTTTCACTCCTTTCATGTCTTCTCATGTCCCCAGCAGGTTATCCTCTTGTTATGAAAATAGGGGAACTTTGAACCAAATCAAAATGATTTTTCCTACCATCAAAACAAAAAAAAAATCCATTTTAAACAAAATATTTCTGACTCTGCTGACAAAAGTAAAACCAGTTCAAGTAATTGTAAATCATAATTTGCAACATGAAAGTAAAAATGGTGACTCTGGGACTTACTTTACTTAGTAGCTACTGGATGTGGTCCCAGTCTATGCTTTATTAAATATTTAAGTATTGTGTACAACACAGAGCAGTACAAATAGTGGAGACTGAAAGCAACTTGATGTGAATCACTGTTTATTCTCAAGCAATAGCCTATATTCAGATGCTCCTATGAGGCTGCTGCTGAAAACTTGAATACTCTTTGGCAAAAAAGGGAATGGAATCTGCCTTTCACCTTCAGGCAAAGCAAACCCTGAGCTGTGCTGCAAAACATACTGCTTCTGTCAATACTCACCCTGTTCACACCACACAGCCCACCTAAATAACCCTTTCAACCATGTATACTGTGCTATTTATTTTTCCTTTCTTTGTCATTCTTGTTTAATGTGTGCCCCCAAGACCAAATATTGCTTTCTTTTTGTCACTGAAACACAAATGACATCCTTGGAGCTTGTACAGATTCATGCAGATATTAACAAAACTGAAGATAATCTTTGTCCATCCTCATAAATTGTTCTCTCCCATAGAAAGAAAAATCTGCAAGATAGTTGAAGAAAAAGGAAAAGAAGAAAAATGTCCTCTTTTCTTAATTATTCCATATTTTTCTTATGGAAATGTGAATGAATTGGAATCAAGGGTGAAATAAACCTAAGAAAGTAAAGGAAATTATGAAATTCCTGACTAGGCCCAAGAAGCTTACTAGGAAAAGGTATTCTGCTCATGGACTCCAGAAATTCTGGGCCTATTTTTTAAAATAATTTTCTTTCAAAGCTGGCAAGAGCTCTGCTTCGTGCTTATTTGATAGCAGGGCAAATCCTTGTCCCCCAAGCAGTCTTTTCTGCCCAGGGTGGTGCAGCCTGACGTGTGCTGACGGAGATTTGCCATTATTCTAATATTATTTTTATAATTGCTATATTCCAGCAGGTCTTATCCGTAGGAATGTTATTTTTAAAATTTTAAGTTATTAATATCTAGCAGACAATTTCTGGATGGGAAGATCTTCAGATGGATGACAGAGACTCTTAACTTTTAATAGGTAACACACCTTTCCAATGTATGACAAAGTAATAACTCTATCCTTTCTTTTCTTTCTTCCTGAAAAAAAAAAGATACTAATTATTGGAGTAAGACTTTGCTCCTGAAACTTTATTGTATATCCAAATAGTATTTTCTACACTAATATTTTGTAAAGAAACCACTTTCTAGTTTAATGATTTATAATTATTTACTGCCGTTGTAGCATTCAGCAACACACAACAACTTTCTCTGCAAAAATAACTCAAATTGCTGTATAGAGGTTGATTTGCTGCAGAAAGGGGTTACTACAGTTCTAAAATAACTCTAAGGATTTCATATATTGTGGAGTGCTGTAAAATTTCTTACAGACAAATGCCACGCCAGATGTACACAGTTCTGCTGTACCGACTGAATGCCTTTTCAGGTACTCCAGCATTACCTACTTAATCAATAGAGAGAGTTTATATTGGCCGTAAAACCACAGTGCATGGTCTTCTAACTAGAGCCACATTATATGTTTACTACCAAACCCAAAAGCTATATTTATTCTTTGTGCTCCACCTTATGAAGAGCAAGAATGATTCACAATTACTATTAGACCTCTGAATCATTTCATTTTAACTCACTAGGTAGTAGCATCAGTGTATACAGGAAGGAGGGGGGCATAACCAGGCTGGGTTAATGCATACTGCAAAGTATATAGATATGTGAGTGTGTGTGTGTGTGCAGGTGTGTTATTATTCAAAGTTTATTTAAAATTATGATTTCATGGAGATTCAAATTTTTCAAAATACTTTTCACACTAGACTCATAACAGCATTTTGCCTATAAAAATCTAAGGCCAGATAACAATGATCAAACTATGAATCAGGTCACAAGCAAAATAGCATTTTGGAAGGGTTGGTAATAGATTCTTTGAGTTTATCAACATTAGTTTGACTCCAAGGGGCTAAAGCATGCTTTAGAACACTCACTGCAAGTTCTTGATGATTCCATTAGTAAGAAAGGTTGGCCAACACAGTTTGAAAATGAACTTATGTGCTTGCTCCAGACATGACCTAAATGTAACACCTACTACTCTGTAGAAACTTCTAGCTGGTGAATTTATAATTTCTATACTGTTTTCTGAACATATATGTGGTATTGCAAAAAAATCCCACAACTCTTGTCACTGAATTTCGCTTCAAAAGGTAGAAATGCACACAAATCCCCACAGAGCCCCATGCTGCAGTGCAATGGAGGTTAAGCCAGGGGCTAGTACCTTCTGGGGACTTTAATATAAATGTTATTTCTTTTCTTGTTTTCTTGGACCTTTGGTAGTGGGTTATTTTTCTGACATTACGAAAATAAATCCTGCAGCTCTAGAAGCCTATTCACCAGAGTATTTTGGCAAAAAAGCCTTTGAAACTCATCAGCCTCCCGACTTTCCCTCAGCAAGCTCCCATTTACCTGGGGCCTGGCTGCGTGATGCAGACTAAGTCTAACATAATGATAAGAATAAATCTAAATAGCACCTTCCAAATCACTAGGCCTTTGGGAAATTCACACTTCTACTTGTGTGAAAAAGCCAACAGACCCACTTGATAAAATGCTGCTTTACTGATAATACCAGTAAGTTTTTAAGTTCTCTTTCCAGGCATGACTCACAGGAGAAAGTCACTTGTCTACATACATATTGAATATCACACCCTCCTCTGTTGTTACTTTTGACTGCTATAAGGACATAACAAAGAATAATTTGTATCTTTCTGCTCAGATTTGATGTGTTTCTGATGTTAAGGGGGTTTCTTTTCTTTTTCTTTCTTTTATTTTTTTTCCATTTCCATAACTGAGAAGAAAATCTGGTACTGCTGATGATGTCAAAGTTGCTATACTGCCTAGTAAGGTCTTATAGGACTTGTATGGACTGCATGTCCATATCATAATCCAGTAAAATTTCTCTCTAAAGTCTTAAAAGATTTGCTTCTATGCATGCTGATAGTAACAGCTCAGATAGTAAGAACTAGGGATATTTAAAACCATATGAAATGATTATGTGCCTCACAAGGTCAGGTATTCCTTTTACAGAAATAAACTGCACAAACTACTAAAATGTCAGAATTAGGCATCTAAAATTAGGAAACATCATGATTCAGATGGTCTGCTTTCATATACCTAATTTAGGTTATAGTCTTCATGTAATAAAACCTCACATTAATATTTCAGGAAAAAAATGCTGTCAAACAGTGCACGAGATGCAAATAAATCACTTGGTGATGCTTATTCCATATAATGTTTTTATCCCCACTGTTTACTGTATGGTATTATGCCTTGTTTATTGTATGCTATTCAAACCCTGTAGACTAAATGATTAATTTCTTCAGCGCCTTTCTGTGACACTCACCAGTGCAGTATTTAGGCCCTTCACAACACATCCATAACTATCTGAGATAAGTGCATATTATTATTCCTATTCCAAAGATAGATGCAATGCTAGAAATCTAAAATGTGATTTAGTGCTATGCTGTACTTCATATATCCAAAGCAGAGCAATTTGCTCCAGTTGCAGCCTAGGATATACACAGCTAAGGTAAACCCTTATCAAGTGTGGGTTTAGTAACCAGCATAGCATTACTGTGTGTCAGGAGCATGACGAAAACCAATTCTCCAGGTCACTGACCATAAGGACATCTTTTTTCTTCCTGCAACACCCTGCCTCATTCACTCAATCCTATTCAGAAATAAATTAGACAGGGGGTCTAAAAAGTTTTCTTTCTACAGAAGTCGCTGGGCTGCAAACTGCTGGAGAATCGGAGAGTTTTCTAAATGACCATCCTGACATTCTCCTGTCCTGCTCTTCCCTAAGTATCCACTGTAGGTAGTTACCTGGCACAGTCCACTGGGGCAGATCAGCCCCTTCTGCTTTAACCCACAATGTAATTTTTTTCCCTCTTCCAAAAAATCTCCTTAAATTCTCTTATTACCTACCATCTTCTTTAACACCATATATTTCCTTACAAGTGTTACCGGGGACCAAGTGCTGTGAACTTTGTGGATCAGTTCTGGGAAACGATCAAGAACTTCCACAGTGGGTTTCAGATGTTTACTGACAACTGAAGTATAGGAGAATTCAGTTATTTCATCTACTCTGCTTGAGGGCTATGGAGGACACAGGAGGGAGAGTTTCCCTGCTCATGTGCTCTGACTCTCTCCTGGCAAAACTTACACAATCAAAAGTTGCAGTTGCAGGAAAAGTCTTGTTTGGCTCCAGGGCTGGATCATACCCACTGTGAATAAAACTTCTACAAAGTTTGCCGCATAATGAAACCTGAGAAAACTGAGCTTGCCAGACAGTTTTAAAATGTATTTAATTTCCAGACTTTCATATTTAATATTTGAGAATAATACTCTGGATTATAAGAGCTACTCTTCCTCCTACCTACTTCTAGGAATATTTGCAGATGGCATTATGAGGCGTCAGATCAACTTTTAGTTAAACAAACCAATATATTTTCTTCTTGTCTCATTCATCATGTTACTAAAAATATACTAAAGTGGATATTTGAATTCATGTTTATCAACATCTCAATGGCTTCATGGAGATTTGAAGGAAAAATAATACATAGCCAGTCCCATTAGAAAATTGAGCTTAAGAAAAACAATGGAATGCCAAAAAATCTGAAAAGTGATAAAATTTTACTTAAAACAAAATGCTAAACCTTTCAGAATAGTTGGTGTGGAGGATACCAGAACATCATAGAAGAATATATATATAGAAAAGCACAATATGTGAAATTTGACTTCCAAAACGGCAAGGAAAATGAGAGAGAGACAAAAGAGGAAACCAAAAATTTCAGGTTAGTATGTTATTTAAAAAAGCTAACTCTTCTTGTCCCCTCAATATACATTTAATCATATATATATAATAATTAAGTGTGTAGAATTAATTTTTTTATTGTTTTGTGTTTCTTTCTTTCTTTCTTTCTTTTAAACAGAGCTTAAAGTTAGGCAAATATTATTCAGGGACAATTTTAGTTTAATTGATCTTGGGCTATAAGAATGAACTGGAGGATCTCTTGAGACTACTGCCAAATCTAATCGCCTGTGATGAGCACCCAGGGACAGCTGTAACTTGATGCATCTTATCAATCATAAAATAAAACTCTGTGCAGACTGCAGAGTGAGCAGCACAGCACTATTTCTCGGCACACAGTCATCCCGGTACTGGTATGTTATTTAATTGTAATGTGATCCTCATTATTAAAGATGCATGAACTTTTTAAATGAAAGTGCAGGGACACAGTCTGGAAATCTCTCACTGCTCAAGACTATTGCTTATAATATTGCTGGTATTCCCACTGAAAGAATCATTATCATGATACAGAGTGCTAAGTGTTTGAAAGACTGAGGTTTCAATCAGTCTCCATATGCCCCCAAAAAGGCATATATGAAAAGCATAAGAAAATATATCCTAAGTCTTAAAACAAGCAGTAAACAACAGATTTTATGCAAAGACTAGTGTGCTGGTGAGAAAACTCACTCATTCTTTTATAATGCCATGCATTTCCTCACACATTTCACATTTCTTGTTGACACCAAGCATAGTATTGTTTTATCTCCTTGTCTACCCATTCGGTTATGACATAAAGCCTTCCCTACCTCAGTAATATCAGCTCAATCTATCACTCCAGCCTAATGTTCTCATCAAGCCCGGGCAGTCTCGCTCCATTTCTCGTTTACAGTGTGCCACTGATTCATGTATCTTATCCTTCCCTCAGCACTCAGGGAGTGTTTCTGTAGCTGAGGAGGGTTTCAGCCCTGCAGTCTGTGCACAGAAGAGCAATGTACACCGTGCAGGTGCCACACAGCTACCACTGATCTCACACTGACCTAACTTGCTCACTTTTCTCTTATGTTTCTTTACTGACTTTCTGTAATTGTCTCTGCCTGTAACCTATTCCTTACTCTGCTTTCATAACCCAATTAATTGAGGGAAGTCCAAATTTAAGTACCAACTATATATCCAGAACATGTGTCATGTGTCAAGTCTGAGTATATTCAGGAATGTGTTTCAATTTGTTTCAATTTATATCTGGGGTTCACCCCAGAAATTCTTACAGATGGCAAATGCTTACTCATCTACTTCCACTTTGGGGAAACTGAAATGAATTTGCATGCACATACAGACTACAGAGCAAGAAAATGTGTGTCTAATTAACATCACCGAGCAGCTAATTACGAACAATAAACATTAGATGAAGAGAATCAGTCTGCAAAAAAGAAGTGGAGGATGCCAATTTGATCATATAAATCCTTGATCAAATATTTCAGGGCAGCCAACACTAACAGGAGCAAATTAACTCTTTGCTGCGAGGTTTTCTCAGATCTGTAGAGATTTCTTTCGTATAGCAATACCTCACCCCAGTCCTGCACCTCACAGCGCAAACATAGGGAAAAAAAAATGGTCATCTGGGAGGAAAACTTCTGTTTGCACCAAAATATCTATATGGCAAAAAACCCCCACAAACCCTCCCACAAAAAACAAACTGAAAAAACCTGAACATCTGAAATTTAAAACCTAATATTGTTCCAGGTGTTAATCATGTTGGGCTGAGATCTCTCCAAATATTTTCTTATATCCCAGCTCAAACCTTTTAAAATGTTTGGGGTTGTTTTGTTTGTTTGGGGGCTTGGGGGTTTTTTTGTTCTTTTTTTGTTTGTTTGGTTGGTTGGTTGATTAGTTGGTTTTTTTTCTCATTTCAGTGTTTCTCAGAATACTCCAGAGGTATTCTCCAGATTACCTTTCATTCAGGGTATCTGAAAACTGTTTCTTTTCCCTTAAGGCAGCTGTGAAATAGAACACTTTAAACCTTATCCAAAAGTTTCGGAAAACTGAGCAGATGACAAAGCAAGTTTAATTTTCAGTTTGTCTTAATCCAGTAAGAGATTGCTAAGGCAGCAAGCAACACGTAGCCAAATTTCTGGGGGTGTTTCTAATTAAATTCAATCTTATACCTATTTTGTATAGCTTGTTGTAAATGTCCTGTCTAATATTTAAGAGTTAGTAAGAATCTCATACAAAGCAAATGAAGAAAGAAATATATTGTCATCACTTTACCTGACTTAAGAATAGCAAAATCCTCATAAATGTTTTGTCACATATTCTACAGATAGCTCATTTTTAAAACGCTTTATAAGGTGTTTATAAATTATTAATACAATTCTTTTTTCCTTTACTGTTCCATACCTCTGTATGCACACCTCCACAGTAGAAAAACAAAGGAACAAAAATTTAAAATTAAAAACATCTGTGTTTCATCGTAAATAGTCTTCCCATCTAATTGAGGATTTCCTTTCTTTAGCATCATGTTTTCTTCCAAATCAATATGTATACTTTACCAGGGTCAAAAATTGTTGCAATGATGACTTTTATTGCTAAAATAAGTATAGTCCTGGTTTGCTACTGAAACACCTCAAACTGCACAGACCATCAGGAAACATCGATGGAAATACACACTATACCAGGAGACAAATGTGAACTTTTAATTAGCTTCCACAATATATTAAAAAAAAAAAAAAAGAAACCAAGTCAAAATCCTATTTCCAAAGTGTAAGAAATCCTTATTTCTCTCCTTGGCCACTTTCAGGTTTCTCTAACATTAATGTTTCTCAGCTGACATGATCACATTACCTGACAGCAGTATGATGTACATGCACTTTTTCTATTTTCACATTAAGATTTGAAAATTTTGTGTCACATATACCTTAGTTGTACACAGTGATTTTTAAACATGCAACACCTATTTAAGAGTGAATCTAATTGCTTCAAGTTCCTCAGGAGGAGATGAATTATTTTACAGATGTGAATTTCAGACTCAAAACTGTGCAATAAGTGGAGTTTATCAAATGGATACCGATACAGGACGCACTGTGAAGAGAGGAAAGTTTTGGAAGTGTAAATTTCTATTTTATATATACTATTAGCTTTTCAAGGTACAACTATCCCACTGCCCTCTTGTCCCCAAGGTCTTCACATACCCTGCTGCATTTCAGCAACAAGCTGAGAGCTAACTGCAAAGAGAAAACAGATGGAATTTACATGCTAAATTTATCAGTGGCTAAATATACTGAAAGAGAACTAAGAAGATAATAAAACTGTGCAATATTAAGAATAATTTTCTCTCCAACTTCTGCCTCTTTATGTGACTGCCTAAGCATGTGGGTAAATACAAAAAAGGTGCACAGAAAGTTCATCTATTAATATCAGACTTCTCATGCATTAATTATAGGCATATGTTCAATCTCTTCTTGCTAAATAAGAAACTTACCAAGAAACACCAGAGAAATTCTGAGCGTCCCAGATGTGCTAGACTGCTGTCTGGGTGCAGTGTGTTGCAGGAGCCATTGTACACACCCACAGAAACTACAAATTATATGTGCAGTGCTCTAAGGCAACCACCAACAGACTTCAGGGACCTGTACAGATCTTGCCCTTATAGTATTGATAGATTCTGTCCTTAACACAGAATTACAGAGTATTCTGAGTTGGAAGAGACCATTGCTGATTCTTAAGCTCTTTTAAAAAGGTTGCAGTAAAGAATTGGCACGCAGTCTGGAGGGTGGGTAGATGAAAGGTTCTCAAGCAAATATGGCATGAGCTGAAAAAATCATAAACTGTTTCTTGAAAAATATCTATTTACTTAGTCCTATTAAATACAACCTTAAAGTTCTATCTAAGTAAACTACAACAAAAACTATTTTATCTCAGAATAAAAACTGTTGATGTTCTCTTGTGTTTGTGGTTTTGCTCAGCCTTAGGTGAGGCTTTGTCACTAGACCGTTAATGCTTTTCACGTGCTGCATTTAGTGAAAAAGTAAAAAATCTCCCCCATAGCCAGCAGCCACTACCAATCTGTGTTAAGTATCACTAAACTGTGTAGCCCTCTGACTACATTTTAATTGGAGATAGACTTAAATGAACTTGCTGCTGGTCCTAGAAAGTATTTCACAGCAAATCTTGAGCAAGCACTGAGAACTTAAGCTACAACAACAGAATGCATTGAGCAGAGTTTCCCCTCCCAGAGCAGCAAATGGATATGCAGCCTGTGCCTCTCTGAGGAATTCTCATCTGCAATTTAGTGCTCTAAGTACCCTGGGAACTTGTATGTTATTAGACAGTAGTTACTACGATGTTTAAATTAATTCATGTAACAGTACAAGTTCCTGTGAGTGTAATTACAGCATTTGGATGAATGATTCCCATACTTGTACACACCAAGAGGTGTGCAAATATCAAAGAGATTATTAAAAGGCAAACATCTTACCCTCTCCCACCAAGGCACCAGAACAGCCTTCTCATTTCCCACTCCTCCACATCAGCTGATGCTCTCAAAGACACGTCCTGGCAGTTACCAACCACAAGCAAGCTCTGAAGGCTCTTCCACGGTCTTAACAACAAGCCCTAATCCTGCCTGGCATCCTGTGATAAATAAGTTGTTAGAAGCTACTGGAAGTTGGATCAATGCAAAGAAGCATCACCCCAACGAAATATGCATAGAAATTTTGCAAAGTAGGAAGCTGCTGAGGGAGAAGTGGCATTGTTGGAGTGTTAACAGCATCCAAGCAGCTGCGCCTGATCCTTGACAATCCCAGTGCAATGTCGAGTTACTCCAAACGTTCCAAAGTCTCTCAGCATTGCAAAAATAACTATGAATACTACCATCTAAAAATACAGCAGTAATTCTTCCTTGTTGCTCCTCCCAACACCCATCCTGGACTGTTGCATTTACACTCTCAGTTTGTATTTCACCATTTAGGGCACCAGTTGGACCTTTGCAATGAAATATTAACAACTCTGTGTTCACAGGGTACTTATCTGTCTTTGCATAATCAGCTGGATAGCTCAATTACTTAAAAAATTGAAAATTAGCAGGCTCCTATTTGGACCATACAGCACACAATGTGTAGAAATCCTACAGATTTGTCTTCCACTGTGCAATCCCTGGATCACATCATAAAGCATGTGTGGCACATAGTTAACTTGGATTTGCTGGTTTTGTACTGGGTAGTGGCGGACTAACAAAAGTAAAAATTAAGGTAAATATTCACTTAAAACAACTGTGAACTGAAATGCAGGGCTCTGAGTCTGTTTAAAATAAGAAAAAGTCGTGGTCAAGTGATTGCATAAATGAACTAAAGATTGAATGATATGAAAAATATGAAAAATCACCAAGATCTTTGTTCAGTCCAGACTTCTAAGTTTTGCTTAGAAATAAAATAGCTGAAGAAAAATAAAAGTAAAATGTGAGATAAAAGGTGTTTTTTAATCAAGATATGAGTATTTTTTAAGATCTCAGGCATTCCTTTATTAACATAGATTTCAAAATCTGTCTGCTTTCAGGTCTTTGCTTGATAACTGGAACATTTTAAAGAACTCTGATTTACACTAAAAATATTCTGCACAGCTCTAACCAGAATACTCATGAGTTCTCTTCTGTGACAGATACTCCCTCTACAGCTTTTGGCAAGTGACTGAGGATGAAACTTTGTCTAGTAAAGTCAGAAGGTGTTTCAGTGCTGCTTTAAATGAGGCCAACATTTTGTAATCAGATCATTCCCATCTACAGGAAGGCAATCAGGCGTGTCTGAAGTGAAAAATCCTGTAACATAATTTATAGTTGACATACAAAATCATATTCTAAAATGTAACATTTGCAGTCCTAAACTATATTTGCTCTAGTAAATAGATACTTCATGATCATCAGAGATCACCAGTATTGTTTTTCTTAATTACATTTAAAAGTAATTAATGCTATTGCTGCCTTCCTGGATTAGTAATATTCCCTAAATGTTCCTATACTGAGCAAAAGGGGAATACTGTGATAACGTAATCTAATTGCAAAGTCGAATTGTAAAGATTTTTGATAGCAACCACTCTATAGCACTTCTAGTTTTCTGTCTGCTTCATAAGCACTAAATAATTATTTCTCACATTACCTATGTGAGTAGATTACACCACTCCTGTCACCGAGCTTCGCAGTGTATATTCTCTCTCTACCATAATGCTGAACATATTACTGGAGAGGAATTTATTTCAGATGCAGAGGCTGACCACCAGTGCTGCAAATGGGTTCTGTAGTTGTGCTGTATTGCATCTTTCTAGCATCATCCGTGGAAATTTGTTACACATTTGGCTGCAGTACCAAACAGATTTCTGTGTGAAGGGAAGCTTTGAATGAAGAGCTTTTCAAATTAGCAGATGAAACCTTAGGAAATTGTCTGATGCCATCTGTTTTATTCTCTTTAAACTTTAGCAGTTCATATTCTAAATACCTGCTTTCAAATGCATGTTTTATAATGTTATTGCTAGGAGCAAAATTGTGGTCAAAGTTGATGCCTCAAGAACAAAGAAATGTAATGACATGCATGAAACAATTGTCACTATATGTAGAAGGACAAGCCTTCTTGCACGTATTACTTATAGGAAAACGGCCTTGATAATTTGCTTTTTAAAAAATGTTACAAGAAGTCAGCCTTTAAAATTTACTTGGGTGTACTTCGTTTCTGTTCATGAAAGGAAATTTTGTTTCTATCACCTGTCCAAAAGCCTAGTGAGCCCAGTCAGGTGAAACTTGATTTTTTTTCTGTCTGTTTAGATAACCACCCCAGTCATCTTTCAACAGAATCTGCCCTATTAGGTTCAGACAAAAATAAATGAGTCATGCTTTGAGGGTAGGTCAAGAAAACTCAAAATGAAATAAGATCTACTATGAGTTCTAGTGCTATCAAAGAGAGAGGCTTAAAAAAGAATTTGAGAAACTTGTTATTAAGAGGTTAATGTGTTTGTCAGACTCTTAAATCATATTGCCAGTAGACTCAATGAAATGAAAAATTGAACTATAAAGAAACTCACAAGGAATCATTCTTTAAGCAAACTATTGAAGAACAAGTTCTCAACAGTTTCTTTAGTAATTTTGTAGACTTGAAACATTCCAGTACAAAGTGAATCACCTGTGGGAGTTTAATAAAAGACAGAATTTCCTTCTCAACTTTTTAATGCTTGTCTGAGACAACTGTCTGAGCTCTGACACTCACCAGCCATTTGTACTATCCATCACACATATATTTCCCACTAATCAACATTAAATACATAGAAGACTTTTTTTAAAAAATGAAATTAAATCAGATCAGAAGGAATGCAATAGGAAGGAGCACATAAAGTTCCAAATTAAGTAATTTTTGGCCTAAACAAATACAGAAATATGTGGAGTCTACTTGTACAAAACATTATACAGTCTATTTTTATGTCTGCTTCCTCTTCCATTTTGTTTCTGCTTCCAGTTCTCTTCCTTCTTCTGTGTTTTTCTCCTTACTGTTGAGTCCTTTCTGATTCCACAATGTTTTGCTAATTAGCAGTCACAGAATTCCTATGAGGCTGAATGACAATGCCTGATAGACAGGTAAAATTAAAGAGAGAAAGTCTAATTAGTCTGATCGGGCCCCTGCAGGATTCAAAACCAGAGGTGGTATTAGGGCACAGGTATCCCTTAGCAATGTTTCTCATTTCATAAGTAGAGCAGGCAGGTGAGGCTGTGCCAGCTGCAGCTCTGGGACTGTCAGTGTTGGTGGCACTTGACAAGCATCTCCTCCAAAGCTACCAGTGCTCTGTGCTTTCTCAGGCCTTTACAAAACTATAGTGTGGGCAATTTATGGTTTCTACAAAAAAATCAATATGAAAACATTCCTATATTGCGTGGTCACATTCCATATTTATGGCTTTTCAATAGAAGGACTGGCACATTACTTGTAAACATGGAGTTTCAATGTCAAACTCAAAGCACTAAAAATAACAGTAGGGATGTTGAGCTAAGGGAGACACAGACTTACAGTGTGAAGTCCAGCTTCACTGGTGCATCTGCTGTCAGAATAAACTTACCAAGAGCCTCTGCTTGCATGGAAATACCCTGAGTTTGATATAGAAGAGCAGTGGAGAAGCCAAGCAAGACTTATTTCCTCTAGGGAAGGGAAGACCCAAAGCATATCAAGTGATACCCTCAAACTTACCAAATGTGTTTACACACATAAACACTTCTGCTGCTTTGCCACTGTCCCCTGACTGCAGGGAGGCCTGATCTTAAACTGAACAGGACTGATTTCAGTGAGCAAGTCCAAAAGATTCTGGGATGCAATGAAACACTCTTTATAGCACGTATCATCTTGTCAGAAAAGGTTAATTTTAATGACTGCAGAGCACAAATAGAAAAAAACCCCTCATTACTAATTTTTACCTGTAGCATAATGCTGGTCAAGTTATGATTCTTATTATATATTTTCCTCCCATTTTGGGGACATAGAGAAACAACACACAGTAAATCTATCATTTTCTCGAGTATGAGAAACAAGATTGCCATTGCTTGCACCTTCATTTCAAATACCCCATCAAATGGCTGATTTGGGAAAAAACCTCATAATTTCATAAGGGTAATTGGATACATTTTCTTCTGTCGCAAGCAAATTGCCCCCTGGCACAAGAATTTTAAAATCTTTGGCAGCAGATCTCCTGAAACCCATCTGTGTTGGAAATTACTTTTTTGCTTTTGGGTGTACTGTATTTACATATTTTGTTTTATTTCTCAATATTTAATCTAGTGAGAAAAGAGACTCTTAGGGCTAACACTGAAACTTCTCAACAAATTAAAAAAAAAAAAAGTAGGTGTCTAGAAGAAACTGGCTGTACTAATACAGCAATATGCCAAACTGGAACTGACTTGACAACTATTAGACAGTCAAATATTAATTTTAAGTATACCTATTTTTAAACATCTATTTTTTATATTATATCAAGATATGGCATTTGCTACAAATGCAAATTGATGACTATTCTCTCAAATGTTTGTAACCTCCCCAAACTTTCCTTTGGTGAAATCTGCCGTACAGGGTCTCTTAGCAACATGGAATTCCCGTTGCTTTCACACATTCTGTTTATTTCATATAAATAATTTAAAAAATATTTTGACAACCACAGAACTGGACAGTTGAGCACAGACTTACCCCTCCCAGTTTAGGACTAGGGTGCCCCTGACTCCCTGCTTAGCAGTGGCAAGAGATGGACACTCCAGATGGTAAGTCTGTACTAAACTCAGCTGTGTTGAATAAACTTTCTTGGTTGGCTTCTGGTCGATATTCCTCTTGCCAATGTGGAGTTGCAAAGAAATGTAAAGAGTAAGTTATAATTTCACCAGAGGAAAAGTGACTTTTAAAACTATGTTTAATCATATGGATTTTTATTAAAAAAAAAAAAAAGAAATGCAAGTTCTTTGAAAGTAAAAGTGTAGTTGCCTAAATAAATAGCATAAACACTTAAAGGATTTGCTACCATGAAATGTCTGTGCCTTCCATACTTCTCAACCAGAAACATGCCAGTAGACAGAGAAGCTTCCTCATATTAAGTGCTGTGGGCACTTAAAGAGAAACACAAACAAAACCGTAAAAGCTTGCCCTCTTTTGGAGGAAACTATCACTGCTAAGACCCCAGCCACTTAAAAAAAAAGTATTCAAGGTTATCAAGGCTCCAATCTGTGAAAAACACAGGCTATTAAAAAGCCTGAAACACAAATGAGCAAAGATGATTTGCAGAGTTGACACCACTCTAAAACTGTAAGAGGAACAGCAAATGCAACATTTCAAAGGACACATTGCAAAAACAATGAACTGCAGGGCATAAACTTGTTTCCAGATGAGGTTTGCAACAAATTATTTTCTAGTGCAGCATCTGGCAGTCGACTGCCAAACAAAAGGTACCCAAGCAGCTGAGCTACTGTTCTGCTTCCAAATTTGTGTATTCTGAGTTATTTGAGGAGGTTATACCTACATAACTGCTTTGAAGAATCTATGGCCAATGACCAAAAGAAATTTCTCTGAAGGACAGATATCAGAAATTACTCATTATTACAGACATAAAATGATAGAATAATATAAACTGTAATAAATAAAAAATGTTTAAACAAGAAATTCCAACTGTGAACTACATGAGCACTATGAATTTGGCTATTCCTGTGTGCACTGACTGGCTATGGTACTGCTGCCTAAATGCTACTTATCAGCCAAATCTTGCATTATCCTCCCCAGGCAGACACAGACAGATGTATCTGCTAGGACTCACTTGGACAGGAGAGCACATTAGTAGTTTTGAAGTACATTTTCCACACTATGACATGACTGAAGTATGATAAGATTCCACAGCAAATCTTTGATCAAAAAATGTGAAAGGCACTAAAACAATTGACCCTGAGGGAAGGCAGAGGACAGTGTGTGCAGATGATAAAACAATTCCTGACAAGCTTGACAGCAGGAACAAAAGGGTTGGTAGTAATACCTTCCTGTGATGGCCAGACTTAGGAAGATGATATGTGTGCTCTTTTTGTTATCCTTAAACTTTTCTTGATCTCTTCTTTATTTCCAAGTGGTTAACTAAAGCACTTGGTGGCAACTCAGGTGTTTTTTTTCATAGTCCACAAGGTGGGAGGTAAAGGGGGTGCTGTTGCTTGGAGGTGTCAGAGCTGAGGGGAATGTTGGGTGCTACCTGCAGGGACAGACAGATCTGGGCTTGGCACCACCAGCCTGTGCCCTCAGTGGTGTCAATGGGCAGATTATCATGGAGGCAGAACTCCAGGCTGAGAACACCACCAAGTGTTCACTGAATTCCCACCAATTTTTCTTGCTATTTTCATTTGTACTGGGTATATTTTAATTTCTCACAGTTTCCAAATTCTGGGTAGGGTGACAATATTTCAGTCTTCATATGTCAAGTTTCTGGCAGTTCTCCTCCAAATTTTAACACCTGTTAGGCCAACAATAAGCACTGGATCAACTAAATGTGCATAAGAGAGTGATACTAAACAGTCATTTCCAATCTTCTCCCACAAAACACTAAGCAGGTGTGGAGGGTGTGAGATAAATTACCATTACATGTCATACGTGTAAAATCTGCAGATGCATCATTAACTCTTTGTCAGAGTCACACAGCAAGTAGCCATTTTAGCCATCCAAGGTGGCACAACCTTCAGAACCATGGAACAAGAAAATGGAAGCAAACGTCAGGGTTATTTGAACTGGATACCTCACTAACACCTGAGGACACAACATAAACACAGAGAGGAGAGAGAATTCTTCCTCCTTGTCAAAGCCTAGCACTGTTAGATCAAAAAAGAAAAACTAGTTTCTGTCTCTGCATCTGGGAAAAAAAGCTGAAACCTGCTTGACTCAGAGGAGGAAATAGTCTGTTAAACTCTATAATGAAATCAAATTATCTACTACTTCACTGAGAGCACATGTGCTCAGTTTTGGAGAGAGAACAGTTCCTCATTCAGCATGGCCAGGCAAAGCATTCCAAAGATTCTATGGCCAAAGGGATCGTTATGATTATCTACTGGTTTTACACAAAACAGGCCATAAGATTTTGTTCAGTATTTTCCATATTGGCCCATAAAACATGAAAGCTAAACATAAAAGAAATAATGCTAATCTAAAAATATCTTTTCAGTTATCAAACTGAAAAAAAACCTCTAAAAATGCATCCAGAACAAATTATTGAATTTAGAAAAGAATAAATTACATAACCAAAAGCCCTATTTTACACAAAGTTGATAAATACAAGCAGCAAAATATATTGAGGAAAACTGAACCACATTTTATGACACATAAAGTAGCATTACTGCGCCATATTAATATTTTTCAACAAATTAAGTAGGTTGGAATTCCACCTTCTCATGATAAGGGAATCAGGAAGAAATGCAAAAGTAAATATATCTCCATTTGGAGCCAAACAATAGAAAATTCTTTGTAATGTGTTGCCATGCTAATGTTATGCTATGAATATTGGAAGAGCACGAGCAAATTCCTATTTTCCAAAAGAGGAACTTAAAGTAATTCAGAACTTTAGACACTTTTGGTTTATGAATGTGATGTCCAAAATCTAAAGGGTGTTTTATATAATTCTTAAACAAATATATGTACCACAAAACAAAACAGATGTGTGATGAGAAAGGAAAGCAAATTTCCCTCTGAAAGAATAGCTGCATGTTATGCATATCTTGATAATCTAGCAATTCATTTGCATTTTCATAGCATTTATACTCATAGCATAAGCCCCAAAAATAATAAAGAAGGAAATTACTGTACCTGCAGTTTTTGCAACATTTGCTCATGAAAAAGATTAGGCTTTTACTAATACTTCAGTAATTTAACAATCCCAGCATCTTGTTTCTTTCAAGTAGGAGAAAACCATTTGTTTGGTTTGCTGTATTGAGTATGGGACAGTGCACAATCTGTCAGTAATATAATTATGAGATAATATTCCTGAATTTTAAAGTTATGAAAAAGAAACATTGAGGTTTTGGCTAATCTTCAGTGAAAAAGACATAGAACAGCTTTTGTGAAATAAACCACATAATCAGATTAGCTTTAGAGCACTGATTACTGTACTTCACATTCAAATAAATGCCAAAGAATAATTTATTTGATGTACTAGTTAAAGTAAAAATGCAGAATTGACAGAATATGAAAGTTCTTTGATCTTTTGTAGGTGTTCAATATACTCTCAATGCTGCTTGATGAGCTACAACAATTCATAATGTTTTAAAAATAAACCTCTATGCACAGGGGGCTTTTTTAGCTTTAAGCTTATGCTTTTATTATATAACAGTTGCTTTGACTTTGAAGATATTTTTTTCTTCTTAGTTAAACAACATATTTTATTCTCATCTTGGAATGCAGAATTAGCAGCTAAAATAGGTTTGTAAAAAGGGGACAAAGTTGACTCAGATCCTTTTTAAAGAAGATATTAAAAATACGGTCAGCAGTGTAAGGTTCTCATTTACTTTCCTTTTCAAAGCTGATAAAAAGTGACAAGAGTCAATTTGGGTTCGTTCTTGTAGTATCTTGGTACATTTTCCTGAATGCCACTTTCAGACAGGCCTGCCTACAGATTTGTCTACCATTTCTCATTCACTCTGTCAGCATAGAAAAAAATTGTGTGAAACAGGAAGGGAAATTACAAATTGGGAATAAGCCTCCCCCTTGTTTCCCATCACCAGCCCCGCTAGCTCTTGACATCATCTAAAAACCAGTCCAAATTTTCTAAGAAATACAGGTAGTCCCACATTAAGACTGACAGGAGGATTTACTCTCACAACATTTTAACAAAGCAGAAAATTATTTCCAACTGAAAGAATTTTTAATTTTTAGCTAAGCTTCTATCGCTTTCTGCTGGTACTGAATCAAGCTGCTCAAGTTTGCTTCTTTAAATTGCAAACTCATGTTTCATTCCATTGGCAGCTTCTGGTCTACAGTGGCCTAAAGGGTTCTTTCTTTCAGGCTTCCCATAAAACATGTCAAGGATGGAAGCAGGAAGCTGCAGTTAGTATGCAACCTGTGCTTGTCTCACCAAAGTCTCCATCAGGTCAATTTGTGTAGAGTGACAAGGCCAGCGAGGTAATGGGGGCAAAGCATTCAGCCCAGCTACAAATCCATTGTCATGTAAGTATTGATGTTGATAAGATAATGGAGAGAGATTGTATGTTACAAACTGTTCTTTATTTATTTAACTATGCTTTGACTTTGCCCCCACAGGACTCTTTGATATGAAACAATTCTGTTGTTGCTGCACTGATGAAATACGGTCATCAATTGGAATAGAACAGAGCGGTCTGGGCCGTGCACAATCAACAAGGATAAAGTGAAAGAGATTTTAGTGAAAAGACCTGGATGTACTTCAGGGAAAGGGAGAGGAATTTTCATTTTCAGAAGACATTATTTTTTTGCCTTTATTTGTATAATTCATGATGCTGTTTCCCAGAATAAAGGAAAGTATCCAACAGCTATTATAAAATTTGAGCTTTTAAGTTATATTCTATAGAGGAAACAGTAAAACCAAACCAACCACCTACATTAAGTATGTGATTCCAAATGTAATTTACATGCATGTAGTTACAATTCTCTCAACAACTAAGATCACAATACAACCTTGGTATTTAAAAATAACTTGGTGTATCATTATTTTTTTCTAGTTTCTGTGATGCTAGAACTTACACATTTAATATAGTTCATTACCGTTTGGTTTGGGTTTTTAAATCAATACTGACAGTGGCTTTGACAAATTTCTTCTTGGAAATGTAAACCCTTAGGATTGCAGCAAATCATACTGCTAATTGAAGGGGGAAGGAAGTGATTCTAAGGCTTTACTTCTAAGCTTGTATGATTTTATTCTGTAGTTGCACATCCCATGAAACAGGTTGAGAGAGAACTAGAAAGGAATTTACTCAAAAGAAGATGTCTTAGGAAGCAAGCAATCTTGCAAACAGTTGTACTAATTAACCCTCATCCTCTACCTAGCAGGCAGCTCACAGCTGAGCAACAGTTCTCTCTTTTAACTTGCCCTTACTGCATTATCCTCCAGGCATTTTGCTCCTTCCCTTTCCTTCAACTGGTCCCTCCTGATCCACAGTCCCCTCCAGTCAGAGGTTTCACTCTGAAACCTCATCACAGTGTCTTCATTCAACCTCTCAAATCTGTTCTTCCCTACTATAATATGTCCTTGAGATGAGCTCTAACATAGGTGTGAGTAAATCCTTGGATAACTGAAACACAGGACGACTGTCCTAGTGAGCCCAATCAACATTTTTCTTTGGTCACCTCTTTAGGATGACAAAAGTGAGTGTTCAGACAATCAGATCCTGGTGCCTGCATGTTCTGAAATTAATTTCATCCTGACTTATGTTGAAACACCATTTTCATAGACTCCCTCAACTGTGCTATGAAGGGATGTATTAGTTTAGGTTCCTGATGCAGTGCTATGCCATTTTATGTCAGCTTGATTGTGTTTTCTGTTCATATAATTTTTATATTTGTCGTATTTTTTTTACTTTTTGGCCTCCTTGGTATTTGTACCAGAGAACCAAAATGTTGGCTTCAAGTTTGTTCAAGAACAAAACTTAAGTCTTTAAGTAAAATGTAAAAGGAGCATTGGTGGCTATAAAGACAGAGTTGATACTCAAGTGTTAGGAAAAGAAACAATCTCTCTCCGTGATTAACTGCTCTCACATGACCTTGTCAGTTGATCTTGTGAAGGATTTTGTGAAAAACTGTGATCTTGAGTGTGCAACAGTGGCTAAATTCCTCACAAATCATGTATGATTTACATAAGAGTGTCTCAGCTCTCACACAGTCAGCGCTAGACCTAGTTACTAACACATGAAAAATGCACTCTCAGACTTGGTACAAAGCTTTGCAGCTGCCAAATACACCCCCTGTGAGACAAGAGCAGGTTGATGAGGAGGGCAATGAGATCATTTTCAACACTGCTAGTGACAGGAAGAAGAATGAGAATTCTGTTTATCTTGTTAGAGAATTTCTGATCGTATTAGTGATTTCATTATGCTGTTCCTAGAGACCAAACCTTTAAAAATGGCACAGAGCTCAAAAATGCTCTATGAAAATTGCTGTTATAAATCAGACTCACATCATATTAACAGCACAGGAATTATACAATGTCATGAAAATACAGACTCTCCTTGCAGTTGGTGTCTGCACGCCCTTTTGCACTGATACTCACACAGATGAACCTGTTTCCATCCCACACCTTTGTCCTACTGCCTGGTTTCTGGCATAGCCAAACTTCACCACAGGTTCTGGGCACATTTGCTTTTTGTGTTTTCATGCAAGCCCTCAAAAATGAAGTAATTGAAGGGAAGGACTTCAGAGCGGTAAGTGCAGCTCAGTCATGACCAGAAAAGGCCCAAATTCTTTTAAATACTCAGAAAGTTTCCAGCTGGATAGAAGAATTTAAAAACGTGAATTTCAAAAATATTGGTGGACTACGGAAAACCTACACTGGATGTTATTTGACTATTAAGACACAAAAAAATGACACACAATCCACTAGTCATCAACAGGTGCCTATAACAAGGTTACAGGAACCCTAACAATTAATCTGCATATGGATCTAAGACTTGCTCTTTCTTCTGTGCATGTGTCCATAGTCAGTTTCTTTATTCAGATTAATGTACTTTGTTCTCTTTGCTCCTCTTTAAAGTAATAAAATGTCCTTCTCCATCTGTACCTAACCTCTCTGCCTAACTTCTTGTTCCAGATGATCTTATCTCCTGTTCATTGAACACAGCAGAATTAACAATGATGACATAAAGATCACTTTTTGGAGTCATTCCAAACTACTTCTTTTTAAGAGACTTCCTCTCACAACACAGAGATGTTGTGACTTACCTAAACTTTTGGACAATCACAAATCCAATCTATGTAACATAAACAACTGCAGAAAACTGTGTACCATTAGTAAACCTAAATATATTTGAAGACATGCCTATACATCTACATTAGGATATGCTTAAATTCTTTCAAAAGGACTTCTCTTGTGAAGATGTGAACTGAGAGCAGCATAATTATTAACAAAAAACCTTTACCACCATCTGTTGTAGATAATATAATATCTATTTCATAAATAAAAAATTAGAAGATATAAATATATTCATATAATTCTGTGTGCTGTTACTTTGGTATTACATAGGAAACTTCAATTTTACATAAAGGGCAGAAAAAACTTAGTAAGTTTTGGAATACAAGTAGGGGTCTTGGGGAGTGGAGGTGTGAGTCTGAAAAGTTTCCTTTTGTTTTTAGAGGAAATTTTAAAAGAAATCCCAAACAAAACACCAGGGACTTCAGTCCCAAAGGCAATTAATAAATCAAGGGACTGTGTCCAGTTTCTTCAAGAGAAATTGGAGCAAGCACTCCATGAAGTGAAACACAAATGGTTTGTCGATGTCTTTTAAATTTTCATGGTTTTGCCCAGTCATATTTTTAAAAGAGAAGAAAAAGTGAACTTGTACTATACATAGTTAAACTATGTTATTATCTCAAAAATTTGAGCAGAGATGCCAGATTATCCTGGGCTCTGCACGAGAAAAGGAAATCTTATTCGTCTGTACTATCTTACAAACTTTAGGAAGATCCCATTCTGGACTTTTTATTGGCTGTCCAAATTAAAAGCATCTAAACTTCATAAAGAGAGAATAAACTGATTTACTTTTTGAGATACTGAGAATCCTTTTGCAGCACGAGAGGACTAAAGATAGAAACAGGCATTTGGCTTAATTTCTCCTGTATTTTGACAATCTACAGAAAAAGTGACAGACAGGATTTATCCAGAATACAAAATCCTCTCATCCTGGACAGATCAAAAGTACCACTCTACTGGGATTTTCTAACAAATGCTGGGTTTCTGGACACTATTAAAAGGTAGTATCTACATCAGGAGGGTAGGGATTACCAGCAGCACTGAACACAGAAAGAGAAAATCAAGACTATCTGATAGCACTGAACAGTAGTGCACAGCGAACATTAACTAGATGTTAACAGGACCTGCTCCATGGTCTTGTCTCTTTGAATTGATGACAGCATTACTGGGACAGCATTACTCGACTGCAAATCAGTCCCCAGCCCCTTAAATATAAATTACTTTAGCACATCCCACAGACTGAAGATTTTGGCATTACACATCAGTAAAATGCATTTGAAGGTGTCTCAGTTGGCTTGCTCAGATGAACCTGGACAAATTTCTCGCAAAATACACAAAAACATTTAAAATGTTACAGTAATTTCACAGATGAAGGAGACCAAGAATTTCCAGTCTTGGTAGTTACACACAGTTTTCCTATTAAAACTTTATATTTGTTCATTTTGTCTATACTCTTTTCTAATTATTGGGTCTTTGAAAAGTCAATTGGCCGAGGACCATAACTATACTGTATGTGTACTTCAAATTGCTTTAGAGGTATCTGAGCCAACATCTCCTCTGCCATACTTTGTTTCAGCAATAACTCCAATAAGGATGAATCCAATGCTTGTTATCTGTTATCTTCTTTTGCTGCATCGATGCCACAGTTTTTGCTACTTCTCTGACATCTCTCTATGACAAGCAGTGGTGTAATTTTTCATGTTGTTACCTCATTTTATTTTTCTCCTGTTCTTTAAAAGTATGAATATTAAAGATCTTGCCAGGATAACCTTAGTCTTATTCTCAGTCACCCTCTCACAAGCATGGCATACTGTGCTGTGCTTTAACTTTACTTCCTGACAGCAACACATCTCACTATAATGTTATATCACAACCAGCAAAGCTCTGATTCAGGTATGATGCACATCACTCTTCTCTGCATTTGCAACACAAAAGGTGCCCTTACAGCTTTCCTTGTCGGAGCAATTAATGTCCCATGATGCTGCCAAATTATCTAGGAATTCAACTTTGTATCCAAAGCTGCAAATAGAACTAGGAGATAGTCTGATGTGCTCTTGGTTCAAAAAAAGCCTTAGATAAATGAAACACCACAGTGATAGAGGTGAAGAAAAAATAAAGAAGTGATGTCACAGATGTTCTGATGTCATGGATGATTGTGGTATTTTGAAAATATTATTCATCCTTATACATAAACAAAAAATGTTGTGGCTAAAATAACCAAATGATGATGATGATGATTGGGATAATTACCTGTTGGTATGGTTTGTCTTTGTCCCCGAAGGATTCTACAAATCTGCAAATATCCAAGCTTTGTATAAAAACATATACACAGGGCTTTTTAGCCCAACTATTCAATAGATGAAACCCAGCCTACTCGAGTTGAAACTTTATGAAAATAATAGAAATAGTCCTGATCCAGATTTTCAACTCAATAGGCTAAACTACTGAAGAGAAGACACACAACAGGCATGTCAAAAATGGCAGCCACGGGACTTCCAGCTTGTGTGAATAATATGTATCTCATAAGCACTGGCCCACTGGTGATGTAATCCATTAAAATAAATATCTTTAATGGTACAGAGCAGGTAAATAACTATTCCTTAGGCAATGAATATAGGACCAGATCTTGGCAATTTATATGGTATAATTTACAGAACAGACTTTTTTTCACGTTACATTTCAGTCCTCAGTTGCTCAACAAGAAAGTTGTTGACTCCCAGCCCATAAAAATTCAACAGGATTTCTCAGAGAAATACATCCTTGGCACTCTTCAGAAAAGAGTTGATGTTTTTCAGGCAAAATTATGTAGTCCCTTTTTTGCAGTTTCTACAGGAAAAATCACTATGACTTGCCCTTATGATACAGGTGACTTTAGTTGTCAGATGGTCATATTCCCCTGATGTTTATAATCTAATTGTGTATATACCTCATTTTATAGAGAGAATGCACAGTAGCCATGTAGCTATTTATGACTATGCAAATATCCTTTATCACAGTCTTATAAAAATTTCGAAGATACATATGATCATGAAAGTAACAACAGTTACTTGACATACAAAATGAAGTTGAAATAGGGACACCATATGTCAGTGTGATATTGGAAGAGTATTCAATACATCACACAGTACTGAAACTACCTAAATATCAGAATACAATAATATCTGAGAGTGCAAAATAGGAAACAAATGGCAATTGCTGAGCTAGAGAGTGGGTTTAAAAATCTGGATTTGTAAATTTTTTTGGCCATCAAGAACCCTTGCACAAGAAACACACGAGATCTCTCAGCATCTCAAATTCCCCACTTCCATGCTGTAGAAAACTGATTGCCACTCTTTTGGCCATTTAGTGTTCAAAAACCTGTGGGGAGAATATTCATTACCACCTTTCAATGACACCTTAGCAATAGGAAGCAATGGAGAGAGAGTTGAATGCTTTCATTTAAAGAGGAGAGAAAAGCAGATTTATGTCCTGTGTTGTTTTTGCACCCTGGCAAAAACAAAAATAGAGTTATACAGCCAATCATTAAATACTCCTTACTTTTATTACACAGACCTTGATCAAGATACTTCCTGGCTAATGCAATGATGATGTTGCTGGGTCCTATAGTGCCTCCTTTTTCTCCATTAGACATTTAAAAAAATTCTTTATCATGACTATTTTTCTATTCTTCCTTTATTTCATGCACAGCAAGCAAATATAATAAACTTCTTCTAGAAGAAAAAAACTGACATAAAGTTGTGCATTCTTCATATAATTTGAGGAGGAAAATAGTTAACATTTTATCCTCATGACTTGCAAATGAAAGAAAATAATAACGCTTAGCAAAAGACATTAGAAGAACACATTTACCATGAATCATACTGCCCTTGAAGGTGCAGCTTAAAAAAGCAGAGAAATAGATTTGACACCACTTGGACTTGCAGCTCGGACATGCTGCATTAAACTGTTCAAAATTAATTTAATCTGAGCATGGAGAATAATAGCCTCTCAGTTCAAGGCTTCTGATAGCAGTAATTTGCACTCGAAAGTACTTCCAAAGGGAAAGAATAAATGAAGGGCGACTCTCCAAAACTGAGTGAGTAAATGTATTCACTAAACGGAAGCCTCTTGATCACCCTATAAAAGAGCATTCAAGAGAACGACACATTCTATATCATTCCGTGGGTTAGGAATTTTTTCTTCAAACTGGTCACTGCTACAAGGAGAGATACTGTTCTTCCTGGGCTGATGATGGGCTAAGTAGCTATTTACTTAGAGCTCTTGCATTTTAACTCAGAAGCTGTGAGATGCAGTTGCCTTAGAACCAGGCAAGTTAGACTTGCATAGTGAAAAATCCTCTTGTCACACCTGTAAAGGCAATTGTAGACTAATTGCATATAGGGTATTGGCAACTCCCCTTGCTTTATCAGCAGAGGACTAAGATCTAACTGTAATAAAGTGTTAACACTCCAGCCATTAAAAAGTACCTTATCAACCCAAACCATTTTTATATTTCATGAAAGTCATATTCTCTTCACTTACACATTCATAACCTTTAATTCCACTTGCCCTGCCTGCAACTAGAATCTTTTGATACCTCTTTCCTTTCTCACTCAGCTCCTGGCAGGCAGTGTGATCTCATTGAGAGGGCACTGGGACAGGAGGCAACACACACTGTAGCTCTTCTTCAGCTTAAAATACTTAATTGGTATTTTACAGAAGCATCAGCTCAACAAAAACTGCTGAGGTCACGTGTGGCAACACAGTGGACACCTGAACAGGCAGATCTCATTGCCTTCAAAACTCCAGCGTGGGCAGAGACACCCAACATGAGAGAATGCAAGGCTGTACTCCACTTAGTTTCTGGCCTTTGTTGTGACTCCTGCAGCCCAAAATGAGTGTCCCAAAGCATTCTTTAAGAATAAGAGCAAAGTCTGACATATTCCAAGTCCAAGGTGGCTGAGGGAGACCGTGGGAAGAATCACAGGGATCATAAGTTGTTTGACAACTACATCTCTGAAGGAAAAAGCTACAAATATGTGAAACGTGTACATTTCCCAGTGTGTATGAACACAGGCACAAAACCTCTTCCTTTTAGTAAATCCGGCATGGTTAGGAGGTGAATCCTGTGAATGTACAGCACAAGGCAAACTATCTGCTTAAGTAAATAATACTTAATAGCATACTTTCTAGGCAGAGAAGTATGGACAATGGTTTACACTACAGTGCGCTGACGGAATGAAAGGACAACTGTATTCAATGAAAAATAAAACTGCAAAACAAAACAACAAGATGAGTTCTTGACTTTTTGATTTAAATATTTGATCTCTCTTTTTTTTTTGGTCTAAATTATAAGACTCTACTTTTTTGAATGAGCTTATTGGCTGTGAGAAGGTCTTAGGAAAAGATACAAGAAAAAGTTTCATGAAACAGTGGGGGAGTAAATAATGTATTAGTACTCAAATTTCATTTCCAATCCAACGGCTGCATTACTTCTGCAAATTTACAACAAAGAAAGCCAAAAGGTCTTTTTGAATTCTCTGGTACTGCTTAATTTCTTTTGAATAATTTACCTGCCACTAGCTGTTTACTGTATAATAACTCAAAGAAAACTGGTTATACCAAAAGTCTTAAAAAAAAAAAAAGAAAAGTTCTTCTAGAATGCATTAAAAAATTAAAAGAAATTGAAAGCCTTCAGGATATTGTAACTTAGACAGAGCTGGTAGAAACAGCATTGCCAATTACTAGCACTTAGAAGACCAAAACTGGTCTAGGCATGATGCTTCTGGTACCTCTTACCAGATCAAAACTGGAGGATAAACTGTTAGCTTACATTGTCTTTATGAAAATTAATCTTTGCAGAAAACACAGGATGAAAGTGTTTGTGGGCTCATCCTCTCATATCCAACAGTTTTCTTAAAATACCTGATTTTCTAATGCTCTATGATAAAAAAAGAGAAGGATATCTCATTTTGCTCTTTCCAGCACGGAGTCTATTTAGTTGGCTAAGTTAATTTATCTAATTCCATTTGAATTACACTAGTATTTAACCCTTGACTTGGAAGATGAATATTAGCAACTTATGGAAAACCTACCCTGCAAAAAAGCAAGTAATTGACATTAGAAAACATAATAAAGTATATTATCTCACATTTTAGTTCCTTAAGATTATTAACAACAGAGAATGACACTAAGAGAATATTAACTGGTCAGCATTTCAGCTCATTTCTGTTCTATATCCACTGCATTTTCACAAGTGTGCTGGTTTTGGCTGGGGTAGAGTTATTTTTCTTCCAAGCAGCTGCTATGGAGCTGTGGTTTGGATTTTTGATGAAAACAGTGTTGATAATTCAGGGATGTTTTTTCTTATTACTGAGCAGCTCTTACCCAAAGCCAAGGCCTTTCCTGCTTCTCACCCCACCCCACCAGTGAGGAGGCTGGGGTCACCTCAGGAATGACAAGTGAAATGGTAATTGATAAAGAATGAGTCCGTAAAGTTTGGAGTATTTCCAGGAGTAAAAAAAAAAAAAAAACAAACCTACAAAAAACCCCCAAATCTTTTGGGTTTATAATTTACATAGATTTTGCATGTTTACAGTTCTCAGAGATAAAAATGAACTAGACAATTACTAGATGTGGCGCTTTATTTTTGTTAGGTCATAAAGTTTCACGACCCTAGTACATTTGAAAACTAAAAGCTCTAGCACCTTTGTCAAGAATTAAATGGTATAAAAGTGTTTCTTCTAAACATTATATCTTTGCTTTAGAAGATAAGTCCAGGCAATTAACCTGTTCAATGACTTCTGACTGCGCATCCCACTAAGGAGCCCCCTCACAGCCTGATACCATTGTATCACAGTTTTTAAAGCAATTTGAACTCACAGTTCAAGCAAAGTTTATGCAGTCATGAGATTAACAATGTTTGGTACCGTAAGAAATGAAAGTCTTTCCCTGAGCAAGTGAGATTACATCTAAAACTTCTATATACTTGGTTTGCAGTCATCAGCTTTGTTCCAAACCATGATGCAAGAGGCTGTGTAGCCTACCCTAGCCAGAGCAGAAGGAGGAGAGCTGCAGAGAAAATGAAGACACCCACAATAATGATAATTTAGAATAGGTTAAACATCTTTGTGAACTGCCTCTGATATTTCATGTGAAGCTTTTTATGTTCACAAGCTCACTAACAAGAGAGTTCATAGAAATTTTAAAAGTTTATGATCCATTACAAGGAAGCACCTGTGCAAAATGAATCTGGAATGTGGGAACTTGCCCAGGAAACTTGCAGCAGAGTTATATCCCTTATTGGGAGACAACATTAGATCACAAAGTAACTACTCAACCAAGACCAGGAAGAATTACATTAATTTCTGGGGATTCCACCCAATCTGCAGACCACTCAATATTTCAAGGTTGAGCAGTGATAACCAGCTACACTGATGTGCTAACCAAGCCAAGGGATGTGTGTAAGAGAGAACAGAGAAGTTAAGGTGAGAATGAAAAATTACTTCTGGCATAGCATTATACAGAGATCTAGACAACCCAAACCCACCACATTCCAGTCAGGCTTGTAGTTGTGTACACTCACATCTAACTATACCACAATTTTCGTAGCTGACAGAGGATAGATTTTTTTTTTACAGCATCTGAAAGTATTTATCTTATCTACAATGTTAGTGAGCACAAATTACAAATATAGAAACAACTGAAAATAAAAAAAATTTCTACTATCAAGCAATAGGCTATTATTCTTCAACTTGGTAAAATTAATGGTTGGACTCAATGATCTTATAGGGGTTTTCCAACCTGAACAATTCTATGAATCAGGTTCTCAATTTACACAAAGCCAATCTACAACTTCTCAAGATCACTCCAATACCACTGGAGACCCTGTTATTTAAAATAACACATGGAGGTTGCAGTGACTTTGTTGCTGCTCCAGGTTCACTTCTGACCATCTCAGGAATACCACTATCAATACAAGAAACAGCAAAAGGTAAAGAAATCAATTGATACCTCCACATCATCAGAGTGACAGTTTGGTTAAAATCTGCAGAACAGATATGATGCAAAGATAGAAAATTTTTAGGCCTGCAAATATTGTTTGGCCCTTCCATGAAAACCTAATTTTGTCTTCTGACATGACACAGCAGATACAGACTGCTTTGCTGGACTAAGAATTACAGCATTGATACTGTGGACTACTTAAGAAACTAAACTAACAGGCAGGGAAAAAAATAACTCTCTGATAACATAATAGCAAGAGAGTAATGCCACTTTTGCAGAATGTCTCAGTTTAAAGGATAACTGAACAAAATCAAAAACATAAACTATGAAGAATATTCAACAAGCAGATGGTGTGAGAATAATTTGAGAAGCTGATACCCAGTTAAAAACACTATTTAATGACTGACAACGCTAGGGATTGGTGGCAATTGTTATGTGAGTGGCTACACTGTGTGTGGTGCTAGCTGAAGACCAGCTGCAATGTGGAATTGGAGAGAAGAAGCAAAATGAAAAGAAGCAGAAGCAATTATTGCAAAGACGAATTAGAGCAGAAAAGTGGAAACATGGAATTGAAATGAAAGTGTGGCAATCAAGCAAAAGTAGTAGGGAAAGTGAAATGAAAATATTTTGTTTCCAAACAATTAATTAGAAAACTAATTTAGGATCTTTATCAACCATATCTGAAGTCTGCTGGTTATGGATCACAAAATCATATAGCCATTATTATTGTGTTAGTCACCATCCTTTTATTAACTCTATTACTTTATATCACACTTTGTTCACACACTTACCTATAATTAAGCACCTCTCTTATGCTTCATCTTTTTAACAGTCCAGATCACCTTGAAAATGCTGCAGGGTGAAATACTGACATGCCTCTCAGCACAGATATCAGAAACAAGTTTAAGAACTCGAAATTAACTGTGACTGATTTTAAGGAGGATTCGAGAGCACATCTGCGCTTGACATCATTCTGAGCCTGGTTAAGTTCTGACAGTGTATTTTTACCTTGCAGCATATCTGGCAAATCTTGTTAATCTTTCTAGGGGCATGTATGTCACCAGATTGGTGATAACACATGAACTGCATTTTAAGAAGCCAAATGTCATCTCTCTAGAGGCCTCTTAGCGCTTTTGAAAATGCTGATGGACAATTTAGTCCTTTCACTATGCCCTGTCTTGCCCTCTCAAAGTGATTAGCTCCTAAAAAGCTCAGAGAACTGCATCTTACAAAATATCTATTCAGAAACTCTCCCAGTTGACCAAATATTCATGGATCCTTTGTCAAAATATTCAACAAGGTTTCTGCAGAAAACCAAGCTCTAAAAATCTTTTGCTTTCCCATTTTCTCTAAGGAAATACATTATAAAATAGTGCTACAGAAATGACCAATAATTGTATAAAACAACAGCTTTCACTAGAGCTACCCTCAATTTTTTTGTATTTATTTCCATCTTGATTTAGTAAACATTTACATAATGAATATCTCTCATGGACATTCAGATTTATTATTGTTATATCATTTTTCCTTGACTCTATAATGAAGATTGATTTAATCTCAACAGCATTAGCCCCTTGCCAACTGAATACTGCATTGCTCTCATAAGTCAGTAACAAAATGCTTTATGATTGTGCTGTTTCTTCGACTTTCTAAAATACTGACTTTCCTAAAACACAACTTATTAATTTATAGCTAAAAGATCTCTTATGCTAAAAACCCAAAGATGTTGGGGGGAAAAAACCCAGGAAATGTTTTCTTTGCTTCTTTAAGGATCAGCTACTGAGTTATGAGCATCTCTGTAAAGAACTCGAAGGGGTTAAATATTTTTCAAGTGTAGGTGAATTAAATGTCACTTTTCTCATTCAGGCCATGCAATATCAATGTCATCAAACCTTGAGCATGCACTCAACAGTGTGTTGCTGATGACTGCAATCATTACAATTCCACGACGCATTGTGTGGTAGTTACACATCACAGTGTGTGTAGCAGTTATACACCACAGCTTGCTGAGTGAAGTAGAGGCTCCTTTTCTGCCTTTCTCTTTGTCGTTTCTGTCCATCTAAGAGACACATATCTGTCAGCAAAGACATCTAAGGAGAGAGTAAATTTTTTTGTTTCAAGTATGTTTCTCCCTGCAGGGATCGTTAAATGCTTGAATTTATCGCTAAAATGGAAGGATATCAAGTTTCCCTCCTGGACTTAGATGGTCATTAAAACCTTTTCAACTGTTTTAATTACACTTTTTAGTTGAACCTTAACCACTTGAAAAAAAAGTACCATCTACTTCAGCCTATTCTGCTTTCTCAGGACTTGGAGAGTAAAGGCCAACCAGTGTATTCATATTTGACAGAATGGGCTGAACACAACATGTACTAGAACACATAGTGCAGGTGTTTGGCTTTAATCCAATGTTCCCAAACTACCTTCAGAACTTTTCTGAAGTTCACTGACAAGAATTAAGTAATTCTACAAAGCTGGCATATGATTTACGGCATATGCATGATATGTCATATGCAAAATATTATCATATGCAGGAATCTGCATATGCCAGTGTTTTGAGATAACTAACTGAGAAAAGATTGGACAAGCACAGGGAAAGAACAAGAATGCAAGCAACATAGTT
Source organism: Corapipo altera (assembly GCF_003945725.1). Classification (NCBI taxonomy): domain Eukaryota; kingdom Metazoa; phylum Chordata; class Aves; order Passeriformes; family Pipridae; genus Corapipo; species Corapipo altera. The sequence goes on from NW_020884891.1 coordinate 9,413,581, forward strand.
GATATTACTATGGCATATTAATTAGACTATGATGACTTTTCAAACCATTAAATGAAAAGCTGATTATGTTGTCATACTGTGTATTTAATGAAAGGCCTAATTGTAAAATTGGCTGGTATTTGTTTTTATTTATATAATTGACATTTTTAAAACATAAGGTATAATTATGTGTTGGGCAGACGTTTACATTTTAGCAAAGACATAAACTGAGTGTCCTTGTACTGCTGTCAGGTGGTTTATGGAAGATATATACAGTTCCCTAAAAAACTATTGAACAGTTGTACGAAGGAATGCTTCTGTCATAGAATATGACAAAAAGGTTTTTTTCCGGTCTGGAATTCTCTGTAGAGGCCCCTGTTCAGCTCAACTGCCTTTTGCTGCGCACATTGTTTCTATGCTGTTCTTCAAAATACAAAAGCCCAAAATATTGCATTAAATACTGTCATGATGTACATAGGAATCTGTTAATACAACTGTCAGACAGAAAGGATTCCTTTTTCTCAATGAGCAGGGAGGACAAATCCCACATAGGAAATAGTGTCTGTGCCTCCTAGAAAAGACTGGACCTAAAACTGGTCCAGTTTTAGGTCAGACGAAACCTTTAAAAAAGTGACTGAAAATAACAATTAATCTGGGTCCAGGTTTAAATCTTTTAAGTTTTCTTGATATCCTAATTACCTTAAATTTCAAGCTAGAAGACCTTTTTTTTCTGCACATAATTCTGAAAGGTGGAAATGAAAATATTTCTTAGCTTGATTCCTTGTTTTTCTAAAGCATTTCTAAATCTATCCTTTCACAGATTAACAGAAATACCTGTAAAAATATTTCAGCTTCAAATATATCCTGTCTATAACATATGGTCTCTACCTGAGGAAGATCAAAAGCTACACACTGAAAGTGAATCATGAAAGCTTAACTTTAAAGAATAATTTTTCATTTGCTAGCTTGAGATTATTTTAAGTTCTTGGTATGATTCCAATACTTTCAGGAGTCTTGTCAACAGCAGGGGTAGACATATGCAACTTAGATTAGATAACAGGAGCTGTGAAGATGCAGCAAGAGCAACCTTGAACACACCAAGAACTAAAGTACTTACTGAAACAGTTCGCCTGAGGCTGAGGTTCATACTGCTACGTCTTCATTATTACCAAAATAAATTAGGTTCTGTAGCAAGAAGCAATAAGAACTTTGGGTAGGGATGGGAGCTTAAAAAAACACACAGTGTTTCAGAATTGTTAGCATTTTTTTCTATTTTATGCATTTTGTTATTTCAATGTCAATGCCCACTGTAGCAGTTGGCTAAATCGTACTCCTAACGGGATGTCCCAGCCTTTGCTGCCTCAGGAGCAGTGTTTGAGTGGGGTGAGGTGATGTACAACTCCCAATTGGGCTAAGGGGACCCCAAACCTTAGCTCTGTGTGGCACAGGGTTCTCTGTTTGGCTGTGACAGGTCAGTGACTGCACTGCTGAGCACACCTGGCCATCTCTGCACTGCTCACACACAACTGGACTACAGCCCACACCAGCAGAAGGAGTATTTTGCAATTCCAATCACTGTGTTTAGTAGGGTGGCTGTGAGTGTTGTCGTATTGGTAGATATACAATGGATTTGTGCTGTATAAAAGTCCTTGGGAAACAAAGTGTACTCAGATATAATTTTTAAATTCCATCTATGAGCATGCAAAAATATTTTTAGACACAAAATGAAGCATATTTTATTCCTGGAAGCGTTGGCACCTTCTTGATCATCCTCATTAATTGGACCCAAACTCTGCAAAGCAGTTACAGGTATGCACTTTGACTTTTGAACAGGTACATGCTGGTTTCAGCTGAATCCTCATAATTATCCCCCAAATTAGTCAGTCATTTAGCATTCAGCCAGCCATACTCTATGAAGTCCTGGTTTTTTAATAGAAAATTAAATGTGCACCTGAATATGAAGTATGCTGAAAATTATATGTACATTTCAATCTGTCAAGAACAGCTCTAGAAAAACATAAATCACAAAGACTGATACAAGACAAAGCAGTAGATCACATCTGCAGCAAATGTCACCTGACTTTCTTTCAGTCTAGGTTCAACCCACAGGAGTTTACTGAAGCAGCTGAGGAACAATGCTTTAATCTTTATTTTTTTGACCAGATAATATGTACAATTCTAATACCTTCTGTATCTTAATGAAGCACTGCAAGTCATAAACTTCACAATAGATATATATTTTATGATGAATACATTATTAATTTAGAAACAGTTTATAAGTACTGTGGATTTTAAGGAGAAAGCTCCGTTTGGTTTTTGAAATACACTACATTTAAAACAGGATGTTTAATACAAACCCTATGGATTAGGTAAGAACTCAATGAGAAAAAAAAAACCAACCTGTTTTCATGTAAGGAAATCTAGAAGGTCCCTACTGACTCATTCATTTTCTGGACAAGATGTATGCCCTCACTGGAAAAGAGGGAAAATATGTATAGGGCATTGAATTTTCAGGACATCACTCTGGAATCAGACACTGACATTTGAGGGCATGTAGGGGGCACCACCATAGTTCATGGTGGAGAACATCTAGAAAGATGTTGAGCGAAGGGTATCTTCACTGTAGTTTTGGTCTCCTGTGGCTCTGAGCTGAGCTTATGGTTCAGTGGATTATTGTTCCTAAGAACTTAAAACATTTTCTGGCATCTTGTATTTCAGGAGGGCTCTGTTAATGTCTGCCTGTGTGAATGGACATTTTCCTTTGCAGTCCCATTGTGTGTCATTTCTGAAGTAGAAATGAACAGAAACATTGGACCTGTAGGAAGCCTGTGAAGCAATGGAAGAACTTAAATAACGAGTGAAATAAAAGCTGCACATACAGCCTCACCTTATTTATTGCTGAACTTCTGCCCACATAATTGTTGCAAGTAGCTGTTTTATTGCAATTCTCTCTCAGAATCCCTAATTTCTACTTTCACATTTTAACCAGTAGTCTAAAATATATCCACTTGGCGAATAATGTGATATGCAGTTCAAGAGACACTTGACTTTTAATCAGACTGGGGATATGTTCTTTTCTTTTAAGTGCCTAACCAATGTGCTGCTGAATTTGGTATCCTTGCTATTCATGGTATTTATAAATATTTGTCGAACCCAGATAAACTTATCCCTTCCCTCATCCTCATAAAACACTCCAAGAAAATCCTAGGTTTTAATGATTTCTTGAGCAGAGTAACAAATAGCCTGTGACTAGACTTCTGTATACAGAAGTTCTTTTTCAAACTGTGCTGACATGAAGTGAATATAAACTAGAAATAACCAATTTTAAGACCTCCACTGAGGTTTGTTCTTTGACAGTTGACAGAAAGACTGAAAAATTAGCATTTTGGTAAAACCTTTATTTGTTTAAGATGCCTCTTAGCCAAAGAGACTCTCTGTACAAAAGGATTAACCTATTGACAATGACTTTCTAAATCCAAACTCATTGAATAACAAGTACTGAATGTGTTTACCTTCCTAATGCACTCACAATTCACAATGAAGCAAGCTTTCTTGAAAAGGTCAAAATGCATGAAGACCTGAATTTCAATAGGAAAGCATAGAAAAATTTAAAGTTGGATAGAATGGAATTTATTTTATATAACAGTTTGTGGGATTAAGTGCTTTTTTGCTACCTAAATGAATAAAAATATAAAAAAAAGTTTTAAAAGATTACCTTTGCAGTCCTTTTTGGTTTACCTTCTCCATATTCAATTGCCTGTGTGTTAAATAAAACATGCAGTCATTTCTCAATTAATCTGCTATACATGAACTTGCTGATCCTAAATCACTCACAGAAGTGCATACATGCATTTATATTTTCATGTTCACCACGAGTGTGTCTCCCCTCTGGGTAGACGGGTTTAAAAATGTGAAATGAATAGTTATAACTTATTTAAGTTTTCTTCTGACAAACAATTTCACCACGTGAGGCAAGTACATATGAAGGGTCATGTTCTGAGCTGAGTTCTCTATAAAACTCTTTTATATACTTTGCAGGGTACATTGGATCAAGTTGATTAGTCACCATAAGGCACACCGAAGAGGTAATTATTGAGATAGATTACTTGTCATAAATGGAAACTTTTTTTTCAGGTAAGAGTGCAAATGAAGCAGTTTAGATTAGGCAAGTGTCAGTATTTTGCAGATATCACAAAGTGAGTACTATATATATGAAAGGGAATATTTTTATAGAACAAGTAAAAAAATGTGATAGTATCAAAACAGAACTTCGTACCTGTAAGAATAAAATCTTCATCATGTTATGAAAATGTAAGCTTCCTTTAAGTATTTTTGGCTATAATTGCTAAGGCCTTTAAATTCTACATGGAGGTCAAAAGTAACACATAAAATGTTAGTCAGTGACCCCATTCAGGTGCACATACTGACAGACAGGAAAACCATGTTTGAAACCAATTCGTGAGCACTTAAGCCATTTTGAGTCTTGTGGAAACTTTTCCTCAAATCTGCATTCCTTTGGCAGCCTTTTCTTTTCTCAAAACTGCAAACCTTCCACTATATACAGAAGACACATGTCAGGACATTTAGATCTTGTCCTGACACTGTCACAGCTGGATTATGAAATCTGAACTACTCTGAATGGGCTCAACCTGTTCACTATCCTGTGGTGCTACAATTATGACAATTAAGGATACCTTAAGCATCCAACACTGCCAGGGATAGGAGTCCCTAAATGGAAATGGTTTGGGGTAAGTCAGTCCTGGAAGAATTTAAAGACTTGTACTGTTGAAAAACAATCCCCTACTTGCAGACTATTTTGCTAATTTGGATACCCTGATCACAGAATAATGACAGCATTTCACATTGCATTGTGAATATGGATGGTAATTTTGCTATCTTGTCTTAGCCAGGAGATTCTGCTTTTGGAGGTCAAAGACATGTCCTCAGTCATTCAATCTTTTTTACTTCAGTGTCAAAACGAAGCAACAAAGATGTCAAAGAGTCTTCTGCCATTGGAAAACCCCAAATATTACAGTCTTGATTGAAACAGACTATTGCAAACGCAGCAAGTTTGTCCTGTACCTTGTATATTTTGTCTGTTTTTTCTTCTTTTTTTTTCTGGGTGGAGGGGAGGAGGCGAAAGAAGTTTAGGATCTTGCTACATCAAATTCTTCCCTCAAGCTCTTAAATTAAAGAAATTAAAAGAGCGAGCTGCAAGCTTTATCCTGCTGGCAGTTATTTTGGATTTTTTTGCAGAGCAGCACTTTCTACAGTACAAAAAGAATTGCCTTATGTTTTAGACAGAGCTTTCTCCAAGGTATTCTAAATAGACAGTGCATATGAGAAACAATAGTCGCCACATCAGTGAAGCCTCATCAACACCTACTATAATAAGTGGAAGGAAAAATTCAGTGATACTTCGTCCCACATTCTCATGCATGAGCTACCAAGGACTCTTCCACTACAAGTGCCTACACTCCTGGTGTGAAGATGATAGAGTAAGCATGACAGAAACACTTATTATTGTGTTATTGAAGGTTTTTAAATTTGACAAAGATAAACATTTTAAAAGAACATAGAGAAAAAGCATCATTATTGTTTTACAAAATATATACCACAGCTCCCAAAGAGATAAGAATACTAATGATGAAAAAAAAGAATAAAAAAGAGTACCTGATTTCACTATAGGAACCCAGCAGTGAAATATGGTATTGCAAGTGATCTCATGAAAATTGAATCAGTGTTCTGCTGAAATAATAATTCAAAGGTTTTAGAGAGGAGCTTGAAATGAAGTTGTATGTCGGTGTATATAAGTACACTTACAGGTAAGTACATAACTTCTGTAAGTACATAACTTACCTAACTACACTTTTATAAGTACATAGTTATCACAAGTTTGTCCTTCAGGATATGAAACACCAAATAAGTTGGGAAGAAGGACTTTATGTAGAACTCATAAGTTTTTTTGTTTTGTAGCACAGAATCTGTTAGAATCATAGAATAGATCCTAGAATAGAATCATAGAATGGATCCTGAAATGCAAAATGGGCATCGTGTGGAACAAGCTCTGAAATGTAAACTGCTCAAATAATCAGACTGAAGCAGCCTGATTTTCAGAAATATGATTTGGAAGGACAAAAGCTAAAGATTTAGGAGATGACTATTGCAGAGCTAATATATGTGAGCGGCAGTAGATGATTCAGAACATTTCAACCAAAGCACGACTTCCCATTAATGCCAGCTGAGACAAAGAGAGAAATTTAATGTACGGTAATGCCAATAGAAGCAACAGATGTAGAAACCATTCCTGGCCACAAAGCACAAATGACAATGTAATAAACCTATGCAATACATGTTTGAGAACACTGCATCAATTGCCTTTATTATTTGAATGGAGACCCAAACCTAATATAGAAATTTTTAAGACACTTCCAAAGTTCTGTGTATTAGAAAGGATGACTACTGTTGGGGGAAAGGGTTATGATGATTTTTATTATGTTACTGTGCACAGTATCACTCTTTTCTTTTTTTTTAGTCTTCAAAATTTTCCACAATCACCACGTGTAATAAAATCCACAGATTAATTTATTTAGGGACAACTCTGCGTTTGCACATAGTCCCACTGACATCAACAAAGGCCTGTCTGTTTGAAAGTATAGTTCACTAGGAGCTGTGCTTAAAATTCACAACTAAGGTACAACTGAAATCTATTTAGGCTATTATGCTCTTCTTATATGACAAATAACTTTAAAAAATAGTCAGTGAACAATAGATTTTAAAAACAAATGGTTAAGTAATGCAGCTTTGGAAAGAATATCTTTTTTTTAACTGATGTCTAAAAAGTTCGTGAGTCTTTCCATTTCAAAAATTCACCATAATGCTGAAACTCTATGACATTTAAAGTAAAAGTCAGTAAACAAACTATGGAAATTAAGCATCTGGATTATAATTTAAATGTAAGATGTAAGCTAATTACATTTAGAATAAAACCTTTTTAACTTAGAGAACGTATTCATGTGCATATTTATTGCCCTCTTGTTATTAGTCTGATTATATATTCAAGGTAGGTTAATATTAATTTGGATCCCAGAATCGGTTCCATATTTTGTTTCTACATCAAAATAAAAAAAAAATGTTTTCCTATAAAACCAGTATAATCTATTAGAAAATCTCTTCTATGCTTGTCAGTGGAGAAATGTCTCTCAGTAGTTGTAGGAATAGAAAATGGAATCAGAATAATCTAACAAAAATAATAAAGAAAATGTTCTGTTCTACTGGGTAGATATGTTTCTTTCCTTATTGTATTTAAAACACCCTATGTATGACTGTTGTCATATGACTTTGTTTTAAGATTTCTATTTTAACGAAATCTTCCTCTCTCAGGCAGAGAGAAATATGAAGTGAACACTGAATGTTTCTGACCCATTGGGAGCTGTAAGTGCACGTGCAAGAGGAGCTGTTGCAACTCTGCATTTAGAGCAGGTCAGTTGTGACACAGATGAACGTGTTTACTTTTTCCTTGGCTTTGCTGTTATGGTTCAATGTAATTTTCACCTTATTTTGCTTTCCTACTATGGAAGATCAGTTAAACCAATGTTGAAGTGGAGTGTCAGTGTTGAAGTTCATACTAGATATTAACAGTCATATTCACCATATTCACACATCAGCATCTCCTATGCACATGTAAACCTCTGTACTCCTAAGTTCATGAAACCTTAACAGTGGTGAGACAAAGAGCAAACAAAAAAAATTGCAAAATACTTCAGCTACAAGGATTTTTGTTAACTTCCAGAGTCACACGGTTTTAACCTCTATGTTAAAAAACCCCAACCTTTCTTACAAAAAAATTCTACTTCTTTGTTTTTTACAGGCAGAGCTTGGGTAAGTTAATGGGGTTTTTTGTGTGTGTGTTTCTACAGCAATGCAAGAAATCAAAACAAGGGAGAAGTGTGATGTGGAATACCTGGTTTTAAATTAGGGCATTAATATAATAGGCACATCAGAAACTTAGTATAAGGAAAATAATAAGCTGAAAACCCTGGTATCAACAAACATTATGTAGAAATAAGACAGTAAATCACTCTGCTGCAGAAATGCCCTTTGATAAAGAAAGCTTAGGACCAAGCAAAGTAAATAAGTTACCTGTATCAAGGATTCAAATTCTTCTTGCATAGAAAGATTAGTATGAGACCTATAATAGTTACAACTTGACCAAGTGAAAAAGAGGCTGAAATGCTAAGGCAGATTAAACTACAAGGGCAGAAAGCAGAGCAGGACCAGGAGACTTCAATTATTTCTAGACAGATGAGGTAAATGTCACAATGTTCTCACATGAAATTTGCTTTTATAAAGGACACATTTTTTTGCAGAGAAGGATTTTCTTATTCAAAACAGTGCATATGCCTCTCAGTGTCCCTTTTCCTCTCACTGTTAGAACTTGGGAACTAAGCTTTTTGACTCATGCCACTGAATCCTGCTACAGAGGAAAGGTGCACTACAAAGACAACAAATAAAATTACAAATGAAAACCAGCTGTAATTGCACTGGGACATAGGAAAAGGAGAGCTACGTTCAGGGAAAGTCTGTACATGAAGACATGGAAATAACAGCAGTTATTATTTGGGTGGGATTTAGAAAGAGCAAGTCACTGAAATGTGTTTTCAGGCTGAAATTGTAGCCCTTAGCTGGTTATATTGGATATTGTTGTCACCTCCAGTTCTAACATATGGACAGGAGCAAAACAGCATATAAATTGGCTAGTAAGAGAATAAAATCCATAACAGGATGATCTTAGTTCCTGAGGATGCTCGGGGAATATTTTGCTACAGAGGAGGTATGCCTTCATGCACTCCTCTGAAAATTAGCTATACTGTTTTACATTCCTGGTAATGCTTCAAGTACAAAGAATTGGTTACAAGTAAGGTGTAAGTCTAGGCTGGTTTGGATTGTTTTATCTAATTCTTTATACATAGATTAGTCACATTGTAAAACAGATGTAATTTTCCTTTCTCAAACCCTAACTAAATGTTAACATTATGTAAATAGACATCTGCTCCTTAAAACACAGCTAGAAAACAATCCACATTTACTACAGGATAACATAGGATTAAAGGATATTGTAACATTATTTTACTTTATTTGCTTTAGCAACGTCAAGCTCTAAAAGCTCTGAATTTTACCATGAAAAATGTTGCAACTACAATGTTTCTTCAGAGTGTGGGCACCCCAGCAAAAACAACCGTACAGCAAATCACCGCTGGTTACACGGAACATGTTTAAGAGAGCTACTCCCTTTAAAAAAAAAACCCTCCCCTGTGATCTGATGACATAAATTTAAAATATCAGAAACACAAGGACACAAGAAAAAACATGGCTGAATGAGAACACTTGACTGCATTCCAGCTACCTAAATCAGGTAAGGGAAACACATTGAAGTGCACTTTTCTGCAGGTGTATGTGCTTTGTGCTCACACCTGTTTATCTTACTAGAGTTGTTTTCCAGTTGAATGAAATGTTTCCATTTTGTTTTTATTTTCTGCTCGGAGTTTGCTGAGATGTGGAGCTGGCATTTATCACTTCAGTCAAGACAAGAAAGAGGAAAACAGAGACTAAATGGAAAATGTCCAAGTATTTCAGACAGGGATTCTGAAGGATTAATGGAACTCCACTTAAAAATTACTATAGAAATAGCCCAAATTAAGTAGGAATACAGTAGCTATAAATTTTAAATATTTGACTGACCAGTAAGCACTTCCTAAATTATATAACTGCAGTAAAATGACAGTGGCATTTATTTCCAGCACAAGGCACAGAAATTTGTACAAGTTTCCATTATGGGAAATGATACTCCAAGGCCTTGAACCTCTAAACAAGAGTCATAGATAAGCTGGTGGTGTTGCATGAAGACCTGATAACAGAAGCAGTCTTTTAGAGATTGTGATGACAGACAGAATTAAAAAGTTCCCAAGAGAAAACAAAACACAAATTCAGACAGATTTTGAAGTCCTTAATCTTGGGCAAAGTGCAGACTACTTTATGTGATACATCTGTCTGAATAAAGGTGATTGTAAATCACTGTAAAAAATCTAAAGATGTGTCTCTAACAGTTATATTTCAAAGTGCTACAGAAATGGTTTCAAGGCTTCTAAACTGAAGATCAAGAAAAATATTATTACAGTTTGAAGGTTCCAAGCAACAAGAGAAAACAATGCTGCTTGTTTAGTTACAACACAGTTTTCTGATACATTTGGGATAGTAGGGCACATAAAAGAAAAACAGAAACTGCTCATAATTCTTGACATTATCATGCATATGCAGCAAAACAGCTCTTTGGTCTATTCTTTATTTCCCTTTTCCCTGGACAGAATGCAGACCATGCAGCTTACCAAACGCAGCAATATTGCATGATAGACAGAAAAAAAATAATTGTTGTCTTCTGCTTTGAAGAGATGGGACTTTAACCTAATATGCAAGGGGTTGATTCAACTGAATATGAGATTTTCTTTACTGTATCCAGAAAAGCTACGTGCTTATTTTGAGGATAGGTCCAAATTGTCTGAATTCCCTCAAGGAGCTGTGGATTTTTTAATGCTATGTCCAGGAATAAAAATGAAGATAGATTTTGAAATAACTTTTTTTTCTTTGCATTTCAGATGGTAAGAGTCAGCAGTGTTAAAGCCAAGTATAGACATCTTTTATAAAGGGTTTGCAAATATTAGGGTATATCTTTCACAGAGTGATTATTTCTCATAAGAAGCAAGATGAACAATCACATAACTGAAAAAATTCTATCTTATGTATAAATCAAGAAGGCAGATAAGTAATCAACTTTTAAAATAATATATAATAGATGTACATTTCTCTAAAACAGTTTTCTAGGATTTGTCTTGGGCTTTAGTGCATTTGGCACATTTCTTCAAGTACTAGAGCAGCATCTTTCAACCTTTCTTTCATTTATAAACTCCAAACACCTAATGAGAAAGGTAAGATACTTGTTTATCCAATACTGGATTTATAAATTCTGAAAATAGCTCTGTTTTTTTTTCTTTTACCTATTAGGTTATTGACAATAAGAAACAGAAAGCAGTTTTTTTCTTACACCAGTTAAGGATATAATGTCTACTTATTGCCTCAAGTCTTGCTATGATCATTTTGCACTTCTTTGTATGCCAATATATTCACAATTTTCATCAGTAAGCATACAGCATTCTGTAACATAAATTCATGCTCTCTTTTGATGTTACTTTGCAATGATTGTCCTTTAATCCAGCCTTTGCTTCTAAGCTACATAACAGGAACTTAGACCAGAACATGGTAAATCAACACTATCTACAGGCTGTCTCTAACAGGGACAGAATGGGGATACATTTCTTTCTCTGTAAACATGAAAGTACCAGTATCATTCCAGGTTCAAGTGAAATAAATGCTATGTTTCACAACTACTAAAAGCATTTCTTTGGGGAGTAGTAGAAGTACAATGTAGTTTTCATGTACCAGGATCTCACTTTTCTTGTATCTCATTTACAGCAGGATTTTTGAGAGCAGAGTGTAACTGTTGCATGAAAATAGTTTCAGTCTTAGTGGTATTTTGAAATGTAAAATTTACAAAATGAACCTCTCCTCCACCCCGCCTTAAAATGATCAAATGATCCCTCAAAACTAAGAAGAATATTCACAGTAAAAGTCAAAAAATGGAGCTTTACACCATGCTGCTCATTGACACTCTGCAGCTGGCACCACCGAGGGACTTGTGAGTTCAATCCCCAAGGCAAGGCTGAAAAATCCTCATTCCACACAGTGTAATTAACACCAGCCAGTTATTCTAATGGTAATCACCACACTAAAAGTGACACATAAAAAGACAATAAGCTTTGATACAAATCACATAATAAAAATAAATTTAGAGTGGGTGCTGATAGGAGTTTCCTTTCTTTGTGGTTGCACAGCACTCGGAAAATTGTGGTTCCTACATCAAAGGAAACAGAAAACAAACTGCTATAAACCATTATTAAATTGCCCCTGGGAACACAATGTCCTGCAGCACGTCCAGAGACTGAGGCAGGTTGTGGTGAAGGTTATGGTGTAGCACATAACCAGCAACCATGCCTAGGACAACCTGAACATATGGAACCTACAGAATTAAATAGCCTTAGTTTTACAGTAGGGAACTGTCTTTCTTGACAAGCTCTTTTGCATAACTTTTGGTGAAATGTGTCTAAATTTAGATGACTTTTTTGCTTTCCAAATTGATCTTGCATAGAGCTGAACACAGCATACCTACTGTGCTTGCTTAACATGTATTAGCCAGTCAGGCATAACCTGAAGTGACTTGCAGCTACTTCACATGCTTTATCTCCATCCTCAGACCTCTAAGACAACTGTCTGGTCTAAGGGAAAACAGACCATGTGATATGTGAACAGAATATAAGTCTCGAGTGATTAGAGAAGAATAAAACACTGTTGAAGCTTATCCGCCACAAAAACACTCCCTTCTCTCTGCTTCTCGTCTTCCTTGCCAAGACCTCCAAATTCCAAAAAAGCTGGTTTCATTTGAAACCTCATGAAAAAATTCTGCTAGCAGTGATCCACTCAAAGTCCACTGGTGAGAACAGCAGTTTTCTGCCTAATTCTGAACAACATATCCACACGAGCTTGAAATAGTGATTAAAGGACAGAACCTTATTAATTTTATGAAAATAGTAAAGTCTTAAGGGAACTACATGGATCTCCCAAACACGTTACTGGAGCCAATATTTGAAAGGTCAAAAACCAGCTTGACAGCGGCCACAAAACCACTCCAGCTTAACAATACTATTGCCCAGCCTTGTTTAAAATGGAACCCTGAATGATTTCCCAGGCAGAAATAAAAGGAAGAGATTTTGATAGGAAGCACAGAAGACATGTGAGACACAGAGGAACAGACAGACATTGGAACTGTGGTAGGATACACAAAAGATTCCATTAGAAATCTTTTTGAGGTAGTGTTAGTTGTGAAAAACCTATACTGGGTATTAGACTTTTAAGTTAGAAGTAATAAAAATCATGTGAAAATACTCATGTCAAAATATCCAAAGAGTAATATTACACATGCTTCAGTAAAAGGACTTTCCATATGGGGATATTATTTTGATGGGTGTAAATTCTTCTCGTATTTTACAATGGACAGTGCTGCACTAGGTAACATAGATATTAAATTGTTTTCTGCGTGTCATTCACTACATTTGCCTTTTGTTTTCTGTCCTTGTTGCATTTTAACAGAAAGGCAGAGCACTGGAAAATACAACCCAAGGTTTTCAATGCCTTCCACAATGGCTTCCAAACAGAATTTAAGCCAAGGATTTCAACCCACAACACTTGTACTCCTTGGACCTCAGTGACCACATGTTCCCTCATGTTTACAGAATTCTTTTCACATATCACCCCTTATGAGTAAAGCCGAGATTGCCTAAAGCAGTGTATTTTCGGGAAAGGGTTTTTAACTTTGTAATTTACTTTTCTTTCTCCAAGGGTTTGCCTCCAGAGTGTGTGTGTCTACTTTTTCTCCCAAACTGCAGATCTGGAGGTAAGCACAGAAACAAGTAATACATGACATGATATTGCTAGAGACATTGGAAATATTTGTTTCTGTGTGGACCCAATCCATTACGTAGGTGTTGTGTGCTAAACTTTGTAAATAGGAACACATTTCAAAGTAATCAAGAACTTCAAGTTTTGAAGAATGTTTCAGGTGAAAAATTTAAGTCTAAACCACATTTTTTTAATATTTCACAGTAGAGATAGAGGATTAGCAAGTGAGAAACACTGATATTATAAAATTTCCTGCTTTGCAATACCACAGCAAGGATTGCAGCTGCTGAGCTGTGTAAGTATCAAGAAACTGAGGTCCTGGCCTCCAGGCAGGAGACTCAATGAGCCTCTGGACACTTCACAATTCACCAAAATAGCATGTTTCTAAAGAATTATTCTTACAAAGCCAAGGCTCTGGTTGATCAGTCCCTTTCAGCAATTAAATCAATAGAACCACTTAAAAATACACAAAAGAGATTTCTACAAGAGCTAAATAGGATTTATATTTCACAGTATGAGTAGTAAATCTAAGGAAACAATGAAGACAGTGGAACTAGTACGAGTAGGTTATTCATTCACTGCTATGCTGTACAAAGTTCAGGAAACCGCAGCAGGACATATTATTTTCTACAGTTTAACAGAAACTCAAAGGGAATGAAACAGGCACTTGCTGTCTTCACGTTCAGGTGTGGAGACAACAGTTACTGTACTGTGCAATACAGTTTGCATCCCTATCATCATTACATTCCAGGTTTCAAAAGGTTTTATTTCAGTTGTTGAAAAAAAAAAATTACCTTTAAGGGCAGGACCATCAACACAACACCTTAATTTTTAAGGCTGAGGGAGAAAGGATTATTTGATTTTGCAACCAGACTTGCAGCTGAGATTCTCTTTACACCAATGAGAGTACCAAACATTGAAATAAATGGAACTCTTTAATTTAAGAAAAAGTTTGGATTTTAAACTTGCTAGATCATTAGCAGGGTCAGAAAAATGAATTATAGATTCTTTCTGAGTACAGTCTCTTACTTATTATGAAGTACCTAGAAAGATTTAAACACAGGCACTTTGAGAAAATGTAAACCTGTTCTGATATTTATCTCAACAAAAAAAGACTTTATTACGGTGGCAGACAAAGCATTCTTTCATTTGACAGAAAATTCCATTACACAGATTTTTTATAGATGGTCTAATTTGTTTAGCATGGCAATATGATGTCCTATATTCTTTGGCAGGCTATTGTATTATTTATTATTAAATTGGCAAAGGATATTATTAAAAAAGGAGTTTAAATTCACACCTTCTGGTAAAGAGAAAATAAACCTGAGATAGAAATTCAGTGGGCCTGTGAATTATGCACAGAGGCTTTCAAAGCATTGCTCAGTAATTGTATAAACTGTAGAAGTGACCATAAATAACTAAACTCCATAGTTCTCCTAATCCCTTTTCTACAGTGCACAAAGAACTACTTCCCTCCTATCTGTTGAAAGAAGGTAGGAATCAGAGAAATCAGTAGGAGCAGTGTGGTATCAAATCATAATTTTAAAGGCTTCCTCATTTTGGCCATTCATTAATACCTGTTACGTAACTAATTAGTCCCCTATATACTAATAAGTGCTGGTTTTAATCAAAAGTTTAGTTAAAGGAAAGAAAAAATATCAATAATATTTCATAGTTTTCATCATAATCATATTTTTTTCATAGATTGGTTAAAATTTTTAATTAAAATCTTTATTAGGTTAGGCCTTAGTGACGGATTTACTGTATTGAAATTTTGTGATGCTTTCATCCAAGAGTTTTACAAAGGACTAAACCCATCATGTCCAATTTGCTCTCTAAACCCATAAAGTTTATCACACAAGCTTTTCCTGTACAAACACTACAGATTTGCCCAAGTGTCCAACCTCATGAGATTTAAGTCAGACATTGATTTGAAAAACTTGTTCCATTCACAAGTTCATCAAACTTCAAAATGTTTGAGACATGAGGGCATAGCAGTCTGAATTAGGTCATTATCTGCTTGAACATTATGATCTACCCAATCTTTATTTCTTACATTATTTACCCTAGGAATGATACTCGTCTGTGAAAGTTTTCACATGGACTTTAATGCAAGAATTGCATTAAAAGAAATGGTGACTGAGCTTCCCTGCTCTTTCATGCTTACCTTTATTTTTGCTGAAAAATAAGAGAAACTGTGATCAGGCAGTGAGTGAGCACAAACAACTGCTGACCTAAGGGAAGCAATAGTCAGTGTTAGCTACATTGAAGAATTTGCAGGCTGCACTGTACACAGCATAGTAACAAAATATTTTGTATTGAAACCAAGTAGTAGAAGCAATTCCTGCATGAAAAAGATGAATGGAATTTACAGAATGTCTCGAAAGTGGCAACACAGTGACATAAAATCATTATATAAGTCTACAGACTTCAGGTAGTTTTATTTTGTATTTAAAACAATATACTGAGTACTGGAAAGCGAAGTAGAGATTGCCCATCAGTGTGTTCATGTTGGAAACAGGAAAACCACATTTTTATTCAGCTAAAACTCTCCATTTTTACAGTGGCTGTTCCTTTACAACATACAGAGTTAGGACTTATTATCTGGATATTTTCCCTTGTTCTTTAAGGAGATCAGATGAACATAATCCATTTTGTCTGGGTCTCTTGTAAAGCTACCGCATTTATTCAGAGATAGCAAGAAGTGAGATTTGCAAACAGTTCCAGTTCTGTGAAGGCACAATTTGAAGTTTTAAGTGCCTTGTGGACATTCAGGAATGAAATTTGTGCTCTGAGGAATCAGAAGGCTTTAGCTTTAAGAGTGGTAGGAATATTTCCTGACTAATTTGAAAGCTGGAAGTTACTTTTGGCAAAAATCCCAGGACTATTCTTACTATTGCTTTGTTAGAAAAGATATTTAAGATAGGAGCAGGAGAGCATGAAGCTCTAACTAATCAAGGCAAACACACAGCAAGCTAGAAGGCAGAGCTCAGGTCAAAAGCCTAAGAGGAATGGAAGCCATGGCTGAAATGAAGAATGTCCATCAGAAGACTCAGTAATGCTTTTAGGTCCCATGATGGAAAAAAAGAACTCTTATGCAGGGTCATATGGGGGACATTTTAAGAAAAGACTGCATTAAGACTGGATGTGAACAAATCTGTTTCCTGTTAATGCACCACCTACAGTAATGGTAGAAATGTTTGCAACCTAAAGTACTTTTAGTCCCTTTCAGCATCTACAAAGTGTAATATAGTGGAAACCAAGTGTGTCTTAAAGTAATCTTCTGTGCCACACTTTCTGTGAGAGCTTCTAAAAGGGGCATATGTGACTTTTTCTAAATAAATGTACAAAACTGGAAGCAAACCTTAGATCAAAGGAGAGGAACATACATTGTACCTTGCTTTGGAAACACGGGAAGGTTTGCAGGGTGGTTTCTCCCCACCACGTTTATGAGACTGATAAAGCCGGGGTTTGGTGTTGCCAAGACAGGTAGGATTGACAATTCTAATTCTGGGATCAGGGCTCCAGTTTCTAATCCACTCAAACACAAAACAATTATCCCTAAATCCCACAAAATGTTACCCGATTTTCCTGCATTATTTCACATTACTGAACAGACTCAAATTTTGTACCCTTTTCTTACCACCTTAATAACTTCATGAATGACAGAGAAAATACACTATTATTTTCCTGTCTTCCTTCAAAAAGACATAATTAAACCCTAGTACCTTTGATCTTTGATAAGTAATTAAACTGATATGCAGAGTTCTTAAAATTTATCCTAATTTTTAAGCAATATAATGTTTATGTGACAATTTACCACTAATCTCAATCAAGAAGATTTCTAAGTGATTTAGAAATTAATATAAAATATTATTGATCTTAAAATATGCTTAATTGATATGTATGACATGGATGTGAGAAAAAAAATAACCTTGACTTGATTTATGTTCATTTTCTAGACCAAGGCAAAGGATAGAGTCCATTAAACTAGCCTTTAAGGTAACTTCAGCAGCTATTAACAAAAAAATCCCCTCAATATTTTTCATGCCAATGAGCTCCATACAGTTAAACCAGTGAAATGACAAATACATGACAAGAGGAAAGGACATTTTGACTAAAATACTGACTGAAAGTCAGTATTTTTCAACAGAGATATCTAGATTTCATTTATGGCGCTGAAAGATACAGCACAACAGATCAAACTAGTCTAGCATAGACTCTTTCACTTTCAAATGTATAGAAATAAAACTGTACACTGATCTTACACACAATCCAACGAGTCTTGCCATCCCTTCTAAAGAGCAGATTCGAAAACCTCTTTAAGAAAATACTGTGTTCTTTAAAAATGCATTGCAAAGCTTTTGCCATGAAAACATGGGAATTATACTCTATTACTGGTAGCATTAGGACAAGCACATTATTTGCTGACCTGGATAGAATATTTTTGCACAGCTCAACATTTTACTGTGTCCACCGCTCCTTTCTTAAATTTCCACCCATGTTCCAGTCAATATGAACTGTTCTTTATGTGGCAAAGAACATTGTTTGTCAGGGGAAACCTCTCAATTTAAACACAAAATTAACATTCTAATTGAAGACTTTGTCATGAAGCTATGAGAACAGAAGCCTAATATATGGAAATCCTTTTCTCAAAACTGACGTTAAAACTATCAACCTTAGTTACAGTTACAACTTGAGTAATTGGCAAAGAAATTCACAGAAGTGATTTAGCATGCAGTTGAAAATAAGGAACTCACTTTAAGAAAATTCTAAATTGATTGCAGATCATTCACAAACAAGTCACTTGATAAATTATTTACTGTTTTACTGTATAACATTGGATATGACTGTATCTATATGTATTGAATAATAAGCTACATGACACTTCTGCCATTATTTAATTGATTAAATGAGCACTCAGGAAATAACTCTTTTTGTGTCAAACTGCTCAGAGTAAGTGATGGTGACAATGAGAAAGAAGACAGATATTTTTCTTCCTTTGTAATATTAGCTTGACAATAGCAGCCTTTGCTAGATTTATGAAATCTGACATCATTAAAACCTCAATATTTCATCATAAATACTTCAATTTAGAACAGATTCAAAAATTGTTTATGTCTTTCCACTGAAGGACTCAAATATCTTAATGGCACTGAAGTTAATATATGAACTCCACCAAAGGTTTCCTAGCAGAAGCAGATATTCCAGCGTCAGTGGAGCAATGCTTGAGGCATTCACGTCAGATGTTGCTTAAAAAAGTCCCTATTTCTCAACTGCTCCTGGTTCCTGGCATTCTGACCCCTTTAGCAGGGGGTCAGATCATCTGTGCTTAAGAACTGAGTTCAGTTAGCAGACCATATTTTAGGGTGGTTTGTCACTAGAACCCTGTCTAGAGCACACAACTACCTTTTATTTATCTTTATTTCAGATCTTGCAGGGGCTTTCTGGGAGAACACTCAAAGATGTAGGGCTTTTCTTGGTGTAGATATTCTCACCTGCAGCTCTGAAAACTTTTCCAATGTGTAAAAAAAAAAAAAAAAGAAAAAAAATTCACATCTTCCCCGAGGCAGCAAAAATTTGACTCAGTCCTCTAGGTGGGCACTCGAGAGATGAAAGACAGGCTGTAGCATTGTTGCTCCAAGAAATTAATCTTCTATTTTAAAATTGGTCAATGTGAGCACAAGGACTTTACCATGAAGGCTCAGGTTTCCTCTGTGAGTGAGGTAAAATTCCCCATCTCAGTCCCAGGTGGGAAATGACAGAGGGCCCAGGATCAGAGCTGCCTACAATATCTGCTGGAGAGCTGCCTTGCCATAAGCTGTGTCCTGATGAGTTACTCGGTCTGATATGGCCATAAGCTGGGCATAATAATACTTGTTCCTAAGTCAATTATTTGCAAACAGAACTGGTAATGTGAGAGTTACTGTGATACTGTTAACTTTGCAGTGAATTGAAGTGATTGCAGCATCTGTAAAACTGATGGATTGTTTCTCGTAGAGCCGCAGTTCGATAGCAAATACAGCTTTTATGGGCAGGAGAGCAGCAAGGTCAAACAGCTGGGAAGGGTGTACAGGAAACACAACTGATTTCCAGGGGAATAACCCATGCCCTGGAACTTCCTATTTGTTTCTTTGAAATGAGAACAGATCTGAAAATATCCACAAACATCATCCATTCTGTTTTAACAGCTTCATGTACCTAAGATGAACAGAAAGGCTAGGACAAAGAATTGCCATGTTTTGGGTTTACTTTCAAAGAGGATTCAAAGAGATGATAAATTATTTTCCAATAGGATATTACAACCTAAAATACATGCTCAGATCTTCCCAAATGCACAAAGTGTCTGTGTTACCACCACTAGATCTCAGAAACGACAAAAATCGAAGAGGGAATGTTTTTTTTTTTACTTTCTATTCAAGCATAAAATAATTGCAATATAAGAAAAAGCAATGGTCATTTGACTTTTACTTTTTATTCCTTTCCCTCTATACTTTCAGTTCATGTTTTTGTCTTGAAATGGCAGTGGGGGCGGTGAGAAGGCAAATGCAGCTCTTCAGAGAATGTATTTCTCCATTGTATAAAAACTATCTTAAGTTATTCAGAGTAAATGTCCATTGAAAAATTCACTGGGAAAAAATTCCTGACAAAATATAACTTTTGATTTTGAAACTACATCAAATAACATTCTATCAGATATTATAAAAAACTAAGACACTGTGAAAAGCATGTGAATTTACGACAGTCTAATTTAAGATAATCTTTCTTTTCTGACCACAGCTTGTCATCATGGAAGAAACATTAACTGTCAATAGTAACAGTAAAACATAGGTCTCTTGGCAAGCTGGGAAAGCTAGCTTGACTTTGGCTATTGTCCAACCAACCAACCATAATTGAAGTGCTAGGAAATTGTGCTAAATAAATATGAAACTAGACAATTATTACAGATCTCTGTTTAATTCCTGGCTTTGTTAGTCTTCTTGTGTGACCTTCAATGAGACACTTAATCTCTTTCTGTATCAAACTGTAAATAGTTGTCTGAGAATGACTATGGGATACTAGAAGGCATATAAACAGCTAGCAGCAAAAAAAAGTGACATAAATTATTCATCTGTTTTATGAAAAGCTTGCCTCCAGTTGAGTAAATAGAGTTCTTCAGTCTGAATTAGAGTGTATGTGCAATATTTTCTTTACAATGAATTCATTTTGTTCTCTAAATATATCACATTCCTCAAACACCAGGAAAATGGTGTAAACCATACCTTCTATCATTTATGATGAAATTACAGTTTCTCCTTTTTAACACTATTCCTAACATCTCCTTAATGTATCTCTTCAAGGGAGAGTGTTACCTGACCCCTTACTCTGACGAAAAAATGTGCTAAACTCTAGAGAGCTCTAAGTCACTTATTTAAAACCATTTTTAAGTCTATTTGAACCCAAATTTCACAGATTTATCCTTTTACTTGAATAATCCGGCTCCACTTAGTCCATACTGGCAGGGCAGTCTGGCATCTCTCAGTACAACTGAAGGTATGAGCTCCTGCTCTGTACACACTCACGACTGTTTAGTGTGGAAGTCAGAAATTATAAAGCTGATTATAAACACATCCAGTAGCAGAACACCAGTGTGATGAGAGTAAAGTATTTCCCCTTCATTAAAATGCATATAATTATTTTCAGAATCCTTCATGTCTAATGGGATGCCTCGCTGTTTAAAGAATCTTAACTCTGTCGTGATGTCATGAAAATAAATTCATAGAACTTCTTTCCTATCTCCTTTAGCAAAAAGATGCAAATGTAACTAATGTTTCCCTGAAAATTGAGAAAAATATCAGCACAGGGCCTAATCAACATCAGCAATGTTCTGCTGTTTATCACCCACCAGAAGTGTAAAATTACTTCAACAAAATAAATAAGCACCTTTTTCAGTTTGCAATGCAGTTTAAGGTAACTTTCAAACCAAGAAACATTTTAGCTAAGACACGACGAATGACTGAGATTTTACCTTATCCTTTCCTCACATACTCCCAGGCCTGATCCTTGCACAGGTCAGTATAAGAAATTTAGGGAAGTAGGTTCAGTGAATTAAGTGCATATATTAAAAAGTTATGATTAAAGAACATACATAATCATATGGGGTTTATATATATATATATGATTGGCTGCTTCACAAAGCACTTGTAGAAAGCTGAAGTAAAAGTAGTATTATTAAAAGTTCTATCTTGCTGCTTAGTTTTAGAAGAATCAACTCTTTCAACAAATATCTTACATGCAACAAAAGCCTAATAGATCAGAGACAAAAATTCCCACTGCTTACATTTCATTTACAGATACCTTTAGTTAAATCATTCTGTATCTGATAAGGAATTCCCCTGGTCCAAGTCAAAAGTAATCCTGCATAGCAATAATGATTAGCACATAAAAAATGAGGAAAATAAAAAATGCAGATGTATAAAATATAATTTATCTCACTCTGAATCTGATACCAAACATTAGCAGAGCATCCCAGGAATGGGGCACACATCACCCTTATGGGCAACCTGTTCCATGCTTATGTTGTATTTCTCGATGAAATGGCATATATTTAACAACCACTATAACCCAAAATTTAGTGTAGCACAGAGAAGCTGGGTGTCTGCAGCCCTGTGCTCCCAGATCCCTGCTGCACAGGAGGACAGAGAAAGCTCAGAAGTGCCATTTCTGACAAACTGATTGGGAGTTGCTGAAAGGGTTTTGCCAGGTTGAGCAGTACGGCTTTTCCAAAAAGCAGTAAGATTATATTTCTGGACTAGAATCATGAAAGGCTCCTCCAAGCAGCACAATTCATTCTCATCCAGATAGTTTCACTGGATAAACATCAATACATTCATCAACTACCATACATTAACATCAGTCATCAACAGTTGAAAATTAATTCAAAAGTTTGGCTCCTTGTTTCTGCCAGATACAAGTGTGTCTATAATTAATTTTTTTCTACAAAGCACAAAACAGCTTGAAAAAATAAGCCATGGCACTCAAAGCAATCTTAAAGAATTTTGAAGTAACCCACAGGACCTTTTTTATATGAGATCCTGAAATGAGATGAGAACCCAGATCTTTCTGCCACTATCAGAGTCATTACTGGAAAGGCGGGATCACTAGAATCATCATTTTTCTGGTTGAAAAAAACCTTTCTGTTGCATTTTTCAATAAAAAATAAAAGCCTTGGTGTGTAACAGTTCTATTTCAGATAAACAGAATAATTTAGTACTACTACATTACAGTAATCTTTTTCTATTGAGATGCTATTGAAAATGTGTTGCTTGCATTGAAACCCTAACTACTGACAAACAACTACTTGAAAGATATGGACAGAAAGATCAATATTTTGAAAAAGTCTTGTTATTGTTATATTCCCAAAAGCACTTGAACAGAAAGCTGCTTGGCGCTTCACCGTTGCACTTCTTGCCTGGCCACAAATGTTCCTTCCCTCATTTTGCTACAACTTTTATGCCTCTGATTTCACCCACCTCTGTCATTCCTTGTAGCTAAGTCTTGTCAAGTGCTGCACACCAGCTTCAAGTCTTTATCAAAGCACGAATGATCCTAAAGTTTGGTAAGGATTTTACACTTCACTGTGCCATGGGAGTTATATAATTCCAAAACAAGGCACTACAAATTGATTTTATCAAACAAGTTTCAACAGACTTGCAACTTTACTGACTTTTCAGCTCTACCCCATTCAACAAACTACCTTATCTGATTCTTACTACTCTGATTAATTGATCAAAGCAATGACAGTTGTAAATGTGCAAAGGCAATGAACTGTGGTACCCTCATATTTCTTTGCTTGGGTTACTGAGTATATGTGATATAATAAATCTCAAAAAATTGTTTATCAGGAGGTGTTGTAGAGATTAACCTGGATGTTAAACAAGCATAAATTATTTTGACATAGAAAATTGCCACTAAGCTCTTAATAAAAGATGGTTTGCACCTTTTGCTGTGGTATGCTAGAGACTTTATCAATGATAATGAAATCCAGTTCCCACTCTTAAATGACCCCCTTCCCACTCTACATCTAATGTGAAAAAGGTTATTATTCATTTAACAGACAAAAGAATGAAGGCTTTTTCACATCAACTTTGTTATCCTCGTATAAGTTAAAAATTATATCAGTTTATACCAAATCTAACTGAACGTCATTATCCAGCCAAATATCTTTTATTTGTTGATTTTTCCATGCACATCTGTAACACAGAGTTGATGCCTCCACAATGGCATGGAGTAGGAACCTAGCTTGGTTCAGGAATGATATAAATCCAGCTGTTGCTGGAAAAAGAGAAGAGAGCAAGAAGAGAAAAAAGCCATGCAGAAGTGAGTAGGAAAAGAGAAAAAGGCAGAGAAAAGGAGAGACATAAAAGAAATCCAAGGCGGTATGACTTTCATCCAGTACAAGCAGGAGTGTGTCAATACCTGATGGCTCTCCAGACCTATCACAAACTCCAAAGCTGGAAAATCTATTTAAGTTTCCTAATGCCCAGCTAAATGCAATCATGCTGGTTTTTTAGGTTGGCTGAATTGCACCAGTTCAGGCTGCCCAGAAATCACTATGCCTTTGCAACAGGCAACATAATGGCCCTTTCAGGAAGAAATTTAGACTGTTTCATCTGTCCAGTGTTGTTAAGATGAACAGCATTAAGACAGCATTCAGAGGAGAAAGTTAGCACAAACATAAACTTCCAATAAGAACACAAATGTCTTCACAATTAATACACCACTGCATTAATGCACCACATCTCAAATCATCCCACTGCTGCTTTCATTATTTCATACAGAGTTGCTGTATTAAATTCTATGACAAAGTGACCTGCTTAACAGATGAAGGAAAGTCTGTGCATGCTGTCTACCTGGACTTTAGTAAAGCCACCATTTCCCACAGCATTTTCCTGGAGGAACTGGCTGCTCATGGCTTGGACAGTCATATTCTTCACTGCTCAAAGGAGGTTGTAGCCTAGTGACAGTCAGCCTCTTAAAGATGTGTGGATGTGACACTTGGGGCCACGGTTTAGTGATGAGCTTGGTTGTGTTGGGCTTATGGTTGGACTTGACAATCTTAGATTTTTTTTCAAACTAAATGATTCTATGATTCTATGTCTCCAGCTCAGCTGCGTCCTTTGTTGAAAATTAAATCTTAGCACACTACTGACAATCTAATGTCAAGGAATTTGGTTTTTCCCTGTCTTTAACTCTCAGATCTCTAGGCTTATCCAGAGAAATATATTCTCCAAAGATTGCAAGTTTTTGGAGTCTAGGAAGTAGCTTACTAGAATCAGTGCTAAAGTTTCTATTTACTTCAGAGTACTTCAGATCAGACCTTTAGCTAACCTAAAACACATCAATACAAAGATGTCAAATTTTAAGTTACCCAGTTTTGAAAGGCACTCTATTATTTGGCAATCAGATATAATGGGAATATCTGTACCAATTACAGAGAATTTCAGTTTGAATCAGATAGTTTCTACTCTGTGTTATCATTTAACCTGAATTCCATTTATCTATTAAATGTCTGCTAGTCTGCAGACTAAAGATTCAGAAGTTTCATTTTATTGAACAATTATTTCTAGTCAGGCAAATAAGTGAATAATTAAGAGATTGCATTTACGTGTAGTTAGAGCCTTCAAAGAGTTTAGTTGAAGAGAATAGTGAGAACCTTCTCAGTTATACTTGATAGGAACAACAACTTACACTGCCAAACTCAGGCTACATCCATCAAAATAAGGAAGGAGTTCAACAGTTTTGGTGTGTAGGTTACACAACTCCAATATATTGCATCATCCTTTGATGGGATGGAGTAAAAAGAAAAGAGACTTTATATGTATTTATAATGTGCACATAGCTGTGTGGTATATATATTATTTTGGGCATAAAGACTTTTGAAAGAAATTGTCCCTAAGTGGCTGGTGTGAAGGTAGCCTTAGGAAAAAGGTATGAGTCCCCATGGGTTATACCATTGCCATTTCTACTTCTACAAAAGCTATCATGAGGATCTGGTTAGAATGGGAGATTCTAACAAACTGAATAGAAGCAGACACCCTCATCTAGAGAATGGCCAATGCACCTTTCTCCATTTAATGATATTTGGATTATATGACATTTTGGATTCCAGATAAGTTATAAATCACAAATTACATCTTGTTTTGAAATGAGATCGAGATAGGAAGTTCCTAAACAAAGCACTTCTGCCGTGACTTTCTGCCCTTTCTGTAGTGCTGTTAAGAAGTATCAGAACGCCAAGAAATCAGAAAATGACTAGTGCTTAAGGATTTGTCTCTGCTTGCAAAGATTTTTGAGTACAGCTATTCAAACAGCTTTAAACAGATATCACAGTTTAAAAAATCAAGAGTGTTAATTCTGGTAGAAGATTTTTCTCAAGTAATCAATTTAAGAATCTTGAAATAGTCTGAAGAGCTTTCACCACTGGCAGAGAACTGTGTAGTGACTGACATATCCTACAGTGAAAAAATACACTTAAAAATACAAAGTAGGTCCAACACCTCCATATACAGGGTCAGGAAGTCCCCCTGTCTCCTTTGCTAGGTACTCACAGAATAAAGTTAAATTAATTACAGATGCACATTAACAGACTATCCATACTTAGGCTAAAAAGTGAAGATTTATTGTTCTGGGGGAAGGAGAGATGGAAAAATCTAATTCAAGTTCTTTTATTTATCAGTTTAATAGAACTGTAACTTTAGAAATAAAAAGCATCTGTCATAAAAGTAGCTACCGTGTTATCTTTGTGACAGACCATTTGAGACATACAGTGGTAATATCTGAGTCCTTATACCCTGAATTAGGATCATCAATTCCTTAGCAATTGCCTTGAGTTCTTTTGGAAGTAGAAGGCTTTATTTTCCCATTACAATTTTATACCAAATTTTACTGGTAGAAAGCACATGTTTTAAATCTGAGATGTTTATCTCAGATTCAATTTCAGAACTTTTAAAATTCTGAGCAAGTGTCCCATGATAAAACCCCATTTTAAGGTAAATTGGAGAGTGGACTCTGAGAAGAGGTCAATGTTGAGAGGAATGCGTAAGCACATCCAAGATTAAAAGAAAATGAATTTAAATGGATTAAGTGATGATCCTGTAGAATTTTCAGACTTCTTTGGAAAAAACCAGATCTAGCATCCAGAATAAGGTACTGTGATATTACAAGAGGGTGCAAGTGTTCAGATAATTTCAATAAACACCACAACGATAAAGAACTTACTGACTATATTAAGGTTTTTACTCATGGAGCAAATTGTGCTGAACACAGAAATACACACTTCCTGCAAGTAATACCCAAATCCTACCACACAACCCAAAATCTGAAACTGATGTATTTTGAAACTTCTTAGTGAAATTTGAGTCTTATATTTTGGATTTTTTTGAATAGTGCACATCCAAAGTTCTGGTACAAAATGATGGAGACACTAACACTGTGAACTTCCCTGTAAAAGTTATCATCTTTGAAAGTGGTTTAGAAACAGGTTCCATACACATTTGGTGAGAGATGCTGTCTATAACATTGCAAAATAACCATAGCATGATCCAACTCAGCTAACAAATATGTACAATCTCTCCTTGATTTCCCTGCTACTTCTTTGTCAAGCACTCTTTGTTCTCAAATTTGGACTGCCATGCAGAGGATTATGAAAGTGAAATCCAAATTAACCATCCATACAATTTTGCATCTCACTTTAGTTCTGTATCTGGCATTTTAAGCTTGCTCTAATTTCAGATACAGACAATTAGTTTGAATCATAGAAGAGTCTGGGTTGGAAGAGACCTTTAAAGCTCATCTAGTCCAATCCCCTGCAATAAGCAGAGCCATGTTCAATTAGACCAGGCTGCTCAGAGCCCTTTCCAGCCTGACCTTTAATATGTCCATGGATGGGGCATCCATGACCTCTCCTAGCACCTAGTGCCACTGTTTCACCACCCTAATTGCAAAAAATTACTTCTTTATATCTAGTCAAAATCTATCCTCTTTTACTTTAAAACCACTACACCCCTTGTCCTATCAGGGAATACACAAATAAATGTGCTATTTTTCTAGACACTTATTTAGCTGGAACACTGACCTGTGAAACAAGGAATTCTGCTTATCAGCTTACTGCACATATCCAGTAGGAATGCAAATGGCAGAAGGTGAGATCAACCAAAGCTCCCAACCAATCTGTTAACCTTCCTGCTGTATTTGGCTACATCCCAGGGCTTTTTCCTCAGGCTCAGCTTCATTTTCTGACTATTTTGACTTTAAAGTTTTTCAGTGCATCAGTTCAGGATGCAGCTGTAGCAACGAGAGCTAAGCCCTACAGACTTGGTCAAACTCTTGTGTTTTGGGGTTTGTTGTTTTGTTTCTTTTTGTGTTTTGGTGTTCTGTTTTGGGGTTTGTTGCTTTGTTTGTTTGTGGGGTGTTTTTTGCTATGAAAGGATTTTCATATGGAAGGATTTCAGTGCACACTTTTTTCTAAGAGTACTTTACATTTCCCATGAATGAACTCACTAGCATATTTATGACCCATCAGATTCTCAGGAAGGCAGAATAATTATCTTCTATACAGTTAAGATGGCTGGATCATGTAAACAACCTAAGGCCTAAGGTCATGATAAAGCTAAGGTTCAGCATGAAAAAGTCATAGTGTTTTCAGGATTAGGTACCCAATTTTCCCCATTTATCTAATTGGTAGCTGCAGTAGAGATGATATCAGAGTATGTGAAACTGGGGGGAAAAAAGCAGAGTTTTCCAAGAACTCACTGAGAATGTTGAAATATTTTCAAATATGGAAGTGTATGGGGAAAAAAAACACACCTGATTTCAAGAATCTAAAAATGCTTTGCTGTCTTTGAAGAAAGAAATAGAAAATGAAAGAACTTGAGGTAGCTGCAAAGTACTGTGTGTTCTGTAGTTGGAGCAATAAAAAGGAAGTGTATGTAATTCTAGTTTGCATAATCATTATAGCTGGCCATTCAAGCATAAAAGTGGATTTTCTGCTGGAGCAACAGTTTTAGTTTCTGTTTTTCATCATAAAACTAATTAAAAGTAGAGATGGGTTGAACAGTTAAGAAAAAAAGTTTGGGTATATTTGAATACTGGCTTAGCCATTAAGGCCTGTATCACCAAATATAGTTCACTTGTAATGAGCTTAAGCTGTGCCTCAGAAAAAGCTCCAAAATTTAGCTGAAATGTAATTCCATAAAATCAATATGTCTAAAATTATCCCAAAATATGTTTTTTCCCTATGACTTTCTAAAAAATTTTTCTTTTTCTCGGAATGCTTATGAAAGGAACATTCTAATGCTAATTTTCCAGGTTGATGCAATTACTACAAAAGCTGTATAAACTGTTTGAGACAACTTTTTGAAATGCATACGAACCCCCTCTGTTGCTCGTAAAAGCTTGCTCTGAAATTCAGCTGTGTCACAGTCCTATTTCAGCACACATAAAACTAATGGAAAAATTGCTTATATAGAAATACAAGCCTGAACTCTAGGTGGCCAAAATGTTTTAAGATCTAATCCACCAAGCCTACTTATTCACTCAGGCATATGGGTGTAACTCGAAGCTTTTTCAGGAGGAAGAGTAAATGGAAGAGATCGTGCAGTAGACAAGCCATATCAAAACTCAAGAGAGATTTTGACTTGGAGATAATGGATGTGTGTTAAGAACAGTTACCAAACACTTGATAGAATATAGACCTGGAGGCCAGAAGATGGGCTAATGAACCATAATTTTCCATTTCACATTTATATCACTTCATATCTGAAAAGCAAAATACACAACACACAGGAAAACACACACATTTAGAATCCTTCGTACTTCAGTTTCTGGTTGAATATCCAGCACACAGAGACACACACACATTTGTATAATTAGTATATTTAGTACATGGTGTGCTGGTATTCTTATCTCCTGGCACTTGCCTTGATCTGCTGCTGGGGACAGGGGGCCCAAAGTTGGTCAAACCTGAGATGTGACCCACAGGTTGCCCCAGCTACTTATGTGTTATGACAGTCCTGTTAGCTGCAAGGCACAAGTACTTCAAAAGTTCTTTTCAAAGGTGTTGAAACAATATTTTCCTCAAAAAATATGCAATTATTTTCAGATGTACTCTAAGAACCTGAAAAAACCGAATCTTCACCTTTGAACAAACACTATCCCTCCTAAATGTTTCCATGGCAAACCAGGAATTCAAACTTCTATCCAATTTCTAATTAAAAGTTGTGTCTGAAAAGCTGACATTCTGTTGTGTCTGAAAGGAATGTTTTTTTTTAAATTCCAGATCTGAAAATCATAGGCAATTATTTATTCAGACTATTCTATGCAAATTTTCTAGAAGCTGGATGCTAATTTGACATTTGTAATATAATATTTCTAGTGCTCAAGTCACACAGTCAGTTTATAATATTCAGAGAGATGCTGTGCGATCTACTATAGTATTAAAAGTTCAAGTACATTTCTCCTAAATGCTTGCATCCTAGTAAAATAATTTAAATTTGGAAGAAATATGTATCATAATCAAAATCTAAATCTTATTAATAACTGAGTTCATAACTAAAATTGCTTACAAAGCAGGATTTAATTTTTAATAAACCTGTAGTGCTCTATAGGTATGTTTGGTTATATATTCAAAACTTACTGGCATTTTAATAGCTTTATTTGTCATTGTTACAAATTGTTGCTATACATTTACTACAAAGAGAAATGTTTTTTGTTATAGTTCATCAAAAGAAAGTTATTCAGATTAAAACAACATAGCAACTACAATTGTAGAATCAAATATTAATTTCTTCCACAATATGTATTTTTTTAGTTATGCTCAAGATCATCTACAAACTTACAGTTGCACATTTTAATGAACAATTATCATATGTCAAAGATATTAAGAGAATGATCAAGCACTAACTATAACTGAGAAATAGAAACACGTATGGAAATAAAAAACTGGAATTTTGCGTTCCCAAGGAAGAAAAAAGAAAATTCAAGAAATATGGCAAACTGCACGTGACTGATGAGAATCAAATTGTTTGCCCTAATTACTTTTATGCAAAATTATCTTTTCAGTACAGAGTATACCCTTTAATTTTAATACTGAAATTAAGCTTTCTGAATTATCTGTATTTATACAACTGTTATGCAAGGTGCTGATCAATAATGTTGTCACAGCAGTCAACATTAGTAAGGTCTTTGAATAACTGGCCAGAGCTTTCCTATAAATCTCCAGTATACTCCAAGCAGAAAAGGACAGTCAATGGAAATATAAACTTAAAGTGAAGAACAGGAAACATTATTTTTTTTTGTGACATAACACTAAGATTAGTTGCATGACATTATCTGCAATGCTTTCAGAAGGCTAAAGAGACAAATGACATTTATGGTTGTGCAGTGTCAAATATCTGAAGAGCTCAGCCTCTAAACCTCCAGAAGGAACACTCCTTACCCGGGATGGAATCCTGCAGCATGATTAGTCTTTCACCTTGATTAGCACCATGACTTATGCTTTGAGCAGGAGATGACAGATTGGATACTGAATCATGGTCTGATTCAGTGCAGCTAAATTCTCTGCTCTTTCTGAAAGCCAGAACACCCAAAACATTAAAATGTTTGTGGGAACTGAATTTCACAGGTTACTCTGAAATGTTGTAGTCCAACCGTACGGAACAAAATATATTTCAAATAACATATCTATAGTTTTATTTGTTCAATACCCATATTTTTTCATACTCATGTCAGTCATTCCTTTAGGTACATGCACAACAAAAGCCTGTCCTACATCTCACTAAATAAACAGAAATTTGTATCCAGCAATATTTTACATGGTAGAGGCAAATTGGAGGCCAGTTTAGAACCTCCAGACATGTAGTCTACCAGGGCAATACAAAAGCAATTTTTTTTACTCAAGTTAGAAAATAACTAACATATTAGCATATTCCTTCTAGCAGAAATTGGACTTAGAGTCCTGGGAGAGTGAAAGCTGAGGCCTTGTGTGGATCACTAAAGTCCAGTGCCCATATATGTTACTGGAAGCTACCAGGTCCCATCACTGAAGCAGTGCTGCATGTCAGCTTATAAAAGCATCTCTACTGCATCTAACAATTAAATTCAAGGCTGAATTCTAAAAATGAAAAATAGACCCACTATATCAGAAAAGGAAAGGACTTTTCCTCTTTGAGCTCATTGCAAAGTAAAGCAAGTCCCTCATGAGACAGATGCCCATTAGTATTGCAGAAAAGGATATCTTACTTCAAAATGTATAAAAGATACAACAGTTGATAAAATACTCTGTCTATAAGGAACAAAGTTAAATGCTTTTGTGCTACAACAAAGTATTCAGATTTTAAGAAAATAAATGAGTTACAAAGCACCTCTTTCAAGGCTGAAAGTTCACTCACTCTCATTTCACAGTTCTTCTTAAAAATAAAAATAAACTTGAAAAATTTATATGCACCCTGGGAGTGGCAGTGGGAATGGTGATTTTGGTTGAGATATGGGAAGCCCCATATCTCTACAGTGAAAACATAATAATTTGCCACACAAGTAATGTGCTAGCTACAGCCAAGAAACTACAGCCACACACTGTTCCTGGATGCTCCAACGACACTGGAGCTACATCCTTAGCATCTGCTTCTTTATGGAATTAAATGAGTGGTTCATTCATCTTTGTCTTCTCCTCCCTCCTTCCCTCCTTTTCTCTCTCCCATGTGAACTGTCCTCCATCACCAAGCCTAACAGAGTTCAAGAAGCCTTTGGATGATATTCCCAGGCATGTGGTGTGACTCTTGTGGATGGTCCTATGCAGGGCTAAGGGCTGGACTTGATGATCCTTGTGGGTCCCTTTCAACTCAGGATATTCTGTGGTTCTGTTATCCCTTCTGAAGGCTTAGGCCAAGTTTAAATCAACAGGGATATTCCCACAGCCGTCAGATCATCTTGGATCACCCCAGCTGTACTTTATGTCAAACACAGTAAAACCCAAAATCATCTCTACAAAACTTCTGGTGAGCTCAGGAAGATCCAATGCAGTAACAGAGGTTTTGAGATTCCAGCGTCACAGCTCCTTTTACTGAAAATATTTTGGAAATGAAATTTGAGCTGGCAAGCTGTGTGAAACACAAACAGCTAAAATTGGGCAATCAACTATTTGCTTATAGTGAAATATGCGCATTTTATTTAAACTCTTCCTGAAGAGATTAAGCAATTTTCTATTGAACTGTTTATTGTTCAGTGTTATAATTTACAATATGAGCTGTGCCAACATTCTGACAGAAGGATCCAAAGAACACTCCTTTCTCTGCCTTTTTAATGAAATAAAACTTTACCAGAAACACTAAAAAACGTAGGAAATTAGTTCTACTGAACTCAGCATCTGCAGTGCCTACTGGACAAGAGAAAAACACCCATTTACATAGTCCTCACTCACAATGAAATTTAACTTCATACTTAACACCTCCCTGCCTCCTCATTTTAAAATATTTGCATACAGTTTTGTCACTGCAATCTTTACTGTGTCACAGGACCATTATCTGTCACTGGTAGTGAGATAAACTACTGCTTCTAAGTTGCATAGTCCAACTATATTTTATCTCCTTTTTTATGAAGGAGAAACACAGCTGAAAAAAACGGGACTGCATTTAAGTGTATGCAGCAGGTAAAACATCCCAGCTGGAAACTGGATTTGATGGTGAGCACCAGAGATGGACTGTTTCCTATGGTGGGTATCACAATGTAACAGAGTAGCAGCTGAAGCAACACTTTCAGTAACACATTATGTGAACTTCATTTATCTATTCAATGAAGAGGAAATCTACTTAAGACACAGTGCAGAGAAATGCTATTTCTTTTGCCTTGAATGCATTTTTCACATTGCCATACCACTAATGGAAAATGTGTTATAAACAACAGAAAATGTATTTGATCTCACAGCACACTTAATTCAGGCAGTGAAGATTTTAACTGAAGTTTCTGTCATTTTAGATATGGAAGAGGTTTTCTCTTTTTTTTTTTTTTTTTTTTTTTTTAAAACTTCAGGGCCACTTTAGAAATGATGTATTCAAGACGTGTTAAAAATACCTACGCGCATATCATAGTTATCTGTCAGCAGCACTGTCCTGGTTTGGGCTAGGATAGTATTAGTTTTCCTCCTGGTAGCTGCTACAGTGCTGTGCTTTGGATTTAGCATGAGATTTATACTAATAACACACTGATTTTTAGCTGTTGCTAAGTAGTGCTTACCGTAAGTCGAGGATTTTTCAGTGTCTCATGCTCTGCCAGGGAGCAGGTGCACAAGAAGCCAGGAGGGAGCATGGACAGGAGAGCTGACCTGAACTGGCCAAAGGATATTGTGCACCATAAAATGTCCTGCTTGTTGTATAAACTGGGGGGAGAGTCTGCCAGGAGGGACTGATCACTCATGGGATGGATACTGCTCAGTGGATAGCGGGCAACTCCACTGGGCATCACCTGTCTTTCTTGGATTTTATTTCTCTCTCACTTTTTCCATTTTTAAAAGGATGGTACTATAATCTTTATATTTTGCTTTATTTCAATTCTATCATGAAGGTTATCAAGTTTTGATGTCAGTACTGTCCCATACATAAATAACAGAGATGGAGTAGATTCAGAGTACCTACAACTGAAGGCAAATCGTCTCAAGTGACAGAAAATTCAGACTGCAAAAACCTGTCTAATTTTGTCCTATATAAACAAAAAGTAGATTGCATTAATGTAGCAAGCAGGATGAGCAGTAATTTCCTAATTTGTAATCACTGAATCATGTCAGGTCAGACACACATTATGTGATGCTACATATCAACAGTCATACTGCTTTATTTTCATGGAAACACCAAAGGCAGATGAACAATATTTGCACTTTCTGAATTTAGCAGTCTATTTATATACATTCAATATGAAAGCACAAAGACTCATGCAAGAGATGGCTTGTGTGATAAAAGAGAACCAATGACAAATTGAGAGCTGATGGATATTTACAGAGGATAAAACACTGTGAAATTTCATGTGAGCAAAAGGTGTTGAAGGCAAGAGTAGTACTATATTTATTTCTCAAATTTACTACCTATTCAACAGGCTCTCTTAAAAGACACACAGCTATAAAAGGCCACTATGACAGCACTCTCTAGTTTACACTCACTGGTGATTTTCCCAGAACAAGAAAACATTCCTTGTACTATCACGGGAAGAAAATTATGGAAAATAGCATCATATTTTGTTGTTTAGGTTCATTGCTGATATCAAGCAATATTCACAAATCTTTGTGATTTTCAAAGTTTACTTGTTCTTCACATTTCTTTTCTAATCAATAGGTTCAGGTGATCCGAGTAGCAGCAGTCAAGTTTCTCAGTGTGAATATTTTAGACATGCTGTCCCAATTCACAGTAAATTGTTTTATTTTCAGTGCTGCATGGCTGCATTTTTTGATTGCATGGAGCGTTGTGAAATAAGTTTTTGTGATTTGTGAGGGGCACAGACAATCAAACACAACTTTTATGTCATTACCACTGCATAAAAGCTTATGTTCACTCTAACATTCCAGAGCTATAGGAAAGGCCAACAGAAAGAAAAACAATGATTGTTTACTCACTCCATTTATCCCACATTTATGTGGAATAGATAAAGAAGCTATAAAGGGGCTCCAATGGCACACCATATTTAACTCTTGCTGTTGAAAAGCTAAGACATGACAGTAAAATATCAGAACAGTTTGGAGAAATACATGCTGTTCCCTTTCCAGTACAGCCTATATTCCAAAACAATGCAAAACACAGAGTGGGAAATATTCAGGAATATGTATTGAGTTTATATACTATTTTTTTTTTTGGTGTATATTCTATTGCAGTCAGAAACCTGGCTTCACTTAGGCAGATAACCACTCCCATGTGAATCTTTGGACAAATAACTCCGATATGTTCTTTAGAGTTTTGGTCTATTGCAATGAGAGGTGGGATTGTTTATCTGTGCTACTAGCTGTCACAAACTGACTGGAATTCTGTTAATTCTTTGTTAATTGTATACTTAATTGTAGTTAAATAACATATAAATTGCATTTGGTTTTAGGCAATAGAGAAAAATGCATCGTTGTTACTTAAGTATGGCATATATTTTCAAGTCTGTCATACAGATGATCTTTTACTCTGTAAAATTCAACATTATGATTAACATGAGTAATGGATATGATTTGACATAGGTATCTTGACTTGAGATACACAGAGATTTTGGGATGCATTATCAGTTTCTTGTAGCCATTTCCTAATTCAATACAGTATTTTACCTTTCAACCAAAACTATTTATTAGCTTTGGTAAGAGACTTTAAATTATGTCCTCAGTCTATTTTCCACTATTTGATAGATAAGATAGCATGGTTTATTCTTAAACAAAGGCATACACATTTCTTTGAATCAAATATAGATGTTTGCAAAATACCTCTTAATTAAAGCTTGCCATTTGTAATTTAATAAAAACCATTCAATCGATTGATGAATATAACTGACAAGAATTAAATCTTGAAAAGACAACTACAAAGCTGACACTATAAATCCTGTTCCTACACCGATAGAAGTTCACCCTAACAACAGTGTTTGTGTCTTAAGAGTTTGGTTTGGATGTGTGGAGATAACATAACCATGTTGCTAAGGTAACAAGTGTTGGGTTGTTTGTTTGTTTTTTCTCCTTGAAAGAATAAACAGGCATGTAAAACCAGTATAAAATAGACAAGTAATATCTTGATGCCCTAGGGCTTTTCTGGTTTATATATGGCATTTTCCACAGATGCTTGATATTCATCTTTCACAGCTGATTACACATTTCCTCATTTAGAGATTCCATTAGAAACCAGTTGTGTAAAATGGAGAAATTGCTGAAGATTCAAAAGAAAGAGCAAACTGGCCTGCAAAGCCCTACTTGGCTGCTGCATCCCAGAGTGAATCATAGCATTTTTCTCTATATCATAGTAGGGAGAATGTCAATGCAAAGCAACTCATATATAAAGGAACCCTAAATCATTGTGTAAATAAAATAAGGTAACACTGTGAATATTACGAAAAACAGCAAAAGGTCTGATTCCATTTTTAACTTGAATTTCACTGGAGTCTTTTCCCCTTTTGTATTTATTTTCTATGAACTATGATATTTTATTTGCATGAATATTCCTGAAAATTATATTACAAATTGCATTATAATGGAAAATCTCAGAGCCTAGAGAAAAGTTAGTTACTTTCAGCACTCTAATCACTATCCTAATATTTTGTCAACTAAATGAACTAGAGAAGAGTTTCAACTGTAAACATCTCGCTTATGTGCTTAGAGAGCTCAAGTCTGGGATCAGATGACATTATACTGCAGCACTGCTTTTCACTGATGTCTCATTGTCAGGTTTTATTCAGAGAAGGCAGAGACTGAAGTTCTAGAGGTTTCAGTTTTACTTAAGTGCAGCTGCCCTTTTCCACTATAATCTTTTTTCCTTCACTTCCTTCCTCCTACCCAGTGCCTTCCTTCTCCCAGAGAAAGAAGCATTAAAAAAGGTTTCACAGAAACCTGAAAAACTCACAGATTTGAATCGGACATTTATAGGAGCAAATTTAGTTTAGCTATGAGGTTTTTATTCCCTATAAATCCACTATTAGAACTTCTGGGCAGTTACCATCTTTCTATCTACTTTGAGGCAATTCAAATCTATATTTTTGGGAAGCGAGGTCAAAGGCAGAAATACAATTCTGACCTGTCCACATGCATCATCATTGCAAGAAGAAGAGCTGCTCATAGTTTAATGAATAGTGTTCAGTGCTTTCTTGAGCTAATGAGCATCACCAGGTCATATTTTAGTACATGATTTGCTGTGGAGTCTCCTT